>NW_025421294.1:11457500-12057500 GCF_011764305.1 Mustela putorius furo
TAAGACTGTAGAAATCTGGGAGTAGGAGCATATGGTTATGAGGGGAAATAGCACCAATTACTGGAAAATCTTTGGAAACTGCCAAGATTCCTAATGTCCTGAGACTTCATTTTCCCTTTTCCATGAAAGTTGTCTGGTGATATAAACAACTGGCTTCCCATTTGGAGCTGGTTTTGTTACAGAGAGAAAACAGGCTTTGAAATTAGTTAGGTAGGCAACCTTAGTTCTGAACACACACTTTCTATTTAGCACTTCTGTGATGTTAGGAAAGTACTTAATTTCTCTAAACATCCATTTGCCCATCGGGTGAATCAGGAAATCATATATAATTTGCCTTTTTTGGAGTTAGAATAACTCATGGGAAATACACAGACCTGTACCTGGTACATGTCAACATGGAGTAAGTAGAGGCTCTCCTTTACCCCCTTCCTTTTCTCTTGGATAATCCTCGCAGTTCTAGAAGGTGTTTTGCACCCTCGCTCTACTCTGCCTCCTGGATGGTCACTCCTCAGACTCCTTCTTTTCATTAGCTGCTGTGGGAGTTGCTTTCCCTATAGATTTATTTATTATTTCACTTTTGAGTGAGAGAAAGATGGAGAGAAAGAGAGTGTGTGCCTCCGAGTCGGGGTGGGGGGAGGGAAGAGAAGCAGAGGGAGACAGAGAATCCCAAGCAGGCTCCATGCCCAGTGAAGAGCCAAGTGGAGTCAATCCCAGGACCCTAGGACCATGACCTGAGCCAAACTCAAGAGTCGGATATTTTACTGACTGAGCCTCCTAGGCGCCCCTTCCTTGTAGCTTTTAAAAATTATTGACTAAGATTAAAAGAGTCAATCATCTGGTTTTTTCAACCTGCATGTACTTATGTCATGTTCCTTTAAGAAATACCTTTATATCCCTTTAATGTGTATATTCCTTTAATCCCACTTCAGTTTCCCTACTTTCTCTAATGGTTAATGTGCTCTTCCCTAGGATTTGTCTACTCAGACACCGAGGAGGTATTTTCACCAGGATGAGCTCTGCTGTTTCCTATGTTTCCTTCTATGCGAAGCACAGTGGAAAGAAACGCAAGGCCCCCAGGGGACTTTGTGAGACACTCTGGCCCCTAGGAAACACAGCCACTTGAAATAAGCCTTAATGCCTGCTGAAGAGACTGAAATCCTTAGACTCGTGGTTCTAAGTTGTATTTCTCCCATATCATCCTTTTTAGCCACACAAGTCAGGGGACAGAGATGAATGTATTGGTTGTACAATGAGACATCCAACCAAAAACATTCCAGGTGATTCAATAAATAGTTTATGACAAGAAGTCTTAAGATAACTCTGAATTTTACAGCTGCTCTCCATGGTGTTTTTAAAAGAAGAATATAGAAGAGAACATTCTTTGCCTAATTACAATTTGCCTGGAGCTTGATGTTATCGCTGTGGGTGTCTGCAACAATGGGTCCACCCCTCCTTTGCTGCCAGCTCCTGGCACACTCTGCGTGTAAGCCCAAGATCCTTCTGAGGACACACAAATTAAGCAGGGCCTTGAGGAGCATGTGCACTGATTTGCAAAATCCATGGAAATATATAGTTTCAAGTCAAAATGTATTTTGCTTAAATACTTGAGGTTAGTTATTTTCAAATAAGCAAAATGGAAAAGACAATGGCTATACTTCTTTATGTCAGAAAAGAAAAACAAAAGAGCTACAAATATAAGTTTTAGGAATTGGGATTCATTTCTCAAAAGTATCTGACTTTGTTTAATTGTCAAAGAAAAATTGCATTTAAGTTAAGTTGCCCAAGTCTGACAGAAATCTTTAAAAAATTGTTTTTTTAAAGTTGTTTTTTTTTTTTTAATTCTATTTATTTATTTGACAGAGATCACAAGCAGGGAGAAAGGCAGGCAGAGAAAAAGAGGGGGAAGCAGGCTCCCTGCTAAGCAGAGAGCCTGATGTGGGGCTCGATCCCAGGACCCTGGGATCATGACCTGAGCCAAAGGCAGAGGCTTTAACCCACTGAGCCACCCAGGCACCCCTAAAAGCTGTTTTGAGATAAACTTTAAATTGAAGAAATTTCAGAATCAATCTCATTAAACATATTCAAGGAAGTATGGAACGAGGGTTTTTTCCTTTTCGTATAAAACTGTTTTGCTGGCTAAAGACCTATAGTACTTCCTGAAATACTGCAAAGTTATCTTGCTTTTCTCTTCACACTCAATCACGCTTCCTCCATTTATAAACATTATTGACATGATAATATACTCCGTATTATCTATATTATTCTCAAATTCTTTTAGATAAATGTCTTCTCAGCCACCTCTGTGACTCGTAGAACTGAACTGAGCCCAAGAGCTTCTTCAAGTGAGGTGGCCATGTCTGAAGGAAAAAACTGTCCTCCAGTCTCCGGGGGAAGCATAGAAGGAGGCAGTGCATAGCCAGAAGGTAGAGCTCTACCTGGTTTGGCTGACCATTCCTCCTCCAGCTTCTGTTTAGAAAGAAATGGAGAAATGGGAGGATTATGTTCAGAAAGACTGCACCAGGACAGGCTTTTACGTCAGCACAGGCCCTGAATGGCCACATCTGTATGCACTCAGCCCCTCAGGATGTTCTGCTCTGCTCACTAACACATCTGTTGTGTGTGGGCAGTTGTATTGCCCAAGTTATAGTTTCTACTTGAGGTAGTATTCCACCTGCGTCACCATAGTGCTCGTCTATCCAACCAAGAAGTAATTTTTGAATTAATGCCACTAATCTTCCAGAAGGGTGCTATCCAACCATTACAAGGAAAATTTGATTATTGTTGGATTTCTTTTTTTTCTTTAACTTGAGTACCAATGGCATACTGACTCTTACATGCAACCCAAAGTACTCTGCATTAGTGATGACTAATTTTTCATAAGAGTAAGCAGATTTCAAATCTTATTCTATTGTGCAGAGAGGTTACCAAGAATCCAGTGGAAAATGTTGGCTAGTTTAAAGATCAATACAAAGGAGGATTAATTGTTTTTAAAAACTCCCTCCCTTAAATGTATTATATTATCAGCAAACCACTCCTACAAGTTGTTAGAAAGAGATAAAGGACAGAAGAAGAAGAATATTAATGTAGGGTTGGTCTGAGTCCAAAAATCAAGATGCAGAAGACCTTCCAATCTTCAAGGGGTGCCGTGACACATCATTGTGTCATGGAGGAATGTGGGGAATAGGGTAGCTTCCCTGTTATCTACCTTGCATCAAACTTAAAAATTTCCCAGTTTGTCAGATCCTACTGTGCATTATACGTTCTTCTGATTATTTTGGTTATACCTTCCTTCCTTTCAAGAAGCCTTCATTTGAAACAAATGATTTTGTTTATTTTGGTGGAGTGGGGAACGGTAACCCATGGTGACTGGATTTTGTCTCCCTCTTCAAGTATTTATTTTTGAATTTATGTTTGACTTCACTTGCAGCTGTATTCCTAGGATAACCCCAGTGTCAGAAGGAGAATGAGTGGTGCTCAGTTGCTATTTCCAGAACTTGAAGTAAGTGTTTTTCTTTTAGCTATGTGCCTATTCTCCATGCAAACTGTAGTGCACAAAAGGTGAAGGAGGGAGGCTTTTAAACTTTCACATCAGGTCTTAGAAAAAGCATTTTGTTAAGCTGCATGTCATGACCTGACAATAATAGGGCAAATAGCATGACTCCAAATATAGCTTCCATCAAAATTCTGACCTGACAAGAAGATTCCTGTTTGTAACTGATGACCCACTTGGAGACAGAGAATCAATCAAGAACTGAATGGAGTTGCTCCTTAGAATCTGCTGTTCAGCATTTGGCCAGTTTATATCTTTAGCAATTATGAACCTGTCAGTACATCAGCCTTGGTGTGGAGCCTTTAAAAGTACAGAGAATAATTGCTATGTCACCACAAGTCACTCCCAATCCAATCCTGATGTTACTTCAGTAGATGCAGGATGGGACTCAGGAGCTTCAATTTTGAAGACATCAGTAAGTGATTCCAATGGTTATCAACCAGTTTTAATTTTGGTTCTATTACTTGGATGCGTGATTCCTGGCACGTCTTTTGACTTCTATGTACTCTAATTTTTTCATCTGGTTTACATAGACTAATAAAGAGTAAATGAGAATTTTTTTATATTAAAATGTGCACATATAATTTAAAGGTGGTTTTAAACAGTCATTTGGTGCTTGATTTTATTTCTGTCCTTCATAGTGACAGTTACACTCAGGTTTACAGAAGGAGTGTGGTTAGTTATCTTCAGAACTAGGAAAATAATTAACTATTTCCCATCCACAATGCAGTGGAGTGGAAAGCTTCCCCAGGGGTTTCCATCTTATTCTAACTTTCAGTGTTTCATGATGCATAAGTCTGAACAGTTCACTAGAGCACTGTGCTTAAGCACACAGAATAAATTGATGGTGTCTGGGGATTTGTTCATGACCCACCACTCCATGTATTGACTTTCTCAAAATTATTTAGCCACTCCAAGTGCTGAACAGATATTCTATATGTATCATTGGATCCATAGAAATCTCTAGGCAGCCAGGTCTACTGGTTTTGTTATAAGTCAGTGTATTAAAATATCAGTTACATTTATTAATACCCAATAAAACTTACTATTTATTGGTTGCTATGACAGATATGCCCCTTCTTAATATTTTCGATCATTTAATACAGTTGCTGAGGTCCTGGTAGAAGATGAGAGTACTAGTTTTTCTCTCTTGGGTTCCTGCCTGAGCCCCATCTATCCATTCTTCAGTTCTCTGCCCTGCTCTGGAGGCTAATCACTATGGACTGGATCTCCCTGGTTCCCGTGCCCTCTGCTGCTCTTTGGGTTTGGCCAGTGGAAAGTGTCAGTGGGAAATGAGAAGGTTTCCTAGAGCCAGAGCTCTTACCATGCAGCTCCACCATCTTCCCCTCTCCCATCCCATCTCCGACAGCATTTGGTAACCTTTCCCTCCTCTTCTTGCTTTAGATCTAGGGCTTCCTGTTGGTGCTAGTTACTGGGATATTCTTCATGTGTCACTAGCTCCCTAACCATACTCACAGCTCTGTATATGTTCCCTTCACTGATATGTTTGGATAAATGTTTTAGAGTGTGCTGTCAGTTTCCTTCTGAGACTGATGAACAACAAACATTGCCCTTTATTCCAAGTTCTAGCTTTGCATTCTTGTGGGCATGAGGAGGAGGAGATGCTGAGCACATTTCCCCTTCCTAACATTGTCTAAGCGAGTGAGTGGCAGCTACGACAATAGCTTGGAGCACTTTGCCTCGAGAGTCCCTGGAAATGGCTTCTTTTAAAATGGAACCACACAAAAATCTGGAAGTGCCTTGGAGGGTGTCTGGGTGGGATAAGTGGAGAAAGATGGTTAAATGGATCCTTTAGCTCAGTTATATTTTCCATGACACTTGTTTCTTGTGATTTGGCCATCACCAAACACGAAAGAAACTGCAAAGATCCATTTAATGCCATTATGCAGGCATATGTTAACTAGGTCTTGGTTCAGGGAAATATCTGGTCTGTCTCTCTCCTAAATAGCTTTTGTGACATCAGATATGCCTATGCTTATAATATTATGTCAGTGTATTGTTTTAGCATCTTTAAATAATTATTTTTATATACTAATAAAGAATTTTTTTTCCTGCTATGGAATTTAGGAGTGAGCTCTTTGTCATGTAAATTCTAAAATACATCAGGCCAATAATTATGATTAGTCTATTTAATATGCACTTAAACACATGGAATAATGTAATCTTTATGGATGTTTGATTCCTTTCTAAGTATAAATGAGATCTTGAGCTACATTAGTTAATCCGTATGCAAATGTATGCTTCAGCTCCAGGTGTGGATTTGGGGACATATTCTATTCCAAACTCAGGATGAACATCTGCCCAGGAAATTTGCAAGTATGAGCATTTCAGCTACAAAGAGGAACAGGAACAACCCAAATAGATAGTTGAGGGGAAAAAATGTTTTTAAGGAACTATAATATAGACAAAGAGGACATAAGATATTTGAGGGAAAAGAGGTGAATTTAAAGTTAATTAGATTAACTAGGAATACTTATGGACAGACTTGACTGCTGTTCTCTACAGTTTGCAAATGCAGAAGCAGCCAGCTCTAACAGAGACATGAGTAATGGGTGTGTAACAGTTACTACTTCTTTCTTTAGAGTGCACACATAGGTGCCTCAAAGAGACAGCAACCAGCAACTCTAAGAAAATCGATACTGTATTCTTCGAGCAACAGAAAGCCATAACAGTCTAGGAGCAAGGGAGCAATATGACCTATGCTGTATTTTATTAAAAATTACTTGGCATGGCAAGGAGGATTTGCAGAATTGTAGGCGTTCTGGATGTGGAGATGGAGTAGGGAATGGCTGCAGGGATCCAGGCATGAGGTCATGAGTGCTGGGATGAGGCAGTGTGGACAGAACCAGCAGCACAGACATGAAGGGAGGATCATCTCGGAGCAGAATTAACCAAATCTGAAGCCACATGTGGGGACTTGGGACTGCGGAGAGAAAGAGGCCAAAATATTTCTAGGATCTTTTAGTTTCTAATGTTAGGATGATGGACACTGAAGAAAAGGGAAATTCTGACGAGGAGGTGGGGACATTGGGGCTCTGGTAAAGATGTTTCAAGTAGCTGAATAGGAGAGTGGACAACACATGTTGAATATAAAACAGCTGGAAATCCAGCTGAGGAATTCGAAAGGGGTTTGGAGGTAGAGATGTCAACCTGAGAATCATATGCCTCAAGGTGACACTTTAAGCTCTAAGTGCTGTTGAAGTCACCACAGAACAGGGTATGATGTAGGAAAAGAAACAAGGTAAGGGTCGGGGTAAAAAAAAAAAAAAAAAGCTTTTGGAGAAATCTTATCATTTGAGGACTTGAGAAGGAGCTGGTGCAAAGAGCTTTCCATTTTAAGCTTTAGAAGTGTTTCCTCATGCATTTCCTAATTTGATCAACAAGATAACCTTGAGAGGGCAAATGCTATTAACCCTGAGGAAAGAATGCCAGGCACTGGAAGTGGTGTGCCTAGGGTTGTTCAGTAAGTGGTAGGCAGAATCCAAACAAAAACCCAGGTCTCTCATCTCTTCGACCACACTGCCTTCATCTTTAAAAGGCAGCTTTTCAAATGTCATGGCCTAGAGCCCTGAAGGGGGGCTGGGGGGAATATCCTAGAGCCCTCTGGGGAACCTTCAAAGCTCCCTCAAGAAGCCCTCTCTGATTGGAGGAGGACTGCGGAGGGAGGGGAAGAGAAGGAGACAGAGTTCAGTGCTATTTATGGAGACTAACTCTGATGACACACCAAACTTTACCCTAATATTTCACTAGTATCCGAAGTTCAACCAAAATCAGGGTCAAATAGTCCTTGATGTCATTGATCTTTTTCTAAGACTTATTTCACCTTCTCAGTAAAACTGACATTCTGTGAAAACTTCTCTCCTGTTACCTAAGGAATGGTATTCACTGACCAATAAGAAACAGGGCTGGGTGATGGTGGATTTTCTATACCATTTGTGCCTCTTACGATACTGTCCCATTTTGAAACAATATATGTGAGGAGCTTTAAGTCTACGTGACAGGGTATATCATTCTAGGAGGGCACAGCAGAACCTCCTAAAAGCTGGAAAGAGTTTCTTTGTCTTTTCAGCAACTAACTTAACCAAATGGCCGCTTCAATTTGCAGCAGAAAGAATTTTGGCCTGGGTGGCTCAGTTGGTTAAGCAGCTGCCTTCGGCTCAGGTCATGATCCCAGCGTCCTGGGACCGAGTCCCACATCGGGCTCCTTGCTCAGCAGGGAGCCTGCTTCTCCCTCTGCCTCTGTCTGCCATTCTGTCTGCCTATGCTCGCTCTCTCCCTCTCTCTCTCTGATAAATAAATAAAATCTTTAAAAAAAAAAAAGAATTTTTGCATATAAACATCATGCATCCCCAAAAGATTTTCAGTAGAATAACTAAACACACACACACATAGAATCCTTTAGGTCCCATCCCTGGAAAGCATAAATGCATTTTGAGTTTTACCTGGTTTGCCACATTTTCTTTATTTTGTATCTTATGTAGTCTTAGAATTTATCTTATTCATATTTCTGTGAATAAAAGAAAACTTTTTGAACTTCTACCTTAATTTAGAAATCATCATGGAGAGCAAGTTTGATGTCCATGGAGTTGGAGACCTGAAATATATTCTAATATGTTTAAAAATCAACAAGTCTCTTCCCTGTAGTCATTGAAAACTATACAAGACTCACTCCTAGGTTGAAACAGCCAATTAATTACATAGGAGACCCCATGAAGCAACTGCCATGTGAATCCAGGCATCCTACAGTTTTCTAAGGCCTGCAAAGCCCTGGATGGAAACAAAGGGCAGGAACATTTACCAAGAGTCACCCCTGGGCTTTGGGGCTTGAAATGCTGCACCAGATTGCCTCCAAACAAAACCCAAGACTGGTGAACTCATGGGGAAAGCATTTTGTTCTTGATTATCCTCTGGGTGTGATTCTACCCCGGGTGTGTCCAAAGAAGCAGAAGAACTAGGAGGTATGTATCACAAGGGGTTTATTATGGGATTTGAGGTTGTGCAGCTGAAGGAGCTGATTTTCCAGGCTATGTGAAGCTGTGTCTGCAGCTAAAGCCTGAAGACTAGAGCCGAAGCAGCAGAGGAGGGCAGATGGTCTTGGAGGTGGGGAAGCAAGGTCAAGATGGAACCTGGAAGGCTGAGCTCCAATGCACAAGGATGGTCTGGAACCTTTGTTAGACCAGCTTCACTTCCAAACGTGATGATGGGGGTGTGCTGCCAAAGCTGGCTGCCCTTTATCACAGAGCTCTGTGTACCTGACTGGAAAGCAGGAAATTTGGCAGGAGCTGTAGGAGCTGTGAACCCAGCTGTTGTATTTCCTAACCAGAAAATCCAGCAAGAAGCAACGCTAGAATGTTGTTCACAGACTTCTTAAGGATAAAGCCACCTTGCTGCTCCTTCCCCTGACCTTCCAAATCTCCCTCCGAAGGCTTTCTATGGCCCATGCTGACATGCAGCAAACGGGCTTTTGGGAAATGATGATAAACCAGGCTGGGACTTACATGCCATGTCTTGCCCCTTCACTGGAATGCCATCTACTTGTTTCTTATTCACAAACTCATTCTAAAATGCAAGAAAGAGTAGAATTATTGTATGGGAAGTAAATAATTTGCAACTATTTGATAATTCAGCTATTTTATTATTTTTATTGTTAAAATATGGTGTTTCATAGCTGATCTAGCCTTCACACCTCTCTGAATCTGCCTACTGTCATCAAACACTCTGAATAGGCCTGTCTTATTATTCAGGTCACCCTGCTTAACAAATGCATCTTTCCCCTCTCAATACCAGTGTTATGCATTTATTTTTACAGCACAATGCAGAACAATCATAGGAAAAAAAACTGGAAGTGCATAAAATATCTCAGAAATTCCAGTGGCAAAGATTTTATTCAGTTAATCTTCTTTGGATTCAGTTAACTATTATAATTATAGCACTAGCCAAATTATTGCCTTCTGTTTACGTCTTCTGCTACATCTCTATTCTTTTATCTACTTGTTTTTGGTGTGTGTGACCACGTCTTTGACTTTTTAAAAGCAAGATGTACCGAATTAGGTTAATCAGAGGCCTTCGTTCATAAAGTGCTATCATCATTTGTCCAGACTGACTTTCTTTGATTTTACTCATTTAGTTAATTATCTAATAAAATAATTAATAGCCACCAAGCCACCACTTAAACCAAAAATGAAAATATTGTCAATAATATACTTTACCTATGTTCTTCTCTATTTCATCCTCTTGTGTTTCCATTACACATAGCCACTGCCCTGAATTTTGTATGTGGTGTTGCCTTACAAAAGGTATGTGTGTATATATGTATTCTTGCATTTAACATTAATTTCATTTTTTTAATGAAGAATTAACTTCAATAAAATTACACCTATCAACATTTCTTTCTATGGTTATTATTTTTTATTTATTAAAAAAAATCATTTCCTTCTCCACAGACATCAATTTTCACCTAAAAAATTAATGTTCTGCATTTGAAATTCATAATGCATCAGGAAATCACTTTTATGGATTACATTATAAAAATAAAGATAACACGAGAGACACTAAGTTCTGGCAAGGATAAGTTGTAAAGAGTTGATAGGAATGTAATCAACACACTGCTGACGGCAATGTAAATTGGTCTAACTACTATGGGAACAGTATCGGAGTTCCTCAAAGAATCAAAAATAGATCTACCATATGATCCAGCAATTCTACTTCTGTGTATAGACTCAGAGGAAATGAAAACAGGATTTCAATGAGATGTATACACTTCCATGTTCCTCAAAGCATTATTCACAACAGCTAAGATATGGAAACAACCCAAGTGTCGACCAGTGGATGAATGGATAAAAAGAGAGGTATATATACACAAAGGAATATTATTCATCCCAAAGAAAGGAAGATAGCCCCCTTTTTGAGAAAACATGGAAGAAGCGTGAGCACATTATGCTAAGTGAAATAAACTGTCAGACAGAGAAAAGACAAGTACTATATGATATTACTTACATGTGGAATCCAAAAAAGTTAAACCAATAATAAAAAAAAGAGATAAAATGGTGGTTACTGGGGGATGGGGATAAGGGCATTAGTGATGATTCTAAGCATACAAACTTGAAACAACTAGTAAATAAGTCATGGAGAACTAATGCACAGTAAAATGAATATAGACAATAATATTGTAGCAAATTATGCAATGTGATGAACACTGCTACATCAGCAATTATGTTACAATATATAAATGTATCAAAGTAAAAAAATATGCTTCAGCTTCATTTGTTTTATACTTTATTTTTTTAAAGATTTATTTATCCATTTGAGAGAGAGAGAAAGAGAGAGAGAAGCAGATTCCCCACTGAGCAGGGAGCACGTTGCAGGGCTTGATCACATGATCTTGAGATCACAACCTAAGCTGAAACCAAGAGTCCAAAACTCAACTGACTGAGCCATCCAGCTGCCCCTCAGCTTCACTGATTACATAGTTTCTCCTTTCCCTACTAATATATTATGTCATATTTTTCATTTCTGAGTTATATATAGGCACGTCTCTTTGGGTATCTGTCCTATTGCACTGTTCAGTTTGTCTATACCCGTACGAGTCACAAAGTCTAATCACTACAGTTTCATAATAAGTTTTGTAAAACTGAAATAGAAATTTGTTCCTCCTCCTCCATTTTCTCCTTTAAGAGTGTCTAAGCTAATTTGAGCCTTTTGTATTTCAGTACAGATGAATCAGTTTTTCAAGTTCCATTCCCCCACAAAAAGTGATTTTTTTTTTTTTTTTTTACTAGATCACATTGATTCTCATGTCAATTTGGAGATCTTTAAAATCTTGATGCACTTGAGTTTTTTTAAATCCATGAATGGGAGCTACTACTTCACTTGTTTAGATCTTTTTAATAATGTTCAGGAAAAGAATTATAATTTTCTGCATATAGGTATTTCATATCTTCTGTTCAACATTAAGTATTTATAATTTTAGATAGTGATATTTGTTTTAAGAATCATGCTTTTAAATAAAATTACATGTTCAGGTTGTTTGTTCCTGGTACCCAGAAATGCAAAAACTCATTCTATGCCTTCCTTTCTTACTGAATTCTCATTATTTATAGTGTTCATATTGTTCTATTAGTTTATCTATGGATTTACACACAGAAAATTATAGCATTTACTTCTATGGCCTTATTGGATTGGTTAGAACTTCCTGTGAGATGTTGACTGTAACTGGTAATAGTTGCCATTCTCTTTTTTATTACTGATTATAAAGGAAGTGCTTCTGATATTTTCTTATGTAGAATGAGGTTTATTCTAAGTTTTCTGCAGATACATACTATCAGGTTAACAAAATTCTCTTAGCTTACTAACTTCTTTTTGAATTAAGAATAGGTATTGTATTTTTTAAAGATATTTTTGCTCCATTTATTTAAAGTAACATATTTTTTCCTTTACTTTTTTAATAGCTTGAATAATATTTATAGACTTTCTAAAAACCACCTTTTTATGCATAAAGTAATTTCAACCTAGGTATCATGTATTTTCCTTTTATGTGCTGTTGAATTCTATCTGTAAATATTTTGTTTAGGATTTTTGCACCTCTATGAATGAGAAACTAGGTACTATAATATTCTTTCTCAAGAAACCTTAACTTTTTGTACCAAGGTTAAAATGACCTTGTGCAATCAGCCAGGGATTCTTTTCTCATTCTTTGTTCTCCAGAAAATTTACTCAAACATAGAGTATGTTCTTGAAACATTTGGTAGAACTTACCTATAAAACTTTTGGAGCCTTAATTTTCTATCTGTAAGTATGTTTCATTACTGGTTCAACTTTTTAATAGTTGTAGGAATATTTACATTTTTATTTCTTCTTTTCCCCCCTTTTTTCAGTTTTTTTCATTATTTAAAAATTTAAATTCAATTAATTAACATATAATGTATTATTGGTTTCAGAGGTAGAGGTCAGGGGTTTATCAGTCTTATATAACACACAGTGTTCAGTACATCATGTGCCTGCCTTAATGTCCATCACCCAGTTACCCCATCATCCCACCTCTCTTGCCTCCGCAACCTTCAGTATGTTTCCTATGATTAAGAGTCTCTTATAGTTTGTCACCCTCTCTGGTTTCGTCTTTCTTTTTCCTCTCTTTCCCTATAGCCCTCAGTCTTTTTTTTATTTTTTCTTTTCTTAAATTCCACAGATCAGGGAGATCATATGATAATTGTCTTTCTCTGATTGACTTATTTTGTTTAGCATAATCCCTGTAGTTTCTTCCACATTGTTGTAAATGGCAAAATTTCATTTTTTTGATGGCTGCATAGTATTCTGATATATATATATATTATATATATAATATATATATATATTTCAATAGTTTGGCTATTGTAGGCACTGCTGCTATAAATATTGGAGTGCAGGTATTCCTTTGGGTCATAACATTTTATCTTTGGGGCAAACACCCAGTAGTGCAATCGTTGGGTTGAAGAGTAACTCTATTTTCAACTTTTTGAGGAACCTCCATGCTGTTTTCCAGAGTGTCTGCATCAGCTTGTATTCCCACCAACAGTGTAGGAGGGTTCCCCTTTCTCTTCATCCTTGCCAACATCTGTTGTTTCCTAACTTGTTAATTTTAGCCACTTGGATGTCTTCTTTGAAGAAATGTCTATATATTTCTTTTGCCCATTTCTTGATTTGATTACTTGTTCTTTGGTTGCTGAGTTTGGTAAGTTCTTTATAGATTTTGGATACTAGCCCTTTACCTGATATGTCATTTGAGAATATCTTCTCTCATTCTGTCAGTTGTCTTTTGATTTTGTTGATGGTTTCCTTTGCTGTGCAAAAGCTTTTGATCTTGATGAAGTCCCAATAGTTCATTTTTGCCCTTGTTTCCCTTGCCTTTGACAATGTTTTAGGAAGAAATTGCTGCAGCTGAGGTTGAAGAGGTTGCTGCCTGTGTTCTCCTCAAGGATTTTGATGGATTCCTGTCTCACATTGAGGTCTTTCATCTTTCATCTGTCTTGAGTCTATTTTTGTGTGTGGTGTAAGGAAATGGTCCAGTTATTTCTTCTTGAAATTCTCTTGACAAGTTGTAATTTTTCAAGATTTTTTTGTCTTGGTTAAATTTTATAACTTACTGGCATGGAACTGTTGATGATCTTGTATATTTTAAATCTTGCCCCATCTTTTGTCATATCTCCTTTACTATCCAGTATGTTATTTATTTATGACTTTATTTCTATCCCTTCCTCCTTTCTGATCAATCTCACAGAAAGTTTACTTAGAATAAAACTCAGCTTTCTTGTTGCTTCATATTGTTCCTTTATATTCTATTTCAATGATACCTGCTCATATCTATATTATATCTTTCTTCTTGCTGTCCTTGGGTATATTCTGCTCTTCCTATTATAACTTTTAATGTTGGAAAAAATTCATGACTTTTCAATCTTTTTTCTTTTGTAATAAAATCATTCAAAGCTAAAGAGATCTTAAAATGCTGCTTTTTTGGTTACCTACAAGTCTTAACAAGTAGACTTTGGGTTGCCCTTCAGTTTTAGGTTTTTGTGTTTTTGTTAACACCCACTAACATTCCTTCTTTGACCTGTGCATTAAATAGAAATGTGTTTTCCAACTTCTCAATATTCTTCATTTGCCTTTCTGTTATTACTTCTTAATTGCCCTTCATCAGAGAGCTGTTCTGTGGGATACCTATTCTTTGAAATGTGTTAAGACTTGCTTTATGGCCTTGTTCACAGTACAAAAAAATATTCTGTATGTCCTTGAGCAGGACAAGTATTTTCTAACTCTTGGATGCTGTTCTGTACAGAATTATTAGATCAAGCTTGTCAGATGTCTTCTATCTTTTATTTTTATTGATTCTTTTTCCTGCTTGCTACCAATAATAATTGAGAGAGCTGTTTTGTAATTTCTCATTATGTTGATTGAGTTGTCGAAATTTAAGTGGTTTGAACAGTTTTTACTGTCTACAATTTAAGGCTATTTTGTGAGAGCTGTCTTATTTAGACTGGTCATATTTTCCCAGTGAATTAAGCCTTTTATCATGTATAGCATTCACTAGATCCCAGTGATTCTCTTCATTCTTAAAAGATATTTGGTCTATGAATAATATACCCACTCCAGCTTACTTTTGTTTATTATTGGCTTAATGTATCTTTCTTTCTTTTTTTATTTGACAGAGAGAGAGATCACAAGTAAGCAGAGAGGCAGGTGGGGGGTTGGGTTGGGGTGGGGTGGATGCAAGCTCCCTGCTGAGCAGAGAGGCCTATGCAGGACTCCATCCCAGGACCCCAGGATCATGACCTGAGCTGAAGGCAGAGGCTTTAAATCCACTGAGCCACCCAGGTGCCCCTTAATGTATCTTTCTTATCTTTACACTTTGTCCTGGTAGTTTCCTTACTCTTTAGGAACATTTCCTATAAATAACACCTAACTGGATTAAAAATAACCCTATTTGATAATCTTTTACTTAGTGAGTATGTTTTATATATGCTATGTTTTATATATTGTATTTCTAGAGATGGTTATATCATTGGTCATTTTTTATTTATACTTATTGCAATTATTGGAAAACCTGGATTTTTTAATGCCATCTTACATTTCAATTTTTGTTTGTTTTGCTCTTCCTAGGTTCCTATCTCCTTTGAAGCATTCATTTTTAAAATTAGATACTTCAGTTTCATATTTTACTTAAAAAATTTTCTTCAAATGTTGATAATTCTCATTTTACCTCTCCATTTAAAAATTCCAACCTTTCTATTTTCATTTCTAAAAGTCCATATGAGTGTGTTTTGTGTGTGTTTACTTAGAAGGTTTCCCGTTATTTGCTCATTTTTGTAACTGTATCTTTTATTTCTTTTACTGTAGGATATATAGCCATTCTATATGCTATGTCTGACAATTGCAGTATTTGCATTCCTTGCAGGCTGGACATAGAAGTTGTTTCTTCCTTCTGCTGACTCTCCCTCCCAGGGGCTTGCCTTCCTGTGTTTCTGATAGTCTTGGTCAACCTATTGAACTTATTCTGAGGTAGTTCTTAAGAATACTTGAGGGGGGGGGGTTGTTTCCTTCTTTGCAGGTAGCTAGTATGTTCCTCTCTAGTAAAGTCCAGTTTAGATCAGGAGTGCTAGATTCTAATTCTCCAACTCCTAGCTCTTCCAGGGTTCATTATCAGATAGTAGTGTTGTGATAGTGGTCCACCCCAGGGCAACACCAGACTTCTGAGATTCCTGGAGCTCCCATTACCATGGCTCCCAGCTGTTCCAACTTCCCCTTGCTGTGACTTTAGCATCCTGTGCTCACTATTTAGCTTTGGGTCTCCTATCTTTGGTTTTTAGATGCTCTACTTCAGGTTAACTTCCTCCAAAGTCTTGGTTCCTAGCACCCAGGAGCAGGCATTAAGTACTCTGGACCCCACTCACAGTAGTTTGTTCATTCCAGGCAGAGGAGGGTTTCCTGGAGACCTTTCTTATATTGTGAGATGGCAATGATTGCTGAAAGTCTATCCTACTCAGCGTCCCTTGAACACCTATTCACTCATGATACTGAAAGCAGAAGTGTCTGGGGAAGTCTCCCTTTCTGTGAGCCCTTACCCTTCACAACAGAAGCCATTGAACACAATGACCCCCTTTTCTTGAGACGAGGAAGCAGGCAAACACTAGAGTCCCCTAAGCAAACAAATCCAAGCCAATCTCTGAAGAGGAAGTTAGAGGCACTAGGAATCAGAAGCCTTGTGGAATGGGTAGCATACATGGTAGCAGAAATCTCCAGGACTCAGAGATAACAGTGCCAGGGACATAAAGAATATATCCAACAACTGAGGGCAATTATATCAGGGGAATAAACTGGGAGCCTCTGCTGGGAGGTTCTGTAATGTATTTTGGTCATGGTTTCTGAGTGTGTAGCTTCTGTGTTCTCCTCTAGACTCTCTAAGAAATCCTTATGCAACCTAACACTCTTTCATAAATGTCATTTTTAGAGCTGGTTTCTGTTTTTTACAACTAAGGTCCTTTCAGAGATACAATAATGTAATACCTGTTTAGACCCTCTGCTCCAGCAATGATACAACAAAATAATGGCTAGGTTCATACTGGGCATTTCCTTTACCTTGAAGCCATCTGGACCTTTTTCTTAAGATAAAGAATGAGGGAAGGACTGGCCAAAGGAAATAGAAAGTGCCATTCAGAGAGATGAATATCCATCGATAATGACCTTCTCTTTTCCTCCTTTATCTCAAGAATACACTATAATGATTATGATATTTAAAAGTTTTCTGTGGGGGCACCTGGGTGGGTCAGTCAGTTAAGGGTCCAACTCTGGGTTTCTGCTCAGGTCATGATCTAGCCTCTCACTGGCTCCGTGCTCAGTGGGGTGTCTGCTTGAAGATTCTCTCCCTCTGCCCCTCCCCGCCACTTACATGTGCACTCTCTCTCTCCCTCAGATAAATAAATATACCTTTAAAAATTAAAAAATAAGAGTTTTCTATGATAATTATCTTAATGGAGTGAAAGAGTAATTGTACAGACTAGTAGTAGACCATGTACCTAGTTGACACCAGGAAGCTGAAAATTAATTTCAATGATATGGTATATATTTCCACCTTAATGCCTAATGACAAAAAATTAACTCCTTGTAACAATAAACATTTGGGATTAGTCAAATATTAAGTTTTAAAATAACTATTTGAGAATCAGAAAACGTTCAACTGGTTATTTTCAAAATTGTTTTGATTATATTATATGTGCTTTATCCTTTGTTTTATATTATTATATATAATATTTTAATTTGTTTGTATTATTAAATTATTATTTTTCTTTACAACTTGAAAGGGTCTTAGAAAGTATTTGATGAACCCCATCCCTACTTTGGACTCAGAAAGGTCAAATGACTGGCTCCAATGTCAACATTCGGAGCCTCAAGGTATCATCAGCAATCCCACCTAACTTATTGTCTTCTAACTAAAAAACCCCAGCATGTTTATATTTATTTTGTTTCCATTTCTCAAATGAACTGTTCCCATTTAAAAACAAATAATATAAACTAGTAATTTAAAAAATCATCATGAGAACAAGGGAAGAATTGTACAGAGGCCGATCAGCTCACTTATACTTTCATTCATCTTACCTAATAATCTTCTTAATTGTGGAAAAACTTTAAATGATTTTAATTTATATTGTTCCTCAGAGTACCACCTATTGCTTCTGCAGTCTCTCCTTTCTCAGAAGCCATTGAACATCAGTCAGGCTTGTTGGGTTACACACACAGATAGAAAAGTGATGTTCATTTGCTCATAATACCTGTGTTCCAGCCAATCCCACAGAATTGAGACAAAGCTAAAAAAAAAAATTTGTTCTCTAAAATTTCAAAAAATCCAGTGGTACCTAGTTCAGTAAACATTTCATTTGATAGTCTAAATCACTGAAAGTTTTACTGAAGAGCTTTATAAAATTGTATAAAAGACAAGAGTTATGGGGGTGCCTGGGTGGTTTAGTGGGTTAAAGCCTCTGCCTTTGGCTCAGGTCATGATCCCAGAGTCCTGGGATTGAGCCCCGCATCGGGCTCTTTTCTACGCAGGGAGCCTCCTTCCTCCTCTCTCTCTGCCTGTTTCTCTGCCTACTTGTGATCTCCGTCTGTCAAATAAATAAATAAAATCTTTAAAAAAAATAAAAGACAAGAGTTACGGATTATTGAGTGACCTCTATCTGTTTTGAGTACAGTGATTACAAGTGTAATATAACAAGATATTGTAATTCTGAACATTTTCTATTTTACCGGAAAGAATTAGTTAAGTAAAATAATACTGCACATAAAACTATAGCAAAGTATGTTTAATTTTGTGAAGAAAATTATGTTTTAAGGCTATTTTGCTTATTGGTTGCTTAAGGGTGACACTTCCAATTTTAATTGCATTTTAAATATATTTTAAAACTTCAAGAAAACCACTTAATGAATTCTAATTCTTGTTGTATACCTGGAAATAATAAAATTATTTTATAAATTATTTTTTAAAATATGGACCACTTTCTCTTAAAGTTATGTATTATGCAGATGACTAAATAATATATTCTGAAAATTTAATTTCTTTTTTTTTTAAAAGATTTTATTTATTTATTTATTTGACAGACAGAGATCACAAGTAGACAGAGAAGCAGGCAGAGGGAGAGGAGGAAGCAGGCTCCCTGCTGAGCAGAGAGCCCAATGTGGGGCTCAATCCCAGGACCCTGGGATCATGACCTGAGCCGAAGGCAGAGGCTTTAACCCACTGAGCCACCCAGGCGCCCCTGAAAATTTAATTTCTAACAGAATTATGTGAATCAGGTTTTATTCTCTTTTATAGTTCTCCCCCTTTTAAAAAAATTTTATTTTATTTTTTTTTAGTTCTCCCCCTTTTTTGAGCCTCTTACTAAATTTGGGCAAAAGTTTTGATTGGATGTTAAGCTCTCTTTAAAAACTATTTCTTAAAAGATTTATTTGAGAGAGACAGAACGTGTGCATGCAGATGGGAAGTGGTGTGGGTGGTGGGGGAGATGGGGGAGGTGAGAGAGATGGGGTAGGTGGGGGAGATGGGAGAGGTGAGGGAGGTGAGCAGAAAGTGAAGACTCCCTACTCAGGGTGGGGAGCCTGATGTGGGGCTTGATCACAGGACCCTGAGATCATGACCTCTGCCAAAGGCAGATGCTTAACTGATTGAGCCACCCAGGCACCGCACCTTTAACAACTATTTTTCAGTAAGGTTACTATATTAAGAGTAAGCAGGAATTATCCAAACCCACAAATACAATATACAGAACTAAACTTCCAAATTTTCAAATGTCATAAGATTTCTTGTTTTCCACTCTTGGGTTTTTCATCAATATAGAATTAAATGTCTATACTGCTTAGAGTAATCTGTACTTTCAATGCCATTCTGATCAAAATTCCACCGGCATCTTTCAGAGAGCTGGAGCAAACAATCCTAAAATTTGTATGGAATCAAAAGAGAACCCGAGTTGCTAAGGAAATGTTGAAAAAGAAAAACAAAACTGGGGACATCACATTGCCCAGTTTGAAGCTTTACTACAAAGTTGTGATCTTCAAGACAGCACAGTCCTGGCATTAAAAACAGACACATAGGCCAGTGGAACAGAGTAGAGAGCCCAGATATGGACCCTCAACTCTATGGTGAAATAATCTTTGACAAAGCAGGAAAAAATATACAGTGGAAAAAAGACAGTATCTTCAATAAATGGTGCTGGGAAAATTGGACAGCTATGTGTAGAAGAACAAAACTCAACCATTCTCTTACACCATCCACAAAGATAAACTCGAAATGGATAAAAGACTGCAATATAAGGTGGGAATCCATCAGAATCCTAGAGGAGAACAGGCAGTAGCCTCTTCGACATTGGCCACAGCAATTTTGAGATATGTCTCCAAAGGCAAAGGAAACAAAAGCAAAAATGAATTTTGGGGACTTCATCAAGATCAAAAGCTTCTGCACAGCAAAGGAAACAGTCAACAAAACAATGAGACAACCCATGGAATGGAAGAAGATATTTGCAATTGACAATACAGACAAAGGGCTGATATCCAGGATCTATAAAGAACTCCTCAAACTCAACACACACAAAACAGATGAACATGTCAAAAAATGGGCAGAAGACAAGAACAGACACTTCTCCAATGAAGACATACATATTGGCTAACAGATACATGAAAAAATGTTCATCATCACTAGCCATCAGGGAGATTCATATAAAAACCACATTGAGATACCACTTAACACCAGTTAGAATGGCCAAAATTAACAAGACAAGAAACAACGTATATTGGATAGGATGTGGAGAAAGGGGAATCCTCTTACACTGTTGGTGGGAATGTAAGTTGGTGCAGCCACTTTGGAGAATAGTGTGGAGATTCCTTAAGAAATTAAAAATAGAGCTTCCCTATGACCTTGCAATTGCACTATTGGGTATTTACCCCAAACATACAGATGTAGTGAAAAGAAGGGCCATCTGTACCCCAATGTTCATAGCACCAATGGCCACGGTCACCAAACTGTGGAAAGAACCAAAATGCCCTTCAACAGACAAATGGATAAGGAAGATGTGGTCCATATATACAACGGAATATTATGCCTCCATCAGAAAGGATGAATACCCAACTTTTGTGTCAACATGGATGGGACTGGAAGAGATTATGCTGAGTGAAATAAGTCAGGCAGACAGAGTCAATGATCATATGGTTTGGCTTTTTTGTGGAGCATAAGAAATAACACGGAGGACATGGGGAGATGGAGAGGAGAAGGGAGTTGGGGAAATTGGAGGGGAAGATGAACCATGAGAAACTGTGGACTCTGAAGAACAATGTGAGGGTTTTGGAGGGGCAGGGGGTGGGAGGTTGGGTGAGCCTGGTGGTGGGTATTATGGAGGGCACATATTGCAAGGAGCACTGGGTATGGTGCATAAACAATGAATTCTGGAACACTGAAAAAAATTATAAAAATAAATAAAAATTTAAAAAAAATAGAATTATTTTATTATTTAACAGTATCAATTTTCCTGGACTTCTTTCACAGAAATAATATTGTTTTAGGTTTTGAGGCTTCCGTTATTTTCCAGTAATTTAATAAGGAACAATGCTTCACATGAGATCAGTGGAGTTTGTTTTAAAAAAATGAAAATATCTTCATATATAATTATCAAAAAAAATTTATTGTGGGACGTTTTGGAAGAAGAAGGCAGGTTTTTTTTTTTTTTAAGATTTTATTTATTTATTTGACAGAGAGAGATCACAAGTAGGCAGAGAGGCAGGCAGAGAGAGAGAGAGGAGGAAACAGGCTCCCTGCTGAGCAGAGAGCCCGATGTGGGACTCGATCCCAGGACCCTGAGATCATGACCTGAGCCGAAGGCAGCGGCTTAACCCACTGAGCCACCCAGGCGCCCAAGAAGAAGGCAGGTTTAAAGAATAATATAAAATCTCTAGTTTTGCCACTCAAAAATAAAAATAACCATAGTTCATGCTTGTTTTCTTTCTAATATTTATGTTATATATGAAAAAAATATATGTATATTCCTATATATCCTCTAATACTATTATGGTCATATGAATATATGTAAATATACATATATACATTTCCATCTATACTACTAGGATTGCATATATATTTCTGGAATTTTTGCACTTAACCTATACTTTCGGCATTCATATTATTAAATTTTATTGAAGCAGGATTTCAGGGGTTGCAATGAATTCTGGACTACCATTATTTCACAATTTATTTGGTCATTTTTTTTTTTTTACAGACAGAGATCACAAGTATGCAGAGAGGCAGACAGAGACATAGAGGAGGAAGCAGGCTCCCTGCTGAGCAGAGAGCCTGATGTGAGGCTCAGTCCCAGGACCCTGAGATCATGACCTGAGCTGAAGGCAGAGGCTTAACCCACTGAGCCACCCAGGTGCCCCTTATTTGGTCATTTTCTTATTGTTGGACATTTATGTCTTCAATTTGCGACTTTTTGAAGTCACACTGTGATGGATAGCTTTGCCCATTCTTAAAATTTCCCGAACAAGAAATCAGTGAAGCAAAGCATATGAATCATTTAAAGACTGTTGATACATTGCTAAATTGCTACTGAGAAAGGTTTGCCTTGTAACATAGCATGTTGCTATTAGGGTAGCTCCCATGACACGCTAGACAGGTGAGACAAGGGACCAAAACGTCACAAACATACCTCCTTATTGTTGATGAATTATTCTTTTTGGTCTTGATATGTCCCATGAATGGGCTGGTTCATCCCCAAGTAGAGGCAAGAGCTTTCCATACCTAGCTTGCAGAAAGAATAAAAACACTTATTTAGGGAGAAAAAGATCCCATTTCAACCACAGTAAATGTTATATGAATATGTGGCATTATAAGTCTTCCTATTTTTCTTGTTGGTATTTCAATGTGTGTTTCTCAGCAGAGTACAGACTTCACAAAACTTTATTTTCTCTATTTCGTTGGGGGAGTGGCAGTAACACACAATACTGAAGATCAACTAAAAGTATGAAATTATGTCCAGATTCCAAGTTGTGGCTTCTGAGATCTTATTTTGCTAGGCCCACAGAGAGGGTTAATTACTAATAAGTAAATATATTGGCAATAAATAATGAGAAACACATGCAACATAGCAACAAAGGGAACATAGATTTTTTTAGTGGGCTGTTTTCAATAAAATCTTATAATCTCGTTCTGTATGTTTTTGATAAGTTTGCCTAAGATGAAAACATGTATTCAGCACTACTGACATCAGACTTTTGAAACACAGCTGCAGGCATGGTATTGTTTATAATTTCAATGAAACCTAAAATACATTTCCTTTCTGTTAAGGAAGATGTTGAGTGACAAGGGTAGGTTGGGATTTCACTCTTCAGCTGCCCAGATTTCTCTGGGTTCTCTCAAGATTGCCAGATAAACTGCGAGTGTGTGTGAGTGTGGGTGTATGTGTGTGTGAGGAAGGGAAACAGGAATTCCTTTCGGAAGAGTGACAATCAGTCTTGGCCTAACACTAGTTCAGGGCAGATGTTCCTAGCAGAAATCTGTGGAAGAAGATTATCAACACTGTCTGGTTGCCAGAAATCAGGCTCGCATTTCTTTCTGCCTTATTTTCAAAATGCAGATCCTGTTTAAGAAGAAAAGGAACAACACCCCGACTCCCAACTTCTCTCAACTCCTCTTCCTCCCACCCTATCACTTAGTGAAGAGAAACATAAACCACCTTATTTTTATTATGCCCAAAGTTTTCATTTAGGTGAACTGAGTCTATTTTAAATCTACTATAATATCTTCACAACCATATTTTAGAAATCTAATCAAAACTCTGAAAGGTAAGGGATGCCCCAAGATTCCTTCAGATTTCCATACTATGACTAGATATTTAGTCCTGATCTAACAGACATGAAAATTCCTTATAATAAAAGTTCTTTATGGTTGGCCTCCTCATGGTTAATTTTGGTTTTATATTATATACATGTAGATCTTAAAATTAACAATATGCTGGTGTGGGCATGGGTTTCACTCTGTGATGAGTCCTTCTTTTTGAAAGATGTATTTTTCTAATAAACCATCTCCCTGCCTCCACAATCCTGGAATTGAAGTTACTTTGCTGTAAGAATGGGTAACTTTATGCAGACTACATACTTTGGTTTTTATGACTTTATGGAAAAAAATCATTAAAATTCATTTTCTGTTGCATGTATTTTTGATCTATGGAAGGATTTAATCTATATATCTACAGCTCCAGTAAACATATACCTCCTTTTCTACACAGGGGAGGAGCAAGGACCTTGATATTACAGAGCAGTTTACTAAAACAAATATGCATTTTGTTTTTCTATTGTTAAATCACCTCATTGTTTGAAAATTTAGACTGTCAGTTTATATCCTACTATAAAAATTTGCAAGAAATTTGCAAGAAAATGTTTTGCTTCCCTTTTGAGCCACGAGGAAAATGATGGTATTCTCGGTAGAATAACAGTAGTTTTACAGAAGAGCTCAGAACAGAATTCTAATGCATCACTAACTTCTTTTTCATAGCCTTTTTTTTTTTTTATTGCAACTCTCACTATATTGTGAACACATTTATACTCATTTTGGCAAATACGCTTCAGCTGTATTTCTGTCCATCCTGTGGAATTAAGTTAAAGTTTCAGGATTCTCGAAGAAGGAAAAGTAGGAGTTGTCTTTAGGATAATATGTGAAAAAGATTATTTATTAAAAAAGCAAAAACAAAAACAAAAAAATCCACCCAACTTGACAGCATTCTGGCCTTAACATTATGTAGCATTTTGAGGCATTGGACTTCATCAAAGGTAGAAGCATGTTGTTTTCTAATTTTCTTAAGAGAGACGTGAGGGTATGATAGTTTCAGAAATGGAAATGGGCTGTCTCTCTCTCAGATTTTCCATGTGTTGCTTCCACCCATGAGCCAGCAACAATGTCTGCTGATTTCCCATTGGAGGAGTAATGAGAGGTAACACAACATGTGTGTAAGACAGTGGTGAATCTTCTATGGCTTATAAACCTTGACACCGCAGCCATATGCTTCAGAGCAAAGAAGACTGTGCATTTGGATTATTGTGCACCATATACTGTGAATCTAAATAAAACACCTTCCAAACCTTAGTAAGAAATAAAGCCCAGACTTTCAGTAAGAAATGGTCTCTATCTGTATTTTCCCCAGGTCTTGATTCTAAGTTGATCTTGATCTTTACTTGAATATGAATCAATGAAAGAATCAACCAATCAAATAACAATCAACCATGGCTACACTAATCACTTTCTTTTTGTTTCTTTGGCCAGTTAGTTGATTAAAAAGGAGAAAATGCAGTGTTTATATGATGAGAAATTAGTATAAGAAAGGATGGAAAATGTATGAAATATGTTTTAAGGTGATAATTACATATAGTTAAGCTACCTTTGGAAATTGCCATAAATTAATCATAGAGAAGTTATAAGTATTAAAATCACATTAAATGAAGAAAGGTGCTTAAAAGTATGAAGCAAGAGGGAACAAGAGGGGAAGATTGCTATTCTTCATGTGTTCAGGGGTTAGAATGGCCAACTGAATGCCTCACAATATTAACATAATTTATTTCAAAAATGATTTTCTCACAGCATGTACACCTGAGTTTGTGTAAATGAAATGTGTGCATAGTTTCTTTTTAATTATATCAGCATATCTTTCAGCACTGTTTCTCAACTCCTCCAGCTCTGAATTCAGAACCATGCATTCTAGATTGTAGCTTACCTCTAATTATTTCATTTGGTTAATTTTCTTTTTTCATCTAGATTATAAATTACTTTTAAGAAAAGTCTGTGTCCTATGTTTCTGTATCACCTAATGTTGGGCCCCCAGTAGGTAGTTTCTGCCTCCAAAATGCTGTTTTATGGTCAGATTAACCCTCAAATATTTGGTGGCATTCAAAAGATCTACTATTAAATAAGGAAATAGGGGCATCTGCGTGGCTCAGTTGGTTTGGCAACTGCCTTTGGCTTGGGTCATTATCCCTGGGTTCTGGGATCTAGTTCTGCATTGGTCTCCCTGCTTGCTGGAGAGTCTGCTTCTCCCTCTGACCTCTCCACTCTCATGCTCGCTCTCTCTCACTCTCTCTCTCTCAAGTAAATAAATAAAATCTTAAAAAAAAAAAGAAGGAAATACATTTTATTTGTCTTTTAGATACCTTCTGCCTTATAGGGATTCCATTTTCTATTATTCACTTTTCTCTCTCTTTCCTGTCATCCCGCACTCTTCAAATCCCATAATCTCAGTTTTAGAGATTCATTCACTCAACAGATAAGTATTAAGTGGCTTACAAGTGTTTGGAACTGTGCAAAGCAATGGATGGAGAGACACAGTTAATTACTTTTTATTCTTTCCAACACATGTAATTGTTAAACAAAGGTCAGAGAAGCGTCCTTTTGCTTCTTATTTTAGACCTGTAGTATTCATGGAAAATGAATTAAAGCTTCTCTGAGATTCCATCGATATAGATCTAAATGCCTATGGGAAAATCAGAGGTCATCATTGCACCTTTGATCACTGTGTGGGTGGGTAGAGACAGGAGGGTGGAAGTTGTTATGAGACATCCGCATCCACAAGAATGGAGAGTTGCCAAAAGCTTAACTGGGTTCCCGCAGAGGCCAAGGTGAGCAGGAAACAGGTTGCAGGAGTGACGCAGGGGAAGCCTGGTGGAGCTGCTAAACTCCCTCACTTGACACAGAGCTGCAGAATTAATAGCCAACACCATCAAGAGAGTTTTAATGACCTTGAGAGGCCCTCATAAGGTTAATGAGCTTCTACTTTCCAGATTGAAACTGCCCTTAATGAACAGAATTGCCACCCACCCTAATAGGCTAAGGGTAGTAGAGGGTTGGTCCAGGAGAGTTTGAAGTTAAGCCAACAAAACTTCTGTTTTTTCTAATGACTGGCATTTTCAGCTATGAGGTGTGATTTTGGACATGCAAATACTTTGCAAATGAACAGATTTCACTATCAGGCTGCCCCGTAAACCGATATTTTTCAATTCCATTGCTTAGAATTTTAAGGGGACATGCAATATTTATCTGTGTGTGACTCACCAGATTTGCTTTCTTTGGACTGGGAGAACCTAGAATTGAGAGGAAATGGAGAGAAAGGAGTGGGGAGGGGAGGGCGGGGGAGTAAAAAATGGACAGGAAGGGTAGCTGCAGAGATGTAAAAAAGACCAAGTGTGAAAGTACAAGTTTAGTAAGAAAATCCATGTCAAGAACAATTTAATGGGATGCTGTCTAAGATAGAAGTGGCATTTTGACTTCCCTGGGCATCTGTAAAATGTGAAATAGATGATTTTGTTATTAAGAATATTGTGATTTCAAGATTCCTTTAAAGTTAAAAGTCTTGGAGGGCACCTTGGTGGCTCAGGTGGTTAAGCATCTGCCTTTGGCTCTGGTCATGATCTCAGGTTCCTGGGATCTGTGTGGATTTCAAACTCTCATGGAAGGCCAGAGACATTGTCAAGGAAAAACATCTTCCCTGAACACAACACCAACCAATATGCTCAACCAAACAGCCGCTGTGGTTAGCATGGTTTAATTCAAATGACACACATCTTTGCCAAATCTTGGCCAGACACCAATACTACAAGTTCCATGCTTTAATCTTTGCATTTAAAAAGCATGTAACACTAATTGTCATTGATGTCTACTGAGGGTTTATTTCACTTGAGAACCTCAGATCATGGGATGTTTTTTATTACTGTTATGTTTATTTTAGTGACTTCAATAAATAAAATGAAGGATGAGAGAACTTATGGGATTGTTAAGCTTTCATTTACCTTCTTTCATTCATTTACTCATTTAGTCATTCATCGAGTATCTTAATTCACTATATAAAACTCAGTAAGGGACCAATCTAGGCAGACTGCATAAAGTCTGAAGCGTGTAGGAGACTCTGCATTTAATCAAATCATCACTAACTTGAGAAGCATCTGCTGAAGAATCTTGGTCCCTATTTGGAGCATGGGTGATTCTTACATTTCTATGCCTGCACTTTATCAGAAGATGGCAAGTTTTGCTTAAGAACTATTTCATTTCCATTTTTCAGAAATTGACTCATTTGTAAATAGAAGAGCCTCTCTTGGTACTTAAAGTAATGCCATTTATTGATATGTTTTGAATAGGAGACAGTAGCCTGCCTATATCAATAATTCTGATACCATTAAACAGCTTGAATAAAACTACCCAAATCAGTTGAACTTGGGGCATGAATTTTTTCCCCCTTGGGACAGTCAAAGTCTGCAATTCTGTGACTATGTTAGAATATTCTGAATGCCCTAATTACCACATAGCAACCCATACATTGATTGGGTTGTATCATTAGACGACTCTCCCCAATTTCAGTTTTGAAACCTTGAGCTACTTATAAAACATTTCCAGACCTGAAGAGAAACATCTCTTGCTGAAGTAGGTGGACTCTAAAGCACAGAGTTCTAGATATGAGAAATTATGTTCCTTTAAAAAAAAACTCTGCGATCACTTTTCCCTTTATATGACATTCTAATGTCATTTATTCTTCCATTCCCTTTTGTTCTTTCTTGGTGCTGTGTGACTAATGCAATTCAGATGGGCTTGTAGCCATGGAAACTATAGAAGGCAGAAATATAAGTCTATTCACTTGGGGGCATCTTTCTCATCAGCCATACCTGTCAGTTTCTTGGTTACTGATATGCTGAAATATACTTTATTAGAAATTTAAAATGGAAATTGTGATTATTTTTTATTTTTATCAACTTCCTGCTTCATTTTTAAAAATGGAAAATAGTGGTGTTTTATGAATTATTAATGTCCCATGTTGCCTTGGGGTTCCTAAGGAGAAAGTGTCATATTCAGAGATAAATTCAGGTGGTGATATTCATGAAAATATTGAAAAACTGCACAAACCATCTCCAATAGGTATGTATTTGTTGAAACATTTGCTCCTGGGATACAGAGCTGACTTGAGAATATTTCATTCAATAAGCACTCTATGTAAATTAAAGCACTCTCAAAAACATTCATGTTCAGGAGATCATTATCTTTAATGGCATTTGATAAAAAGAAATTCGCTACCAATCACTTTAAGAAAATGTTTTATCTTTCATGGAAACAAAAGGTGTACATATCAGATAGGAACTATTCTATTCTTATTCCATTTTAATTAGTCTCTCCTCCCATCTTGTCCAATGACTTGGCTGCCTTTCTAAATGAACGTTGTTGTTCATTTCCATGAAAATTTCGTTTGGTTTTCTGGTCCTTTTTCTTTTTTTTCTTTTTACTTTAATCTACAATTCCTTTCATTTGCTTTGATTTCTAGTTCACAGACTTACAGAATATTGGAACTGGAAGGTTCTCATAAAGGATCCAATTCAACACATGCATTTTACAGAGGAGACAAAGAGCTCCAGCCTCAAATGTAACAGCCTCCTCCGCATTTCCTCTTTGATCACAGGCAAGTCAAACGTCTTATGTCCCAGAATGAACTCTTATATTCCCCCCAAACCTGCTCCTCCCACCCTGTTTCCAATCAAATAAATGTCATGAACATATACTCAATTGCTCAGGCCAAAAATCCTGAGGCCATTCATGACTCTTGTTTTTCCCTCTAAGTCTGACATCAAATCCATCAGCTGGTCTAAATTCCTGTCTCAGCTCCAGACATGGATGCCATCTTTAAAGACACCATCCCTGATTCCCAACCCCCAAGCCAATTCATGTCTTCATTAGCTCTTGTTTTTCTCTGTGGAGCTCTTCACCATCTGAAATTGGCACTGGTTATTGATTGGCTGAATCAGGGTCACCACACTGTAATGTAAACTCCTTGAGGGCAGTGACTCTGCCTACCCTGTTGATCGCTGTATCACTAACTGCAGAAGAGTGCTGATGCCCAGAATATGCTCAATAAATTATACATGAAAGATCAAACAACTGCATTAGTTGAATCACTATGCTGTATGACTATTTCGCAGCAAAGCGGACCTAAAAATTCTTTTCATTCTAGTGCTCTCCTTGCTATAATAAGCTGCCCCTCATTGTTTTGTTTTGTTCCTACTTCTTTAATATTTTGCTCACAGTACATTTTGCTGTCAAATATAAACAGTAACCATGCAGTTACGGAGTTAATGACTTTACCGAATGTTGTAGATTGTTCTTTTTTAATGCCACCTTATCTCCATAAGATCTAATGATACACTTTCTTCTTCGTTGCAACCCTACATGACATCCCCTTTCCCTACAATATGAAACCTTTACAGTAGAAATAGTTCTGATACTGCAAACCAGTGTTCTTTGTTCTGTCTCCAGTCCACTGATGGATTTTTGGATGGAACCATAAAACGCTGCAAAACAAAGGCTGTGTACTATCTGGGGCTTGGAGTTCTCTTCTATGTTTCTTCAAATTACTAGCAGAATTCAGTTCCTCATGTCACAGAACTTGGTCCTTGCTGTCTTTCTAGCTGTTTCCTAGGGACCGCTTCCAGCTCTTAGGGACCACTTCTTCTCTCCGTAAGGCAGCTTACAACATAGCTTTTTGGGAACTTGAAGCCACCAGAAGCACATCCTTTGACTTCTGCATCCAGCCAGAAAAATGCTCTTTTTGTAAGAGTTCGAGTGATTAGGTCAGGCCCACCTTAGATATTTTCCCTTTTGTCATATAACATAACAATCATGGGAGTGATGCTTCATTATATTTGTAAGGCATGCCCACACTCAAGATAATTATACAAAGCATGTACACCAGGGGTGGGACTCTTGGGCACCATCTTAGAATTCTACCTCAGACTGTATAATTTCTAGTAAGAATCGGAATTGCTAGGGCTATAGAGAGAAATAAATAAATAAACACATCAAACCTTTCCAAACTCGGTTGTTTCTCTTTCCCTCAGGATCTTTACTGAGATGCCATGTGAGAAGCTACTTGACATTAACAAGAATATTACATGCACTCATTCGTTTGGAAAATTTGTAAGCTGGTAGTTTGTCTTTGGTTACATGATCTCTCAGAGCCCTCAATCAGCATGTGGAATCTCTAACAAGAAACATTTCCTAAATGTATCAGACCAAGGGACAGAGTTTCTTGCCAAAGTGTGGCTGACAGTTGTGATGGTTGTTTACTATCAGGATTCTTCCTGACTAACCAAGTCTCCTTTCTGATTGGTGGGTGCCTGATGGGCACTGAAGTATTTTTACTATCACTTCTGTCCCAGAGCTGTTGTTCTCAACACAGTGTTCATACTGGAATCACCTAGGAGCTTTTAGAAATGACTAATGCCTACATCCCAACTCTAGATATTGGATGTATACATAAACTGAGGCACACACTTTAGTAATGTTTAGTAATGTTTTAATGCTTCCGGTGTTTAAGAACAATGGCCACATCGACACTTATCTAGGATTTTCTGTATATTAGCCATTATGCTTCATGAACTAATAGCTTTTTATTTAATCTCCCCTCAAATCCTATGAGTTCAGGATCATCAGATCTACTTTACAGAAGAGAAGAGTGAAGATCTTGGGAGTTAAGTAACTTGTCCCAGGTCTCAATAGCGTCAAAATGGGTGTGAACCTAGTTTAGCCCCCCTCCCAAACTCCTGCATTTATTTAATAATTCTGCTACACTACTTAGTAAATTGAGCTTTTGTCAAAAGAAGGTAATATAAAATCTGCAACAATATTACAAGAGCTCCTCTCTCTTTGGACCTGTTGTTACATAATGACAGAAGAAGAAAAGCAACCTGACAGAATTTTGGCAATATGGTTCAGTGCAGCAAGAAATCCCAGCCTCAGTGAATGGAGAGCATAGAGCAAAGGCAGGATAAAGAGCCAAGAATGGGCAGGAACTGAACTTGCCCAGGATACATTTCCAGCTGGTTAAAACCTGCTTCCTTTGACCACCCTGTTAAGCCAGAAAGCAGTCACTTTCTAAGCAAATTATATTAGTGCCTGCCAGGGAAAGCCAGCTAGTCCAGCATCTGTAAAAGGCACATCTGATAATTTCTGCCTATTCTGAGGGAGATGTGGTGTTTAACTACTGGGCTCTAAGAAACAGTAATATCAAGGCATCAAGGACAATTTCATTCATATTTATTGCGTTTTTTTTTTCCACATGCCTTTAAGGAGACTTAGAACGTGTCCACATCACCAGCTTCAGGAAGCCAAGGCTGAGAGATTAATATTCATGTCTTTCAGACATCCTTTCGTGGACTCCCACACGTTGCCTCATTAACACATGCTATTTCTAGAAGACGGAGAGCCCTCAGACCTCTAATAGGCAATGATTAAAAAAAAAAAAAAATCACAGAAGGTATTTGAAGATGATGGACCATCATGATGAACAGAGAAAAAAGAGTCCTGAATTCCATTTTCATTGTTTGCAATAATTCACTGTGTTCCCTTGAGCAAATATGTAGAACTTAATTGCAGTTGTCTTCTACTTTGAAGAAATGTGGGGAAAAAGGTGGTCTCAAGGTAATCTTGGCTAAATTGAAAAAAGAAAAAAAATGGTGTTTGTGACCCAATTCAAATTCATAGACATTAGGGCTCTGTGAGGTTAAAGATTATATTGGAACTGATCTCCTGTTCTTACAAAACTCAAAATCTAGGTAAAAACCAGGTAATTAAGTAGAGTTATCTGGCAGAACTTAGTAAACTCTTATAAAAAAGGCAGATACAGAGTGCTCTGGGGAGTTGGTGGAGTTGATATTAAGGCTTTAAATTCTAACCTCCACATCCACTTGAATGAGTAATTAACTTAATCTCAGATCAGCCTCAAGTTTTATCAAATCAATAGGCTGTATTAAAATAAACATTTAGGAATGTAGTGAAGATAAACTAAAAGTAAGCTAATGAATGAGAAAAGTGCTTTGGGAAGTGAGAAGTTCTTAAGTGCTGTGTGTTGCTGCAATTATTGATTCTTAGACCAAGGTGGGTGGCTGGGGTGGGGGAGGGCTTCTGGGATGCTTCCGAAAAGAAGGGATAACACCCTACTGATTATTCTTCCACTTTGTCTGAAAGTCAAATGCAACTGGGTGTTCTGTGTTTTATTTGGCAAGGCCATTTAGAATTTACTTGGAATCCAGGATTGGGCAAGTCACCCAGCAAGAGTGTGAGCCAGGCTGGGTGCACTGGGGATTAGCTTGTTGTTCTTACCTTCCTACTTCTTCATACTTCTTACCCCCCAATCAGGTTAGTTTCTTTTTGAACAGCCAATATTGCTGACTCACGCTAGGGTTGCACTCCTTCTGAGCCGATCACAGGGCCAAAGTAGACAAGAATGTATTTCATCAGTCTCAGAGAGGAGAGCTCAAAATGCCCTTGGAAAGTAGCCAGCACAGCTACCTGGGTCACCAAAACGTGTTACATTCCTAAGGAATTACTACAGCTCAGTATGATTTCTCTGTGAACTTGGGAAAGTCCCTCTGAAGGAATCTGACACTTTTAAATCAAACACAGGGTAGGTGAACTAGCTGTTACCTTATCTGTTACCTTATCTGAATTATTTACAAGCACATTTTTCCCCCTGAAGCCTGTGATCTTGTTTGCTGTTTATTTTCCCTCCCTGAATGAAAGTACCGGTCACATCACAAGGTTCGTCTTTTTGAGTGTGTGAGTTTTGTTTTAGTTGTGTTCGATTTGACTCTCCAAAGGAGAACACGGTTGTCAGTAACTGTTGGTTTTGTGGGAAGACCATGGGAAACAGAGAGGTTACCTCCTGTCTCTGTTGGCATGGAGGGACTTCTGTTTAGGGAGCCATCTGTGGGACTCGTGGTGCCTGGGAGGCCAGATTTGGGGGCTGATTATGAATGGCTAGGATACTGTTTTTATTTAGTTCAACTGATACAGAGCAATAAAAATAGCACTCCTAAAAATTCTTTTATACATACTGTCAGTGTAAGAAAATGACAATTATCCCCATGAAAAATTTTATTATGTTTTTAACCTTGAGGCAACACAAGAGAGAGGTCCGGACAGAGCATAAGGATGAAAGGCTTCCACCCTTTCCCCAGAGCCAACCCTGGATGCCCCCAGAGGGAGGAAATCAAGTGACAATAATACGTTCAGCAGCCCTCCCTCACAACGGCATTCCAAATCTCCTGACTCTGCCTCACAACACCACTTCCCCAAATATTTGCTGCAAATACCATCAGGAAAGTTCAAAAGGGAGGACCTTGCCTGGAAGGGACTTTATACGACACAGCCATAAAAATCACTTGTGTCAGAACTCTGGAAGTTTCTAAGGGAATTTTATTTGCTGAATGCTGTAACAATGCCCTCAGAACTAAGTGCTTTCTGCCAGACATCTGCCATGGCAGGAAAAACATATTTCATAAGTAAGCAGGGTATGTGCCTCTCCTATCAAGAACAGAAGTCTGAGTGGTGTACACTGGTTGCAACCTTGATGGTGAGAGCAGTTATAGGAAGAACAACTTTGTCTATAAAATGGCTCAGATCAAAACCTATGTAGGTCAAGAACATTGTTAATGTTTAAGTTTTGCAGTTTTCCTTTTCAGGTCACTCAGATTTAGGATTTTAAGGGCAGAGCCATAGGGTGACTTAAATAGTGAAAATCCAGGTTTCACTAACGTGCACAACATAGTGGGCTTACGACCAGATATAGCCGTGGATTTACGTATTTTAGGTGGTTTTAGCTTAGTTTTAAATTGCTTAATCTAATGTACTAGATCAAAGTAAAGGAAAGCCTTATTTTCCAAATTCCTTTCAGATTGTTTTTGTACATGTGTGAGCACATACACGTGCATGAATGCACACGTGCACACACACACACACACACACAAACACACACCCTTTTCTAAAAACAAAGTGCTAATCAACAAAGGAAGCTTTGAAAATGGAAACAAGTCTCCAGGGTTCTCCATTACTAGTTTGTTTTAACTTTGTTCCCTTAATACTTCATTTAAAAATAGGAACATTAAGGTCTAACAATAATAATGTAGCTTTATCACTGGAAAAAAGTAAGAATCATAATTAGTCACACCAAAAGGGGGTAGCCACCCTGCCTCAGTAAATACAGGACTGAATAGATTCCTAAGTGTTCTTTGTCCAGAGACCCTAGAAAACTCAGTGTTTTCAGATACCTGCTCTAAAGGGGTTCTCAGGCTTCCCTGGGACAGAAGCTTCTTCCCTGGGACAGAAGATAGCATAAGCAAAAATAATCAAACACAAGTCAAAGTGGCAAGGATGGGTCCAAGCGACCCATTACTCACAGGAGGTGTGGGGACACAATACATTTAGAGACTGGAGAAAATGTTTATCTTAATTTAAAAAAATCAGATCTGAAATTAAATATCATTATTATAGTTGATATAGAACAATGAGTCCAGCCTGGATTACACTTTTCTTTATAACAAACCAGTTATAACATATAATTTTGAAAATTTTATTATGGAGAAAGAAGCTCACAAGGCAAAATCCTGAGAGCCCACAAAAGTCATTCAGCAGATCCCAGAAGGCACCTCTGATTGGGAATCAGTGAAGGCCTACCAAAGGCTGAGAGGAAGGAGACCATTTAGGGGGGAGAATCAGGAAGACTCAGAAAAGTAACTGATGTGTGAATCAGTCTGTGAAGGAGGGGAGACTCTTTCTTGTGAGGAGGGGGAAAAAGATATTCCTGGCAGAAGAATGCCATAGGCAAAGACTATGAAGTATTGCATGGATTAACAGTTTCTTAGAAAAGAGAGTATGTTTGTTTTAATTCACTTTGAGTTCAATCATAAAAGACACTATAAAATGATGTGTATGTGTTGGTTTGTTTGCTTACGATGATGTTTAAAATTTTTATACCTTTCTTGAGGCCCATGGGAGGCTCAATTGGTTAAGCTTCTGACTCGTGATTTCAGCTCTTGTCACGGTCTCAGGGTCCTGGGATTAAGCCCCACCTAGGGCTTTGGGCGCCTTTCTCAGTGCAGGGTCTACTTGAGATTCTTCTCTCTCCCTCTGCACCTCCTCATATTTTTTTTTCTCTCTCTAAATAAACAAAATCTTAAAATTTTGTTCTCGCTCATACACGTTTGTACACATTCTTGCTCGTGTTCTTTTTCTCTCTCTAAAGAAACAAAATCTTGGGGCGCCTGGGTGGCTCAGTAGGTTAAAGCCTCTGCCTTTGGCTCAGGTCGTGATCTTAGGGTCCTGGGATCAAGCCCCATGTCAGGTTCTTTGCTCAGCAGGGAGCCTGCTTCCTCCTCCAGCTCTCTCTTCCTGCCTCCCTGCCTACTTGTAACCTCTGTCTGTCAAATAAATAAATAAAATCTTAAAAAAGATATAAAGAAACAAAATCTTAAAACTATTTCCTACATCTTTCTCAGTTATATCCTACATAATATATCATGCTTAGTGCAAAATTATTGTATCAGGGTCACTGAAAAAAATTCAAACATATTAAACAACCATCTCTTTTAAAATAGCTGACTAAAAATATAAAACAAATCAATGTGTTAATAAAAGGATTCTTTCCCCACCCCTATCTTTCGTCTGTCCTTTCTATTTACCTCATTTCCACAGAACTCAAGTAGTTGATAGGACTTTGAAAGTTTTCCTTTCATAGAAGTGAAACTCAAAATTTAAGGATAATTTTTAAAAGGTGACTGGCAGGAAATGAATTGTGGGACTTCCCATTCTAAATCAGACATAAGTTGATGCTCTTCTGGAACTTGCTTAAACATTTCATTATATTTTACAAAAATCTTGGACTGAGCATTTAGCCAAAAATGTATTCCCCTTTATCTTTTGAATGAGGTACATCTCAATAGAAATTTAATGTGCATGTTTTAGGCTCATTAACACCTTTTCCTCAGCCATACCTAGTGGTTTCCTTGGATGCTGGATGATCAACAAATGGTATATCCCGCCCTGTGTTTTTTTCTGATAGTTGAAATACCTCCATACCTCAACAGAGAAGTCTTCATAAGCTGGACTTCGAAGAACTTTATCCCTCCTTGTCCACTCCCTACTCAAATTGTCAGTTCAGCTTGATACCCATATTGTGGATGAACTGCTGTGGGTCAGGAGCGGAAAAGAAGAGAAATAAAGGACAGTGGCTAATAATTCTCCTGGAGGCAAACAGATCCAAATTGGTACTCCAGTTTCTGGTCTGCTCTTGAGAAGGAACAAAGAAGCAGGAGGGAGAGACACAGAATGTCACCAAACCAAACACCAAATAACACCAAATAACGTAAGAGTTACTTATCATGAACCTTCTCTGAGTCAATCACTGTGCTTAGTTTTACATGAATCTCCTTTAAATTCTCACAACAAACCTGCAGAATAGATATTATCTCTCTCTTTTTTGTATATATGTATTTCGTATGTATGTATTTTGAGAGAGAGAGCGAGAGAGCAAAAGAACATGCATGAACAGTGGGGAGGGGTGGAGGGAGAGGGGGAGAGGACTCTCACACCAGCTGCATGCTCAGCGTAGAACCTGACGGAGGACTCCATCTAATGACCCTGAGATCATGACCTGAGCAGTAATCAAGAGTTGGATGGACATTTAACTGATTGAGCACCCAGGTACTCCCCACATTTTTGATAGAAGAATCTAAGTATTTAAATTATTGCCATATAAATGTTACAGAAAAAAAAGAACATATTATAGAAGTTCAGAAGGAAGGAAAAAATCACTGGAGAAGAGTTGCCCAGGATAGTCTTATGGCAGAGCTTGAAATATGTGTACGATTTGGACTAGCAGAGGGCAAGGAAAGGAAGTTTCATAAGAGGAGTTATAGAGATCAAAAAGAACATTCCACCTCTGGTGATGAGGTGTTTGCCTTTGCACAGAAGAAATAAAAGATAAATGTGATAAGAAAATTTGGGGACATATTAGGAGGAGGACATAGGTCAGGTTTTTGCAAGTCAAGTCTGAAGCAGGGATTTGGGTCTATGTGTTTATTACTACAGGCGTGCTGTCTGGAGAAAGGGAGCAAGGTCAGTAGGACTCAGCAAGGGAAGGCACTTAGCATGAAAGTGGATTTGCTGGAATCTGGCTAAGGCTGCATGCCACACAAAGCACAGTGAGAACATGTCCTGAATAGAACCACAAATCTGGTCCTGCCTTGAAGCAAATGGCAGCGGCTTTTGTCCCCCTGCAACCTTGTTTTCTTCCAGAGAAGGTAATAGTGGGCAATGGTCAGTAGGTGACACTCTCCACAGCCAAGGAAGTGTAGGCAGCCTCAGACAGGGTATAAGGGTTGGGGGAGTGGGGGACCCCTCAGTGATGTCCATGCTGGAGGGACTCCACTGCCCTTCTGAGAAGTTAGAGGAGTTTTCCTCACTGAGCACTTATGGGCTATTAAAGGAGGCTGAGGAAAGGATTTCAAGGTCGTAACTACTCTGGGGTGAATAATATGGAATGTTGTGGAAAATGGACTCAAAGGGTGGGGAATAAAAGGACAAATGCCCTTTGATAGACAATAATGATGACATACACACTGATCATTTCGTGCGACACACACTGCCAGTAAGTGCGTTGTGTGGATTATCTCGGTTCCCAATATAGTCTCCCAAATCTCGTGTTGTTACAGATGGGGAACTGAAGTTCTAAAAGGTTTATTAACCTGCTCAAGTCCATGGCTGATAGTGGTAGAGCCAGAGTGACTAACTGTAACCTCACTATGGCTTCCTGGTAGGTAGAATTTGGTAACCGTGTGTGAGGAGGGAGGCTGAGAGGAGGGAGTCTGGTTGTACGAGTTTCCAATTGTCACTGTGGCAAATTGCCACGGGCATAATGTCTTAAAACAACAGAAATGTATTCTCTTACAGTTCTGGAGGCCAGAGATTGGAAGCCAGTATAACTAAGCTAAAGTCAGAGTGGAGCTGGGAGCCATCATGCAGCCTGCCATACTGCGGAGAAATGTCAGAGTTTTTGAAGCCATGTGCTTAAGAGAATTGTGATGTTAACAGGAGGAAAAAAAATGAGGCCAGACTGGTGAGTGGATTAGAGACAGAAATGGAGGCATCTGGTTTAGTGAGTACTGAGTCTGAAGTGTTAGCAGAACACGCACATGGACGAAGCCACAGATAGCTAGAAGGCTGGGACTGGAGCTCAGAGGGAGTCAGAGATCCAGGCTTAGCATGGTGAGAAGGAAGGATGGGTAAGGCAGCACTGGAGCGGGTCCTCCCTCTCCCTGCAGTACCCTGCTGGCCTGCTTTTCCTCACATCCAGGTGCAGGCTGGTACTAGGTCAGAGCTACCTTCCAGGGGTCTCTATATTTTCCGGCAATCTCTTACTTACTCTATCTTGATTCTCAGCTTCTGCTATTCTCCCCACAAACCTATGGCTCCTCTGGCTTTTAGATTTCAATCTAATTCCAACTTTCTCTCTCCCCATCCACTGGGTACCCTACTCTGTCATGTCTAATCTTTTGTTGTTCTATTCTTCTTTACATAATGACTGTCTAATTATGAGCTTTATTTTTCTTAGCTGAATGTCTTCATAGCATCCTTTTTTTTTTCTCTTTTAAGGATTTTATTTATTTATTTGACAGACAGAGATCACAAGCAGGCAGAGAGAGAGGAAGGGAAGCAGGCTCCCTGTTGAGCAGAGAGCCCGATGCAGGACTTGATCCCAGGGTCCTGGGATCATGATCTGAGCCAAATGCAGAGGCTTTAACCCACTGAGCCACCCAGGTGCCCTGTCTTAATAGCATCTTATCATTTATGTTCTATAGTTCTTCTCACTTTCTGTAACAAAGTTAGAACATGGGTTCATCTGCTTCTCACCCCTCATTGTTCTTCCAGACCACTGAAGTACAAGTATCACCTACAAGCTCTTCATTTGAGATCCATAAGCCCTATTTATAGCTTTATTACTCATCATTTCCAAAAGCCTCTTTGGTTGTATATATGTCTACAGGATTTGCCTCCAACTTCCTCTAGGACTTCAGTTGAGAAATCCTGCTTATCTGTTCCATCCAAGCCACATGGTGACATTTCTTCTGATATTTTTTATTAACTTCACTGCTTTCCCTCTTTATTCCTTTCAAAACATTTCTCATTCATTACCTCTTTACTCCCCATTCTTACCAGCACAGATTCTAGTCTTTTAGGTACTTCCTCTTGCCCATTCAAAACCTCTGATCATACTTGGATCTCTAGTCAGCTGGAAAAACATGATATGAATTACATTCATTCCTTCAGTGGTTCAGCTCTGTGGTCAGTACTATGGGGTATAATATGAACCTAATAAAGTCCTTGAATTTAGCAAGTTTAAAGTCAAGTAAAGAAGATAAGTGTACATGGAACTATCCTGTTCACAGAGTTATGTCCAGTGCCAGAAGACAGGAGTAAGTGGTGAGGAATATCAAAAGGTAAAGAAATTACTTTCAAGAAAACATCAAGGAAGGCTCAAGTGAGAAGAAGGTTTTTGAGTTAGGTAGGACATCATCGTGGAAAGAGAGGGAAAATGATAACTCAAACTGAGAAAGTATCATGGGGAAAATTAGAAAGGCAGAAATGTGCAGGAAACTGTTATTTTAATTTTGCTGGAACCCATGTGTATTAATCAGCTTGGGTTACCACAACTAATTATCAAAAAATGGGTGGCTTAAAAGCCAGAAATTTATTTTCCCACAGTTCTGGAGGCTGAGAAGTTCAAGATCAAGGTACCAGTTGATTCAATTCCTGATGAGGTTTCTCTTTCTGACTTGTGGAGGAATGCCTTCTCATGTCTTCACAGTGCCGGGAGTGTTCTCTTTCTTTTTAGGAAGTCACTGGTCCCATCAAAAGGGCCTCACCCTCATGAACTCCTCTAACCCTAATGACCACCCAAAGGCTTCTTCTCCAAATACCGCCACACTAGTAGTTACAGCTTCAACACACAAGTTTTGGATGGGGTTGAGGGGGCACAATTGAGGCCATAGCACCATGGAACAAAAAGAAAATAAATTGGGAAAGTATGAGAGGTAGTTTGGGGTTAAACTATGAAAAGTATTAAAGCTAAGGCTAAAAAATATTTATCTTGTTTGATAAGAAATGTGATTTTTGAGCAGGAGAATGCCATTATGCAGTACAAAACTAATTCAGTAAGCACTTACTATGTACCTGCTATTTTGAAGACAATATCCCTAATGTGTGTGGCTGTAACTCTATAGTAACTCTATAACATGGTATTTGACTTTAATAAGTTTAGTTTAGTTGAAAGACAAGATCATGTGTGTGTGTGTGTGTGTGTGTGTGTGTGTGGTCTATCCATCTGTATGTATTATATATATAATCATTATGTCAGTGTATACTATTAATGAAAAAGTTACTAATGAAGTATAGCTTCACCCTACAGAAGTCAACAATGCTGGAGAAGAGCTGTATTTGGGAGAGTAATGTGGCAACAACTGTTAGAAAGTTACGGAAGGCCCAAAGAATAGGGGTAGAAAGCATACTTTGGCTTTTATCAAAGAGTAGTTTAGGCAAGGAGGTAACAAGTCCTGAAATAGTGGGTAACTCTTGCACACACCTGTGAGAGACAATGAAGTGGCGCAGCTCATACGATTTGGGAATTGCCTAAATTGGAGCAAAGGGGGAAAGCTGGTGGAGTTTATGAGATTACTCTGAGGTCTTTCCTTTGGCTGTCTAGTTGAAGAACAGCGTCCCTAATAGCAATGAGAAAGGTGAAAGCTTGTGTTTAGAGAACAAATTGGATTTGGATTTGAACTTGTTGAGTCCGTAGTGACTCAAGAGATCTAGATGGGGGTGTTGAAATGCAGTACTGAAACTGAGGTTGTGAAATGAGACTAGAGGGGCAGATTTTGGAGGTATCAGCCAGAAAGGATTGCATCAGCCTTGGGAGAAGAGGTGATCGTGGAGAAATAAGAGGAGCCGAGGGCCAAGGAAAACACCTACACTTACTGACCTGAAAGAAGCCGGAGAGAAGGTAGGTAGAAGGCAGCCAGGAAGATAAGAGTAGATTATACAGAGTAGTCAAGGAGAGGGGAGTTCTGATAGAAGGAGCTTAACAGAGAAAGAGAGTCATGGACGAGGCTGTGGGTGGAACAGAGGTCACTGCCTCTGCTTACTCTGTGCTTACTGATGACCTCTGAAACAATAATTCCAGTCAGTTTTGAGATAAAGCTGCATTTTGATGAATGCCAATAGGGGGAGGGATTAAATAAAACAATTTTCAAGATTTTGACCGTGGGAAGGAATGGGTGACAAGAGACTGAAGCATGGCTTACCCGAGAACAATAACAGTAACGGTGATGATAAACTTAGGACATAGCAGATAGTCTGATAGTCTTGTAAGGGTGTTATGTGCATTTACTCACTTAAGTATCATAATTCTATGAGGTAAATTATTTCTGTTGCCTCCACATTACTTATCATGCAACTGAGGATCAGCAAAGTCAAGTCATTTGCCCAAGATTAACATAGCTAGTGACTGACAGAGCTGCGACTCACATCCAGATAAAAGGGATGTGAACTGGGTGAACTGTCCAGCATGTCAGTAGATTTAGGAAAAGAGAGATAAGAACTGAAAAAGAGAAGACAGAGAGGTGATCAATTGAGCTTGCTTTTCAATTTCCATTTCTAGTTTTATTGAGAAACATGCAAAACATGCTGACCTAGTCCACTGCTTATTTAGTAATTAACCATTTCCCCCTCTACTACCTAGAAATCTTTCTTGAAACCTGTGGGTTAGCTCACTGACTCTCCAAAAAAAAAAAAAAAATTTTTTTCTAAATAAAGCCACTGAAAAGCTTTATTTTCTAAAAAGCAACAAATCCACACTTTTCACCCCATGTAATAAATACTACATACTTTTTTTTTTTTGAGAGACAGAGAGAGAGTGCATATATGGCGAGTGTGGGGAGATGGGTAGAGAGAGGGAGAGAAAGAATCTCAATCAGGTTTCTCCACCAGCAGAGCCTGACATGTGACACAGAGTAACTTATTCATGGCTTGACATGGCTCTATCTCACGACACTGAGATCATAACCTGGGCCGAAATGAAGACTGAGATACTTAACTGACTGAACCAACCAGGCACCCCAGTACCACATACTACTACCATATCAATATACCTAAAGAGTAATATAAACATCTTCTTTAAAAACCTGAAAGTTTCCTCATTGCCTATGAGATTTCTGTTTATATTCCTCAGCCTGTTATTCCAAGCTCTCTTAAGTTTGATTCAAATCTTTTATTCCTTCTATTTACTACTTCCCCACATTCTAAACCATCCAGAATATAAATTATTTCTGAAAGATAGGCTTTTTTTTTGTTTCTTTCTTTCTTCTTTGGGTCTCTGATCTCATTCCCTTAGTTTTGCATGCCAATTCCATCACGTTCATTCACTGAAATATTAACTACCCTTCCATTCCAAAGACAAATGTAACCTCTTTCAGAAGCTTTACTATCCTGGTAAGAAAACCACCATTTTCCTGAACTCAAAATATCACGGGCAAAACAAAGATCTTATCCGCATAGAACTTTCATGCATTTGCTGAATAAGCTTGTGTCAAGGAGTCACAAAGAAAGTGATACAGAGTAACTTATTCAAATGCTCCTACCTTTAAATATTCCAAAGTATTTTGAGGGTATATTGTAGGCCTAATTCATTATTGAATTCCCAATAGAATTTGCCACAGTGATTTGTCCTTAGCCTATTCCATAAGGATTCATTGAATGAACCAGTGAATGATGCTTGTAGACGTAGAGTCAAGATGATAAAAATGACATGATCAATAGACAGTTGATTCTCTTTTGGTGTGCAGAGAAATCCCCCACCCCAAATTTTATCAGTGTAATATCTACCTCTGCAACACCTAGTAGATTTTTCTGAGTTTTGGCACTTGTTTGCAGATAAGAAGTAATGAGTTATATCACCATTTATATGATAATAAAGACATAAGTCTTTTGGCTTAAGATTCTGATAAGAAGAAGAAGAAGAAAAAAAAAAAAACTAAAGAAAATTTGAACCCCAAACTCATAAAAGGACATAATGTCTTTTTTTGTCAAGGTTTGTACATTTTGTAAATTCAGAAATAGTCATTTTTGACTTATAATTTTATGAACTGTAACATATTGAAAATGAATCTGAAAGAAAATATGATAGTTACAATTGAATTTTTATCTCCCAAGGCCTTTTATTTCCAAAAGTGAGTAATGTTGATACCGAACACAAATTAAATTGGACTTTGCTAATTTCATCTAACAAAAGTATGCCAAATGATTTAATTTTGAGTCAAAATTATTATGTAATTATATTCACTATTCAAAATGCATATGGGTGAGTTATATAAATTCCATGATGGTTAATTTGTTTCCATTAAATTATTTTTTCCATGGTCTCCTTAGAGGAAATGAATTCAAACTGTTAAACTAATTACAATCAAACATCAACTAACTGGAACCTAAAATTGAATAATATTTGCTGCAATCAGCTTTTATGAGAAAGAAGCAAGTACTAAGACCATAGGTTAGAAATAATTTATCCTCCCTGCCCAAGCAAATTCCATGGTGTGTCTTGGGCCCCATACCAACTCATTCTTTATTGCAGTAATTCCTTCATCTTCAATTTTGTTTATTCAATAACAAATATTTGTTGAAGGCACTCCAGGCCATGTACTATAAATCCTTGTTGAAAAATTAATATTTGTAATAAACACTCACAGACTGCAAGGACTTCAAATAAAGGTTGAATTATATTCAGTGTACTGCATTTAGAAAGGCAAGGATATGAATTGTAGCAACTATTAGACCACTCAGATCTCCTGCTGCATGAAGCGTACTTTTCTAATGGCCCTAGCTGCTGCCACTCTGGATCCCCCACCTTGTCTGTGTGAAAGCCATGCTTTCCATGAGCTGCTCCCAGCCAATGACTAAGCAAGGCAAGAGTATCAGTGCAGGCCCATTCCTATGGACTGTAGGACTCTGACCGGCATCTTTGGCTCAGGTTTCCCTACTGGTCTTTCTATAGAATGATACCCTTCTAACATACTCTTCCTCCCCTTCCTTTCTCCTACCCAGGTAAGCCATCATGGCAGTCTGCAGGCTGTCCCTTTTTCTCTCTCTCTCCTTTCTATTTTCCACAGGCTTTTCCAAAAATCTCATGCATATCTCTACCAACTTGGTGTTCATATCACTGGACATCTAAACTAACACATGCATTGACATGTGCTAAAACTCCAAAAGCTTTGCCACCCAAAGTACAACAGAACTTTGACTTCACCTGAGTCCCACTGAAGGTGTCAGGTAATTCCTAGGCACTGTTAAGTTTCAGAAGCACTGGTGTAAGGTAATGGGCCATGTAAATGAATCTGGTTATAATACCAACATTACACAGGAGTAAATAAAATCAGAACATGCATATCATCTGCTTCATTGGTGTTTGTAACAGTGGACTTAAATAATGGCAGAGAGACCACAGTGCATTTTCTTGATTCAGTTAGGGGAAACATAACCCTCGATCTTCAGTTCTCTGAGGCCATGTGCATATCTTCGCTCTGTCTTGGTTCTATTTGCAGGCTCATCAGGTAGATAATAATCACCTCCAGGTCCACTTTCAGCTGATCTTAGGCTGCTCTCCAGTATATTTCTGAGATTTCCAAATTTTCTTTATATTCAGACTGAACTGTAGTAGAGACTACTAAATGCCTGTATCAACATTTACTCCTCCTTCTCCCTAAAGAACAATTTTTGCTGCTCATACCACCACCAGCTAAGAAAGTGCCACAAACAAACAAACAAACAAACAACATCTATAATCCGCCATTGTCCTGACCACTAGTGTTGAATGTAAGTGGACAAGTCCTATGGGATTGCCAAGAAGCATTTCTAAAGGGGAGGAGCAAACACATTTTCTTGTCTTCCTTCTTCCTGCCATCTGAAATGCAGATAAGATAGCTAAATTTCCAAAAGCCATCTTGGATTATGAGGCAATGCATCAAGAAATAGGAGGAACAAAATAGGAGGAACCTGAATTCTAGATGACCTTGGAATTTCCTGTCAGCCTTGGATTACCTCCCTAGGAATTCTTGAACGTGAGATTCAAATAAAAAAATTCTATTGTTCTTAAACCCCTATTATTTTGGGTTTCTCTATAATATGCAGTTAATCCTAACATAAATCATACCACTACTAATGAGCACGTATAGTGATGGAATAGGCATTTTACATTTTGCATTAGGAAAATATAAATGGAAATTTTGGTGAGGAAAGACAGGAAAAAAAGGGGCAGTGCTATGGAATTTAGTAGTGTTTTTCTATAATGTTTGTCTTGCTTTAAGGAAAATAAACATGTTGTAATTAATAGTTAAGGTTATAAAATGTCCAGCATTATAAACAGGAACATTCTCTTATTTAAGTCTCTGTGTGTGTGTGTGTGTGTGTGTGTGCATGAGTTATTAAAAATAACTCATGGTAAAAGGAAAACAGTGATTTATATTCATTCGTTAATTTGTTCATTAATTTATTTACTAAAAACACTTATAAAGTGCCTATTTTGTATTGGTCATTATATAAGGCATTGGAAATCCAAAGAAAAACAAAATGAAGTCTTTATGTTTAGGAGCTAATCCCGAGTCTACTCATTTTGACTATAGGCAAGGTATTTAAGCTTTTGGGGATTTTTTTTTTCCATTTATAAAATGTCTGTTGTAAAATACACTGTGTATGAGGATTGAATTAATATATGTACAAGTACTTAGAATAATACCTGGTGTAAAGTGCTCTGTAAATATTGGTCATGCTTATTATTACAGTAACAATCTCATGCATCCAGAGTGAACTGGTTGGTTACCCAGGAACCAAAGAGAAGTTGTTTGAGAATAAAATTCCAGGAAAAGTCAACATTTAAGTTGTTTCAAGGAAGAAGAGCCCAGGAAAGATTTGATGCTGAGAAATATTAGAGAAATAGAAGAAAAGCCAAAGGGGGTTCAGTAAAAAGAACCTAATTAAGTAGAAAGCTCTAAGAAGAAAGCGATCGACAATATCCAAGATAGCACAGAGGTCAGTAAGGTAGCAAGACAAAAAAGCTGATTGTATTGTACAAATAGGAGATACTCAATAGACTTAACGCAAGTTTGATGGAGTGGCAGGGCTGAAACTAGGTGGCAGAGAGTTGAGAATAAAAGGATTAAAAAATGAAAGTAGCAAAACAGATTAATCTTCTGAGAAGCTAAAAGGGGTGGGAAGTAGAGTAACCGAATAAGCAGGATTTGAGGTCGGGGAGGACAATTTTAGAGATTGAAGAGAAATAGGAATCGTGGGAGAGTAAATGATCAGTGGCAGGAGGGTGGGAGCAATAGAATTAGTAAAACGTGGAGAGGGATCAGCTTTGCAGGAGAGATTCTTCATAGTCTCACAATTAAGGACAGAAAAAAAGAAGGGAGTGGTCATTGATGTTTATAGGTATGAGAGAAGGGAAACAAAGTTGAAGGAGTTCATGTCTAATGGCTACAATTCTTTTGAACTGATTTAGAATATAACTTTACTGGCTGGCCATGGATATTCCCATTGCCCTAGCATTTAAGAAACCCTAACCGTTAACATGTGTTAGACGCCATTGGAAATGCCAGCTGTTGCCAAGGTAATTGCTGACTCTTAAGGAAACCTCCTATCTAGTTGGTGCCAAGGTCTGCCACGTGACTGGCAACAGAAGGCAGAACATGACCGCTGTCAAGTGAGTCTAGCAGGCCATAAGGACTTCTGGGATTCTGTGGTGAGGAAAATGAGTGTGGACTTCCTTCTTGAGACTTCTGTTGGGACTTTAAAATAAACAAACAAACAAACTGGTAGTCTTCAGGTGAGCAGAAAAGAGGTGAGCTTGGGACAAACAACAAAAAACAAGGTAAGAGGGAGATGAAGCATATTCTGAGTAGGATGTTACTGGATTAAGTGAAAGAAATAGTGAAGGCACGAAACTAGAGAATTATGCAAGAAGACCGAACACCTCAGAGCGATTCAGAGGAGATAGATGTTGGGATGAATATTTCCATGAAGACAGTCTGATCAGAAAGGGGCCCTCAAAAATGGTGTTATCTGAAGGTTTTGATCTAGTCCTCAGTCACTTTAAAGGAAGTGACCAATCCCTGGAGAGTGACTGATGAAACAGAATATGGTCACTTGGGCTTGAGGTCCCTTTGTGTCAGAAAGTCTGGAAAAGGATTGCATTCCTGCTTCTCATCAACCCAGCCACATTGACTGAGCAAATTCCCGAATGGAGCTGGGTTCTGTACCACCAAGCAATCTAGCGGCATGTACATGGTCCTTTGTATGTCACACTGTGCCCTCCTGCCACAATCATCCACACAGATATGAATACTCATAAGACAAATTAGGGTGCTCATGAACTATCAGGGCTCCTCGAATCAGTGGTCCGGTTTTTTGCCCATGGATGTGTGGGGTTTTGTTATTTTTCTATCAGAGGAATTTCAAATGACTATTTCCATTCTTAAAGCCACAGTTACAAATAATGACCAAGAGAAGAAAATCCATCTGAGCAAACAGTACACCCTCTACCCCTGTGTCAAGCCTCAGGCCAAGTGTAAAGCTGTCATAAGCTCCCAGAGTGTCTGAGGCAACGTGATAGTCTGGAAGGACAGGATATTGGGTGAGGAGCTGAGCACTTGTGGTTTCTCTGTAGAATGATGGCTTCTGAGACAGATGCTTCGGATGGGAGTGAACAAGTAGGTGGGAGAGGAGACTTATATCCTACAAAAATTACTAATATTGCAACAGTGAGACATCTGGGCAGAGGAGGCAGGCAGTCCCCTTATTGTCCATTATTATGTGGGTTTCAGACTTTACTCTGTGCAAACTAAGTGGGCAGTATCTGGGAAAAGCTGCCAGGACATGAGGTCTTTTAAAAGCTCTTTCTTTTGAGACAATTATTGACATTGGTTTTAAATGCAAAATGCCTGATTGGAATTCTAGTCAGAGGCAGTGTTCATAACATTAGGGCGTATGCACCCTTGTGCACATGTGGAGAGTGAGGTTACTCTGAAAAGAGATACAATTTTCCCATCCAAGATGGCTCATTTATTTTGATAGCTGCAAATGCACAAAGGAGAACGGGCCTAGCCTTCGGTTGCAGGTGTTGCTCAGCGAGTGCAGATTGGCGGGGGCTGGATGGTGGAAAACCTGTAGACTTCCTCTCCAAATAGAAGCTGGGAAATCATCCAACACGTCCCACTTTCCTGAGAGGAAGCAAGATGTGGGGACAGGAAGGCTGTGTCAATAAAGCGGTACAGCAAAGCCCGCTGTGATTGTTTTTGCATCATAAATATTCTACAGCCAAGCTTATGAAATTTTGATTCCGAACAATTGTAATTTGCTGACATTCTTCAACAAAATCGAGAGGAACTGAGTTTGTGGTCCTTTGCCGTGAAATCTTCTGTAAAACAACACAGAAAGGAAACTTCAGAACGGGAGCCACCCTTGTCCCACCAAGAGCGCTAATTAGGACATGGAAGATGGGGCTTCCGTCTCACAACCTGCCCAGAAAGAGGAGGATGTACGTTTCTCAGGAGGGGTTTCCTGCTGGGGCCTGGAGCCTCGGCTTCCAGGATCTTACTGATCTTGACTTCAGACACAATCCCATCTACAGCTCCAGAACAGCTTCCCCAAATTCCTCCACGATACTTCCAAAAGATTCTAAGATAGTGTCCCTTCACCATCATCATCACCTGTTCCCCAAATGCACACTCTCTCTTTTCTGACGTTCAATTCTTTCAGGTGATGACTCAGAGAATTCAACGGGGTCCTCCCTAGCTCCATCGGCCCCCTCGCTTCCTCTGATTGTAATGGCCTCAAACATCCTTCACCTCGTCATTCCTCCCTAGCAGCAGCTGCTTCTGGTGACAGCAGTCAACGTAGGATGGGAAGAAGCATTCTGCCTCCCACTCCTCTTGCTACTTAACCATGCCCAAGTCTAGGACAGTTTCAAGAAAGCTTTTGGGTGGAGGACGCAAATCTACCACAATGTTTATGAATCACTGGTAAAACCCCTGAATCAAAATAGTTTGGTCTCTGCAGCAGGTTAGTTTCCCATTTTAAGGATCATGGATTTGTGTCATGTTGCACCATGAGGGAAACTTCAGGTCCTAGCAGAGTTATGGAAAGATGCTCTGGGAGGTCCGCCATGTTACACCAAGCTGCTGAAGGAACATATTAGATGGACAAGTGAGTAGACAACAGCTCAAAGTGCTCTAAGCCAGTCTCTCTCCTTGAGCAAGACCAGCAGCGTATAGAATTGCCACAGATTTTGTCCTTTCCCCGTCCTTCAACTATTCAATAAATCCTTATCACACTTGGACGACCCACCAGGTATGGCTCTAAGTCATGGAGGTGAAAGACACAACATTGCAAGACAAAAAGTCAGAGAAGAGCTTGTATCCTCAGTCGACACTAACTTATAGAGCTTTGATGATCCCTATTTTCCAAGGACAGCCTGCTTTTACTCCTGCCGTCTCACATAATTATTTGTATCTCATCCTTCTGCTCAGAAAATTTTCTGTGGTCTGTAATGCATATGGTCACATTAACTTATAAGCCTGGAGCTCTGTGAGGCACTGTGCATGCAAGGAGAGCTGGTCTTCAGGAAGCTCACAGTTCAGCAAGGTAAACAAGCAAAACAATTATCATTCAGTAAGGGCTAGAGCAGAAATAAGTACAAGTTGCTTAGATCTTTAAAAAATAGTAGCAGCTGGCTGAAAGAGAAGGGGAAGAAGCTGGAGAGGTGGGCGAAAACAGGTGAGAATTAATCACTACTTTTTCTGACTGGAAGCGACAGAAAAAAGTGTGTGTCTGAAACTAAAAGGCTATGAAAGAAAAGGCCTTGTATGGGAAGTGTTTACAGTACAAGGCCCAAATAACTTGATTATAACAAGAAATGAGGGTCTGCTAAAAGTATACAGCTGATGTAAGTGTATTTTAGTAAATGCTTTTCACTATTTCTTGTCGTTTTTCACACTCTGGACCCTAACGATGCCGCATGTGTACCCACACAACACACCACACACATTCCCACACACATGTGAAACAGAACACCTTTATCTATATGCTCCGTATTTCTCTGGATTCCACTCTTCAGCTGGGTGATCATCTAAGGTAAAGGATGCTTTGTGTAAGAGAGACCCAGAGAGGGCAAACTTCTCCCTGAGTGCTTTGCCAACATTGGTATTTATTTTGATTTTCAATTTTTCCCTTTCCTTATTCTCCCTGACTTTGTACTTGTCTCTGTGAGAGAAGTCTAGGTTCTCCTTTTTTTAGAAATAGCTAAACTACCTCCCATTGCTGATGGCGGGGGGCCCTGTATTGCTTTCTGTGAATGTGACGAAACCCACAGGCAACACTTCCAGGCCCATCGTCTAAAACCTTTCCCCTCATAAGTCACGTGCTACTAGCTGGGCATTCACTTGGAGTAGATCTCCCACTTTTCCCTCCTTGATGTGAGAGGAAACAGCAATCTATGTTATGCTGTTGAGGTTTAGGGGGTGCGTGCTACGCAAACAGTATTCATTACTTTAAAAAATATACCTTCGCTTCCTCCTTCTTCCACTGACATTCTGCCAAGTCTGAAAAGGTACCTGGGGATCTTTAGACAGGAATTATTCTAATTGTTCTTCCATGCATTCTTTTCTGACTCTGGAACTGGACTAAGTCAATGAAGAAGACCTAGGTTTTTGTTTTTCTTTCTGTTTTAATTTATAGCGTCAGTTGTGGCTTCTTGGAAGATTAAAAGTCTGGGCCTGGGAGACCCCTCAACTTACCTGATGATTCCGTCACCCCAATTCTCCCTCCAACATGTATCAGAGAAATGAAACACATGGTGTGAAAATATTAACTTCCACTCCTATATTGTTTCATTTTTATGAGCACCATTAATGGAAAGAGCGATGAAGTGGGATCTGCTTCTTGGCATCTCACTGATTGGATGCAGGTGGGGGCTCCCTAAAGCTCTCCAGTTGGGCTCGAAGTGACTGCTCCAGCTCACTACCCACCCTCCTTCACACAATTATGCACACTCCTGCTGAAGATGTCTCTGTTTGAGGGCATGACTAACATTTTCCAGGGTTATCAGAAAAAGCTTCATGGAACATGCGGCATTTCAGCTGGTTTCACTTGACGAGAAGGCTTTGTCAGGTGGAGGGGGAGATGAAGACGGCATGCTAGGTACATGATAGGAAAATTTGAAAGGAAAAAGTTGGAAACAAGCTTGTGGCATGCAGAGAACTATAAGGAAGGCAGAATTGTTGGAGCAAGGCATTTGTGCAGAGGGAAGAAGTGGGTGGGTCTAGACTGAGAAGGCTTTAGGAAGCAGCCTAAGGAATCCCAGCTTTAATTTGGAGGGTAGGTAGCTGTCCTACAGGACAGCTGTCATGAGGAATGCATGATCTTGTTTACAGTCTCATAGTTCACCTCATTGTATCATTTAAACTGTGTGTGTCTAGGGCTTTCCATGGTCCCTTTGAAGCTTCCTTAGCTATGATTTCATGTTTGGTGAGTCAGAGGGAGCAAGTAGGATCAGGAAGTGCGGAACAATGGGACTGGGAATAACCATTCTCCCAGGTTGCAGGCAGCTGATAAGGTCAGAGGGTGGGGTCTCCCTCACCATCCTGCACCGGCAGGGCTGGGGGTGAGCCCAGCTCTTCTAAGAAAGAGCAGCTGTGGTGGAAGGGCTCAGACACAGGCAAGCCTTTGCCCTCCTTAATACAGTAATCGGAACCTGCAGTTATTCAAATGCCATAGAGGTGGTGGGGGCTCCACGTATGTTTGTTGTTGACAACTGCCCTGACTTACCTCAGCATCCTATGACAGAAGAATTCCTATGACCTCAGAATAAGAACAAGATGTACTCTTCCAACTAGGAGTCCTCTGACTAAAATATATCACCACAATATGTATGCATGTGTAACTTTTAGAGGAATAAGGGGCATTTTCTAGTCAAATAATCCACTTCAGCCTATACATTTTAGAAATACATATTAATGGCTCTAGAGTAACAGACCTAGAAGGAAGCTCAGAGTTTATCTATTTTTAGATGAGTGAAACTAAGGCCCAGAGATATTTTTCAGGTACTAAAGCTCTAATAGGATTTTAATATAAATTAAGATCATTCCAGTAACTTTATATCTACTTCCGATAAAATAAAAGATTCCTATAACCAACAGCAATGATTACACTTTTTAAAATATTATCAGCCAGGATCTCAGGGTTCTTCTTGGTCCATTATCATTTTCCTCAGTTAAGAAGTTCTCCACTGTGCTGAAGCTCGAAGGAAGCAAGACATTTTCTCTTCTGAGCAAAACATAGCACATGGTACATATTCAAAAATTCTTGTTAAATGAGATTTAGCCACAAGTTCTCCAATTCCTGTACAATTCTGTCTATTATGTAAACATTAGAGATGTTTTTGAGGCACAAAACTGAAGGAAATAAAAAATCATGTCTACATTATCAAATACTACTTGAAAACAATCTTTTAACATTTTCTGGAAGCTAATACCTTAGTGGATTTTCCAGATAGAAACTTCTGGTCTATGTTGACTCTTGGGTTCTTGGTCAGGCATATGAGATGACTGGTAGTCCTCTGCATTGACAGGAAATATTAGGATGACCAGAAAAAAAAAACAAAACAAAAAAAAAAAAAACTGCACATGGCTTTGCTCTTTATCCTGAATATTCAGATCCTTTTATGCTGAAGCTGAGATGGAAACTATTCTCTTAAACAACTTAGCGTCTTGACATTCTAGAGAATGAAAGAATTATATCCCTGAAGCCAGTCTAAAGCCTCTGAGCCAGTGAATCTCTAACAGGTAGGGCCAGTCAATGAAGGATACACACTACTTGGGGGCTGTGTCGAGCAAGGTTGAGTATAATTTGAAAAACTGTGTTAAATAAAATAGAAAACCTATTCAATCTATTGTTTTCTGCAATACAAACTACAGAAAAGTCAGGCTTAAAAGAATCTTGGCTGGTTGAGGAAGCAAAGGATAGTCTAGAGATGGAGGTGAGGGGGTACGAGATAGTATTTAAATCCACTCATGTCCAAGATTGGAACCAGTTTTAGACAGAGCCCATGGGGCAGATCCAAACTGTCAATCTTATGCTAAGTCTGAAATGTCTTCTTAGTACTATCAGCTCCTGCTAACTGCTATTTATAACAAGTTCAGCTAGAGAATGTGATCCATCTTCTAGGATAAGATCAGGATGGCTCGGAAACGGCTGTCACATTGTTGACTTTCTCATGACCTTCTCTCCCATGTCACCCAGCAGGTGCTTTCAAAAGAGTTCACCCCGGAGAGGGGGAGGGCAATCCCTCCAAACAAGAGCAACAACGGTTGGAGATGATTTTCTTGGTTGATAACCCTGGAACAGAACCGCATGGAAGGAATCGGAATAAACGCCTTCCCATTCAGGAAATAATGCACGTCACATGCAGAGCACAGCCTTTTTCTCCATTCCTCTTCAAGAACAAAGCTAACCTTCTGCAAATTTTCCAGATCCTCGGGTTTTACTCCTATAACTGAAGCAGAGTAGGAGCAAAGCTTTAGCTCAGCCACATCTGTCACAATAACCTTTACAATTACATGTACTATAGGAAATAATTGGAAAGGTGTGCTCAGCCCTTGTAGGACAGCAGAAGAGAAAGTAGAAAGCAAGGCATTTTTCTGTAGCCAAGCTTGAAGACCGATGTTGGGCAGAGATGGTTAGAGGTGGGGGAAGAATGACTTTTTGTTTTTAAACTTGTTTTTTGTGTCTCCGATGTTTGAGTAAAGGAGATGCAAAGTGTTTCCCTTCTGATTAGTGCTCCTGCAACCCCACTGAGTCACTTCTGATAATCGTGTCCCTTTTTTTCAGGAAATAAAGTAATATCTTGACAAACTACAAAACTGGTTGTAAACAAACACTCACTAAATAGCATAATGCTATCAGGCTCCACCTGTAGTTTACAGAATGTTCTGAATTTTACTTAGGGGTAGGGCCTACATTTCCTTTTTGGTGGAAACGGTAGTATAAGAATAACGTCAGTTATTGTTTATGAAGTTCACACTTTGAGCCAGCCATGATGTTAAGCACTTTATCTTACCTCATTAATGTCTCATAACAAATCTCTGAGGAAGGAAATATCATTCCTTCTTCACCAAAAAGGAAAGAAGCTTAGAGAAGCGATAGAACTTGCTCAGTTATCACATAGCTGTCAAGTGTCTTGGGCTGATGGTATGGGAGGTGGATTGTGGGAGAGGCAGGACTCAAAGACAAGCATACTGCACCTGATTTTCAACTGCTGACTTTCCTCCTCCTTCTTTTCTTTATTTCTTTCTTTTTTTTTTTTTTAAGACTTTATTTATTTATTTGAGAAAGATCTGGCGAGCCCAAGCAGGGGGAGTGGCAGAAGGAGAAGGAGAAGCAGGCTCCCCACTGAGCAGGGAGCTGGATGTCGGGCTTGATCCCAGGACCCTGAGATCATGACCTGAGCTGAAGGCAGATGCTTAACTAACTGGGCCACCCAGGAGCCCTGACTTTTCTCCTTCTTGAATCCCTGGGAGACACAAACCTTTAAGCTTTTATCAGCTTAGTGTGAATGAGTTTTAAATTCTTTCCTAAAGGCTATGAAAAGCAAAAAGGATCCCTAGGAGATCAAGAGAGCAGGTAGGACACGTGTATAGGGAAAACATGGCCTGAGCTGAGAATTAGAGTGATGACAAAAAAAAACAGGTGCATGGTGTGGGGGTTCACAAAGACAAGTTGCTAGCTTTATAACCTAGCTCAAGACCAATTCTTAGTGGATGCCTTTCTGGATTTATCTTTTGATTTATTTACCAGAACTCTAAATAAACCAAATAAATAAAATTTCCATAACATGTGTAAAGTTATATCCAATTTATATGTTCTGAGAAATAGTCTGTTTTACAATCTAAAAACAAATAACTATTTATAGAGTACATAGTAAGCATAAGTAGCAGAGGCTCTGTGCTAAGAACTAATTTGGTTACCCGGGTTGAGAGGAACTTGTTTCCAGAATTCTAGCCTGCAAATGTTGCAGTCAGTCGAATCTGATACAGCTTTAGGTAACCCAGCAACAGATACTAAAATCGATCAATCAATCAATCATTAAGTGATGTATTTTACTGCTGCTTTTAGTTTGTTACTATGGCAAGGAATCCATATTTGTCAAGTTTTCTTTAAAAAAAAATTATGTTCAATTACAAGTCAGCATTAACTGAAAATGTTAAATGAATTACAGATAGGCTGTATGTCCCTATGGACTTAGGGCAGGTAATGGGAGGATCACACGCACAGAGCTCATAAAAAGTGCTCAGTAAATCCTGTTGAAGTAAACATGACTTATAACGACATACGCAGAAAATTAGCTTCTGAATCCTTAAAAATTATTGTTAATGAAGTTTTCATCTTAGGAGAGTTAATCTTTATTTTAAATGAGTTAGATTTATAATATCAAACATATATATACTACATATAGAATAGTAGCCTTCAGACCGGACTCCTCTTTCTTGCATATATTATGTGATCCTTTCATGCCTCAGTTTCCTTATTTCTGCAAGTATTTTTTTTAAATCATAGAATTGAAGGAAGAATTGAAGCCAAACCATGAGAGACTGTGGACGGAGAAACAAACTGAGGGTTTTGGAGGGGAGTGGGATGAGGGGTTAGGTGAGCCTGGAGGGGTTAGGTGAGCCTGGTGGGTGGCACGTATTGCATGGAGCACTGGGTGTGGTGCATAAACGATGAATTTTGGAACACACACACACACAAAAATTAAATTAAATTAAATTAGATTAAAATAAAAAGAATTGAAGGCTTTGACATAAATGAATAAAACTCAGAGCAAAGCTCTTCTCAAAAAGTTAGTTCTATTTTCTCTCCACCTTAAAGTATAGGTAAGAAAGGACTATTTTAAGGACTGAAAAAATGATTAAAGGGAATATAAGTGACTTCCTTTGTCACTGGTAATTAAAAACTTATAAATGCAGGCAACTTTACAGGGATAAAATATTCCACTAAATCTCAGTGCTCTGTGCATAGGCTGAAAAATATTTTTCATAGCTATAATTATTACATATATAATATATTTTTAACTTTTTATATATAATATGACTTTCTATATATTTCCATATTACTTCCTACTCATACTTTTCTAGTATTTCACAGCCCAGGAGAAGAACTGACTGCTTCTCTGATCATAGTGAACTCAATACATGTTTCCGTCTTATCACCTCTAGTCCTAAGGAATCTGCATGTTGAATGTCTATCCTGAGAAGCTCAGAAAGTAGGGAGATTCCTGATTCCTTCTTTTATCTCTAGTGAGTAGCATACTGTTAAGCCCAGCATGGATACTCAGTAGGAATTCCCTGATTAAAAAAACAAAAAAACAAAAAAAATCTCCAGGGGAGCATGCCAGGATAAGCTAACTTCTTTTAACCTCTAACATATTTTATATATCAATATCAAGTTGTCTCAATGACCTCTTTTAAAAACATACGCCCTCCTCAGTGTTGTGCTAGTCCTTGATTGTCAGTAAATTCTAATATGCTCAATCTATTTCTTCAATCTTCATTCTACCAGTAAATTTGCTCTTTAAATTAACAGGGTTCAGTTTTGACCATCATCACTACATTTTAATACCAAATAGGACAATGTCTGTGATATTTTTGAGAGCCTATATTGTCATGTTCCCTGAAGTAAAAAAAAAAAAAAAAAAAAAAAAAAATTAAAAGCTTAGAAAGTATACGTAGAATTAAGGTAGAAAATGTTAAGAGGAAAATTAAGGCAAAAGTACAAAGGAAAAAAAAACAGGAACTTCATTCCAACTTAGAAAGTATTCCTACATGATGAGGAAATGTGTTCTATTTTGACTTACACAATTTTGTGTAAGTGGCAGATTTTTATGCTTTGTAACTTGTGAATTTTCAAATGTATAAAATGAAGTCAAGTCTTCACTAAAACGGAAAAAAAAATCATGTGGTCATCAGAAGGCAGTGTTGTTGTCCTGGAAACACTTCCTTTTTAACTTGTGAAACTGACAAGCCTAACATGCCAAAGACTAAGTCCTAAATCTGAAGATTGACAGTTTGCAAAGCCATGCAATATATTTTTAGCCACAAGGTCATCTACTTCCCAGATGACATCAGCAAGAGGTTTGCATATTTCAGCTGAGACTGACAAAGATGAATTTATGTCACAAGAGAGAGGACAAGCATGAGGAAGTTCGAGGAAATGCATGCATACAAACAGAATGGTTAGGAAAGGACTGCCGAGAAGTCCCAGGGCTCAGCCTAGCGGAGATGGGCACGTGCAGCCTGGGCTGTGAACGTTTCATTTATTCCCGGTAACACAGCTGACGATATACAGGAAATCATTTAAAAAATCAGCAATAAAAATTAGTCCTTCAATTGTTTCCACTGGAGTTGTGTATTGAAAGGTCGCTGTTTTTCACAACTCAAGTGTTTGTACTTCTTTACTATGTATTGACTAACCATGAATGCCAGGAGCAAATTTAGGGTAGTTTTCAGGATGTAACACAGACATGGTCAAGGGACATTTTAGAGAACTAAGAAGCCAGCTGGGAAAGCAGAGGAATTTTATCTATATCATTGTACAATAGCTGTACACATGTTCCAATAGCTTGACAGAGTTTATCCACATTTGACAGTTTTTTCTTTTGTTTCTTTACTTGTTTGCTGTTTGGTCCTCATTGATTATTTAATCCTGCAAGATTATTTTTTAGTTTCATTTAATGGGATACCTTATATACTGGAAATTTTATTTGACCCTCTACATATAGGAAAAGTATAAATGACAAGAACACAAATATTGCAGTGTTTTTATTTAGTTCATCTTGTCTACCTCAGTACTCCTGATGTTTGGGACTGGATAACATGCTGTGATGGGAGGCTGTGCCATGCACTGTAGGATGCTTAATAGCATCTCTGGCTTCCACCAACTACATGCCAGGAGCAACCCGTTCACCTCCCCAAATTGTGACGATCAAAAATGTCCCCAGGTGGGGAGCCTCGGTGGCTTAGTCAGTTAAGTGCGGGACTATTGATTGTGGCTCAGGTCATGATCTTAGGGTCATGAGATCGAACCCTGCAATGGGCTCCCCACTCAGCAGGGAATCAGTTTAAGGTTCTTTCTCTCCTTCTCCCTCTGCCCCTCCTCACCACACTTGCTCTCTCTCTCTCTCCATCTTTCTCACTCTCAAATAAATAAATAAATAAATCTTTAAAAAAAAGGTCCCCAGGTATTTTCAAATGTTCCCTGGGAGCTAAATAGCCTCTAGATCATATCATTATAGTGATCATATTAATAGAAATTGATAGAGAGAGACATAAAATTAAAAATAACTATCAGAGCTTCACTAAAGCAAAGTAAAAAAGTCCTATGGGTTATTTCCTGTCATAGGCATTATGTTCAGCCCAATTTCTCGAATTAGACTGTAACAATGAATATTCATATGAGTGCCTCTGAAGTCCTGCATTGTCCAAGAATGAGGATATTTTCTACTGAGTTGCGCATACACCAGCAGTGTCTTAGAGATCATTTAGTTCCATCTCCTAGTTGACAGACAGAAGAATGAAACATGCAGCCATTTGGTTCATTGCTTAAGTTCACTTGGACCAGATCACAGCCCACAGCTTTAGGTTCCCAAATCATTAATCTTTCAAATATGCAAGAGACAAGAATGATTTGATCACTAAGAAATTAAAAAGATTTCTATTCAGTTAGAATATTCCCTTGAAATTTTCAATGAATTATTCTTCCAGTAGTGGAACCAAACCATGGTTACTCTCAAACTGAACAGATTCTGATCTCTTCCGGGTGGTGAAAAGTACTTTGGAACCTAAGCCCTTTTAGATCAGGTAGTCATGGAAGGACTTTGTGAGGAGGAGACACTCAAACCAACGTGGTTTGACTCAGGAAGCAATCAGTGCTTGTGAAAGGGTGGCCTATGAAAGCTGAAAGCACAGGGACCCACAGCAAAAGCCACCACCCAGATGAGGAACAAGCTTGGTCAGAGTAAGCCGTTAGAGTGTGCTGGGAAACTCATGCAGGATTTTGAGCAACAGCAAATATATGAGCAGATCTTATGAAGCATTTTTTTAAAAGATTTATTTATTTATTTTAGAGACAGAGTGAGAGAGAACATGGGGAGGGACACAGAGAGAGAAACTCCAGCACAGAGCCTGACGGTGGGGCTCGACCGTACCAGAAATCAAGAGTCAGACATTTAACCAGCTGAGCCACTCAAGCCCCTCTTATAAAGCATTTTTTGAGCAATATGTTGTGACTGTTATCTTTTCTCCCCAATTTCCATAAACAATGAGGCAAGGCTGGTGAAATTTTGAGGCTTGTAAAATGGCAAAGTGATTTGGCAATGTCTGATGTTTCTTCTTTTACCCATGTGACAGAAGTCCTCTTATCAGTCTGGGAGGGGCAGCTGTGTAAGGTTGTGAGGGCCAGACCCCATGGTATCTGCTGCCCAGGGTGGCCACAGCAAACTTCACAGGATCCCCAACCCTCACCGGCAGATTTCCTCCTGGCCATGGTGAGAGGTCTGGCACCTGTACCCTAGCACACTTGGGGGTTGCGGCCACTCTGAAGGACCTGAGGTCTGAGCACCTTCCCTCTGTACCAAGCAGAAGATGAGCCAAGCAGCCAGGGGCTTCTCCGTCATTTCTCCAGAGAAACAGAAGCTGGAGCCAATGCAGCTGGCTTCCTTGTCAAGAGTGGACCCCAAGTGCTTGAGAACCAAAGTCACTTTGAACCAGGTTCTTTCCTGGACTCCAAGAAAAACCTGATGTTGGCATAATGTCAAGTGGTTTGGAAAAACCCAAACCAATAAACAACTGAAAGAGAAGATCTAGGGACTTGATATTGAAAGCTGGTCTCCTGTCCAGTTTTTTGGATCCAGTGGCATTTTTTCACACAACTTAATACATTCAGTTATCTGTGAGCCACTGTGAAATCTCATTACAGAGAGGGACAGTACAGTGAGTTACAGATACAGTATCAAGTCTATAGTTCCAGCACAGAATACACAGAGTAGAAAAAAGCTTTACTGTAAAGAATGTCTGTGGATAAGCAGACTGCCAATACAACCTAATTACTTCTTCCTATTCAGAGCCAGAATTGATGGATGGGGAGAAGGCCTGATCTACTGCTCTGTGACAGGTGGGTATGTGTGTGTCCGGGAAAAGGTGGGAGGAGGGTATTGTTCCTGCCCATGTGAGGAAGGGCTTGCGAAAGCCTCACTGCAATTTGCCTTAAGTCACGCTTCCCAAGGCATGGTTCTGTTTTCTCTTGTGAGAAAAATGGATGTTGTTTTGAAATGCCAATTGTTGATGTAAAATCACATTCAAATCTCTTTCCTGTAACAGGAGGTGTCACTCTGCTTTCTAGGTGATACAGAAATAATCTCAATTATAGGACCAACTATGTCCCTACTCTTGCCCCCTCCTCCCAAATACTCACATTTGACATTGAGGTTATAAAACAGACTGGATTCTCTGGGGGTTTAGAAGTGGTTAAAAAGACAGGTTATGGATACAGTGTAAAGTGTGTTATTGTAAACAGAAGTAATTCTGGCTAGGTTATATGTCCCTTCAAAGACCCTTCTAACACAAACACTGACTTATTCTCCCAGAAAGTTATGATTTTGCTGGTTGTTTTACCCGAACATTGGGATTTTCATGTTTTAATCCTCCATTGGTTTGGGGGTATGTGGTAAATAAAGAATGAAAAGTATTATTTAATCCTAAACGATATGATGCTATACAAACACTTGCTGTTTCTAAGAACATTACGTTTTATATCTCTGAAGACATGAAAAGCTGCCAGGTTAATTTTTTGGAACAGGCTTATTTTTTCATGAATTTACCTTCAGAAAAGAAAAATTGAGTTAGATATTTCTAGATCGATTTTGACTCTTATAAAATGACTAAAATGTACTATATGGGATTTCTCTTCAAATGTCTTGAAAGGTAATTAATTGCTTTTATGGGAATATTACTAATTTTCCTACCTGAAGTTTGACACAGTTAATGTGTCAATGTGTCTGAAGCAATGTAAGGATAAAATATATCACCATGTACTTATTTTTGATTAAGTGGCCTTAAAATAATCACTGATCTGTTATGCATGCAAAGGATTTTATGCAAGAAAAATAATTAGCCTGTTTTATAATCCCATATCTAACACAGACACAGGAAAAAAGTCATTATCACCTCCCTTTAGTACCAGCCACAGCTGACACTGTGTGACTGCACTTGTGTGCATATGAAATTCTGCAGGTGCACTTGTGAGCGTGTGTACCGTGAAGACCCACGGGAAGGACTTAAGAATCTGTAAGGAAAAGCACATGCTCCTAAGGGCCTGGTGGCTCATTGATGCCCATCCTTTCTCAGAAGCCCTCTAAGATGCCATTCATTCATTCAGAAAGCTTGCCGCCCCCATACCACCCTGGGACAGGGACATCTGGCTCTAAGCAATAGCTTTTGGAATAGACACAAATGCACCAACCCCTAAGGGTTTTTCCACCTCCATATCCCTTGGGGCTTTTTGTTTGTGGTCTGACCATTACAAAGGCTTCCCAGAGCCATCTTATGGACAGGAAGTAGCAGAACCTGGTGATCTGTGTCTGTCTCAGGTGCTAGGAAAGGGACTGCTGTCATTGAGAATAAGAAAAAGGCATCACTCTTATTTTTCTCCCAGCTATTTTTCTTCCAATCAGAAATAGCTATCACCTTTCTCATCACAGAATGTATTTCTGTTATAAAAGTCAAGAAAAAATAAAAATTCATAATCCCAGTACCTAATAACAGCCATGTTCTTGCACATATAACATTTTGTTATATATAGCATTTTAAATCCTTTTCTATGCAATTACATCACATTTATATAATTTAAAATCTCTAATGGCAACAGACTTATTTCTGTTTAATAATTTCTAACATTTGATGGTATATTATGAACATCTTTACATGTCAAGATAAACAGATATGCATTGAGCATTTACTTGGCTACAAACTATCCTTTGCAGGCATTGATTTAAGAAGTTTTATTGTTGGGCATTCAGTTCATTATTTCTATTTTGTTATAAATAACCTTGGAATGAAGGTCCTGAAAGGTCCATCTTTTCAACTGTCTGATTATCTCCTTTGGATACATTCCTGGAAGTGAGACTCTCTGGTTAATATACGCTATTTTTAAGGGCTTTGGATGCATGCTACAAAATTGCCCTCGATAAAGGATATATCAGTTTCTTCTCCCACCAATCATGAACAAGTGTGGGAGGCTTCCTTTTCAATTCAGCCTTCATCATGTCATGCATTTATTTCTGTTGGCTCATGACAGAATATAAAGTCTACAGAGTTAGGGTAGATTTGAAAAAGGAAAAAGAGTCTCAGGGAAGTTGAGACTATTCTGTGGCCCTCTGTGAATCACAAATGTGAACCTTCTTCCTTCCTGCCTCTGCCTCTGCGGGGAGCAGGCAGGATTCCAGGCCAGGAGTGGCAAGCAAATGCCGCATGGCCAATGTTTACAGCATGGAAAAGGCTTCAGCTAGGGTTTGATGTGGATCCAAGAGGAAGGAGAGGAGTCCCATGGTGTTTGTGAAACTCAGCATGAAAAAATTATCCCCTCCTGCAAAGTGGGTTTCAACACTCAAAAGCTGTATGAGAGGACCAGGGGGACAGAGAATCTCTTCCTCTGCCTCATGGTTTAAGGAACAGAGAGAAGCACTCTGATATTCTACAGAATGGGGAAATAAATAAACAGGAAATGGATTCTTTATTTTGTTGACATTCCTTGTTAATACTCTTTGAAAAAAATATATATAAATTCAAAAGGCTTAATTAAAAAAAGAAATGGAAATGGGTTACTTGGTTGGCAAGAATATATTTCTGATAGAATGACAAAATCTGGGAGCTATTAGTAGAAGCATTTACTTGAAAATTTTTCATTCTTTGAGAATCCTGATGACTAAGCATCAAATCCAATAATGGGTTAGTCATTTTAATATTTTAGTTTAGTAGAGTAAGCACCATGGCTTGAACTATTCTATAATACCACGTCGCTGGGCTGGAAATCGGTTAGAAGTAAGCTTGTCAAAAGACACTTTCTCTTTCTTGCCTTTCTAGAAATCCCTTTATATAATAGGATATCTCATTTCTGACCTTGGCCAGCTAGAATGACCTGTTATATTTGGGTCTTATTCTAAGTGTGATGAGAAGCGATCAGAAGGTTGTAGGCAGGGGAGTGACGTCATGCATTTCCTCAAGTATGTCTGTACTGTCTCTTTCTTCAGGACTTGTAGAAATACTGAGTGTCTCCCACCTTTATCAATCCAGTATGCATGAGGCAGTCAAACTCTCAGAACTTCCTGTGGGAGCTTACTTGATACTAACAAAGTGGCCACTAACATATAGTGGCCCAAATTGATCAAATGGGTTCTAGTCATTGCGTTACGTCTCTATTTACAAAAGTAATATCCACCAGATAGACCCTCCAATTATAGACCTTTTCTGAGGTGTTGCAGTCGGGCTCTGCCAGTTTGTCATTCAGCGGCCACTATCTGCCCTCCTGCCTTTTCCTATTGTTCACTTCTGTGACGTTCGTTCCTTTTATTTCTTCCTGCCTTCATGGTTTACTACCACATCCTGAAGCTCAAATTCCTATCATTTCTTGAGCCTTTCTATATTATTTCAGATGAGTTGCTTGGCTCCATTTTTTTTTTTTTTTGGACCCACTCTGAGACACGAGCTATACGTCATTATGGTGGAAATGTGCAACCATAAATATATAAATATTTTCTCTTGGGGACCAAATGACAGATTTATTCTTGGTAATGATTTTACCCTTTGTACTCCTCTTTATTATTTTTGGAGTGAGAGGCAAGGTGAGAGTAGTTGTGTTTGACCAGCTGAATAATGATAAATTGAAAATGATTTAAGGACCAATAAAAAATTGGGGTAAGGAATTTTAAGATCTAAAATAAATGATACCTTTCCTACAATTCATTGTTTTCTCTTTAGATATTAGGCATCCTACTTCAGTTAGATATGCAATGATAATAATAGTCTGATGGAATTTGAACAGATCCAAAAGTGAGTTGTCTTGTGTCTATCCAAATGACAAGGAGAAAACATTAGTTAATGCTGCCAGCTTAGAAAAGTTCCATTTATACAAACCTCTCCCAATGATACATAATGTTTCCTCACAAAAAAATGACACGAAAAGCAATATGTCTGTGTCTCTGGGACCAGGTGTTTGAAGATCTAACCTACATTAGCAATAGGAAGACAGCAGATGGTCTCTTTTTTAGGTCTAGACACCATCCTCAGAGAGTTAACTACAAACTTTTAAAATGGTTGAGCTCTACTAATACACACTTTCAGGAAAAGAAGGAAGAGAAAGTAGGGCTAAAGGGAGGAAGAAAACACTTGATGGATGTGTGTCTCTTATTTCGCAAAAGTCTGGAGATAGGAAGTCAAACCAAGTGGGGAGAGGGGGTTTGGGGGAAGGGGGTGGGATTATGGACATTGGGGAGGGGATGTGCTTTGGTGAGTGCTGTGAAGTGTGTAAACCTGGTGATTCACAGACCTGTACCTGGGGATAAAAATATATGTTTATAAAAAAATAAAAAATTTAAAATTAAAAAAAAAAAAACCAAGTGGTTTGAATAGAGACTGCATTTGTAAGGTTTGCTTAGGAGAATTGAGAAAGAACTCTCATGGTGGACGGCACAGGCTCTGCAGTCAGAGTGCCTCAATTTGAATACGAAGTCAGCCATATACTAGCTGAGGGATCTTGGGGAAATTATTTAACATTTCCATGCTTCAGTTTTCTCTCCTGTATAATGGAGATCCCAATAAGACCAACTTCTCAGGGTTGCAATAAATATGTAGTGTAGAGATGCATGTAAAAGGCTCAGAACAGTGCGGGGCACAGACTGAATGGCCGGTGATGGCATCATCACCATCACCAGATCTGATCCGAAGAAGAATAGGAGACCAACTTCTCAGGGTTGCAATAAATATGTAGTGTAAAGATGCATGTAAAGGGCTCAGAACAGTGCGGGGCACAGACTGAATGGCCGGTGATGGCATCATCACCATCACCAGATTTGATCCGAAGAAGAATAAGCCGGTTTTAACTGGGAGAGGCCCAAGATATTGAAAGGAAAAATAATTTTTGTCAGGTTCTAATAGTAAAATTCTTCCTGTGGGATTCCTGAAGAAGGAATGATAATGAAATCATTTTTTTAAAAATCTTCACTGCTTTTATAATAAATTGGTATTTTTTTAAATCACCAGAATAAGATCGACTTTTATTCTTTTGCTGTGGAGTTTTATGAATGTTAATACACGTACAGATTTATGGGACCACCGCCACAGTCACAAGAGAGGACTGTTCTATCACCACACAAATTTCTCCCCATGCTGTTCCTTTGCACCAAACCTCTAGCCCTAACTGCTGACCACCACTTCTATGCTTTCACTTGAGAAAGTCGTGTAATGGAGTCCTATTGACATGTTTTGAGATGAGCAACTTTCCTTCAGCATAATGACTCTGAGATTCATCTGTGATGTTGCAGGCAGCAGCATTTTGCTTCTTTTCATTGCTGAGTGTTCCATTTACCACAGTTTGTTTATTCACTCAGCTGTCCCAGGATATTTGTGGAGAGAGCCGTTAGAAACATTGTGCACAAGTGTGTGTGTGAATGTCAGTTTTCATTTTCCTTGAGATAAAACTTTTTGCTTCATTTCCATTACGTTGCTTGTTTGCAACTTACATACTTCAGTTGGAGGAATAGAAGGCTCAGGAGTCAGAAATGTGAACTAAGTCAGCAAGTGGATTTCAGCTGTATTAGCGACAACCCAGTAGAGAGTCTAACAACATAAAAAAGATCTCTTAAATTCGTGGGCATTTTAAACAGGAACGTTTAATAAAAACGTTTGCTTAACTGGTATTATTTTTTCTTTAACTTCAGGAAGAGTATATGTTTATTGGCCATTTGGGCTATTCTCTGCTTGCCTTTTCTATTTCAAGCAGAATTTTTATCTAGAATTTCTAAAGATCTAACACAGTACTGAAGTTCTGGTTTAGTAATGCAACTGTTTTCTAAGTTTGATAAGGCTGTTTTCCTTTCCCACTTCTGAAAGCAAGACTAAAGACTATTTTTAATGGTTTCACCAGGACCATCAAAACAACCTTGCACAAAAACAACTTTTGACTAAGGTAACTGCTCATCTCTTTGCTGAGAGTTGAGAAATAAAGCAAAGTTGTCCACGTGTTAGGAAACTAAAATTAAATATGACAAGAAGTCCAAATATTAGTGTTTTTTCCTGTTAGGCTAAATAAAGCTTCTGCTGATTCTTCAATGTTTCCTATAACACGTTAGAACCAGAGCTAAATGGTTAAAACTCTTTCCTCTCGTAGGCTGGCAGCTGAGTTTCCATCATTACTGTGCTATAAAAGAAAATTTATCATAAATTGTTTTGGTCTCCTGGAACATGTTCACTGGAAAATGAAGTTGACAGTTAATGGAGTCTCATGCAAAACAACTACAGCACTCTTGACCCTTGTATATCTAAAAACACTAGGAAACATTGCTTTGCAACTGAAAATAAGAACTAGCTCATTCTCACTAGAAGAAAGGGAGGGGTTGGTCTTCTTTAGAAAATCTATGATAACTCCTATCTAGGATAGGATCATGAGCAGAATTTACTAGACAATGTTTATTTGGGGGAAGACAGGATAAAAAAAAATCATACTATTTCACAGGTTGAAGTTCTGTCATAACTACCATACCATCATGGGAATTTTGTTTTGTGTGGCTGAATTCCCATGTGGGGGTTATGTCTCAGTTGTAATATTTGCTTCATGTAAAGGAAGCCTTATGAAAATTGTAAGCACAGAAGAAAAGAGGCAGAGAAAAGGGAAGAAGTTTTAGTAATCCTTTAAGATCTCCTTCTCTATACCAAAATCCTGGAAAAACTGGTAAAAGGAGGTTGCTTTGTGAGCAGCAAACCTCATAGTAAGAAACATTGATTGCCTTTGAGGATATTTTCATCAAGCTGTGGCACACTAGTAAGTTCTTTTTCTCTGAGTTAGAGGCATCACTCAATGGTTGTCACATTGAAATTGTACAATTACAGCACCTATTTTATCTGTCTTCAGTGATTTAATTGAGTGAATTCTTTGAATACTACATTGATGACTATCATTTATAAGAACTCAAAACTTTGTATGTCTCCAAATTTAAAAATACAGAAATACATTGAGAGTCTGATGTGAAACACAAATAATCCTTAAAGACTGGAAATCTCAGTTTCTAGACTGAGCTCTGCAGAGAATTAATGTTAGAAATGTGGACCTCAGATTTCTAGTAAGTGAATTTGGGACTTAGTTCAGATGTTGGTTTAAATTCTTGCATTGCTATCTAATTAGCTGTGATTTGGGGGCAAGCTATTTAACTAATATGATCCTTACATTCTGTGTCTTTAAAATGGTGAAAATTGAAAAAAAAATGGTTAAAATTGTCCCTGGCATGTCTATCTAATAAAGTAGAGGTGAGATGAAGGTAAGGTATGTAAGAGCACCTGGAGAACTCTCATGAATTAACATTTAAAAGTAAACCTATGCTAAAAATAAACTACTGGGACTATTTCAAAATGGAAAGCTTTTGTGTGTTGAAGGAAACCATCAGCAAAATGAACAATCAATCTACATATGGAATGAGAGAAGATCTTTGCAAAGATATATCTGACGACTCAAGAGGTGAATAACCAAAACATATAAAGAACCCATACAACTCAAGATTCAAGAGGTGAATAACCAAAACATATAAAGAACCCATACAACTCAACACCAGAAGAGCAAATTCCATAAAAATGGGCAGAGGAACTGAATAGACATTTTTCCAAAGAAAACATGTGGGTGGGCAGTGGACACATGAAAAGATCCTCAATATCACAAATCATTAGGGAAATTCAAATCAAAACCACAGTGAGATATCGCCTTACACCTGTCAGAATAGCTGGAATCAAAAAGACAAGAAATAACAAGTGTTGGAGAGGATGTGGAGAAAAAGGAAATCCTCATACATGCAAACTGGTACAGTCACCGTGGAAAATGGTATGGATGCTCTCCCCAAAGTTAAAAGTAGAAATATCATATGATTCAGTAACTCTACTACTGGATATTTACCTAAAGAAAATGAAAACACTAATTTAAAAAGGTATATGTACCCCTCTGCTTATTGCAATATTATTTACAACAGCCAAGATATGGGAGCAAACTAAATGTCTATCAATGGATGAATGGAGAAACAATGGAGTATTATTTAGCCATCAAAAAGAATGAGGTCTTGCCATATGCAACAACATGGATGAACCTAGAGGGTAATATGCTGAGTGAAATAAGACAAAGACAAATACTGTACAATTTCACTCATATGTGGAGTCAGAAAAACAAAACAAAGCAAAGAGAAAGCAGTAAAAGACTCATAAATACAGAGAACAAACTGGTGGTTGCCAGAAGAAAGGAAGGTGGGGGTGGCTGGCAAAATGGGTATAGAGAAGTCAAAGATATGGGCTTCCAGTGATGAAATGAGTAAGTCACAGGGATGAAAGATACAGTATAGGGAATATTGTCAGTGGTATTTTAATAGTGATGTATGTTAGTACACTTGTGGTGAAAACAGCATAATATAAAGAATTGTCAAAGCCCTGTGTTGTACACTTGAAACTAATGTTAACATTGTGGATCAACTATACTTCAGTTAAGAAAAAAACAAAAGTAAAGCTATGTTGAAAGAGAAGACTGGCTTGGGTGATAGCTACCCACCCCTCCCCACCAACTGATAGGATCTATAGTGATATACTTCAAAAGGCCAGATTCCAGATTATTGTTTTCTGGATACTTATGCAGATAAGTCCTGCTTTTGCTGAAGACTATGGCCAAGTTTTAGAATTTCTTTTTCTCTTTTTTGGACTGCCACACTTGGATTAGAGATAGCTCTGGACATTAACTCAACCTTTGGCAGATACACTCACTTTTTCATAAAAAAGTCTATGTTCCATGAAGTATAATTTACCAAGGAGAAGCATGTGTTGGCCTAATATTTCTTACACCTAAAAATCTTGACATCTTCTCTGGTCAGACACACTCAAGGGAAAGTGCCTATGGCCTGTAACACTTTACGATGTGCTCAAGTATGAGGACATCATATGAGGAGACATAGGAAACTTCTCTATTCTAGTAAGGTGAGTGATCCTCCGTTTGGGATTTTGAGCATGATACCTTTTTGTGTAAGGTCCTGAAATTCCCAAATGAGTATAGAAAGACTGCCTAGATCATTAGGTAACAAGGTGATGGTAAGCAGATACTATATGGGAGGAGTTTGATATGGCCTGCTCTACTTGGGATTTATTACAGAGACATGGTCAGGGATTGAAAATTAGCAGTTTTTAATTCAGGAAGGACCTTAGGAGGGTTTTCATGAGGGCCAGCCAGGACTTAAGAAATGCTCTAAGGAAGCTCTGGTCCTTTCTATCTTGATCCACTTAGATGTTGTTCTTTTAGTTATTTCTCTGACTTCCTCTGCTGCTGGTCTTAAAAGATGGAGAGCAGTTAATGCAGATCTGAGTTTTCTAAGAGGAATGGAGTAGTCCCATTCCCATAGGTTTCCTTGGTTTCTAAGAGGAAGATTATATTCTCTGGAAGGACTTTAGCCTTGGATTTTAGGGTTGCTAACTCCCAGGGTAAGAAGTATGGGAGGTCAAAGGAGACTTCCCCTCAGCCGTGGTCTCAATCTCCAATCCCAGGTTCCCAACTCCACAACTCTGGCTCAAGTCCAGAGCATAAGGATCCTAAACAAACACTTCCACAGCCAGGTGTAATTGTCCCACTTATTAATAAAGTTGCAAGTGACTGACTTCCCGCATCAGTATCCCTCACTTTCTATTCATATCTGCCCCACTCACTACTGCTCATATTTCAGTTTGAGCTGAAGAAAATTCTCATTAATTTCTACCACAAAAACTAGAAATTAAGTATTTTCCCTATCAAAAAATATAATTTAATGTCCTTTGCTTCTGCCACTTTTCCACACTGCTTGCATACACCACAGACAGTAAATTCTATCTGACTAAATAACTGGAGTTGGAGATGAGGTGAAAAGATTGCCAGTTGAGAAAACTCTTCAAAAGTCCTTCTAGGGTTGACTGTACACAGTGAATAATTATAGCTTTTCTCTATATAGATCTGACGTAGAAAGATTTTTCAAGGATTTCTTTTCCAGTGGCTTTTCTACACTCTTCCTATTGGATTTTTTTTTTTAATAAGGTGAAAGTAATCAAGTAGCAAAGAATTCATTCATTTTTCTGCCAGCAGCACTGCATAAAGTTTTCATAGGTAACAGCAAAGCTAATAACAAAATTCAGATCTTGTATTACTTGGGAGATTTCTTCTTTCTATTTATCAACGTATTAGTTCCACCTAGAGATCAGTGGAATGCCAGTATGGCAGTATAAAAATGTACATACACAGAAAAAAATTTTGATGATGCTTAGTTGGAAGAAAGGGGAAAGAAGATGATGACTTGTGCCTGCATGTGGATATGAGATAAACCAGCAAGATACATGACAAGGTGACTATATTTAGAGCAAGAAAATCTGGGCCCGAGTCTCACCTCTTCCAATTACTAACACTTTAATCATAGGCAAAAGAAGACATTTAAATTCTCTAAACCGAATTTTGCTCATAGTAAAATGGAGCCTCAACTCTAGCCATGTGACCAGATTATTGTGGGGGAAAAAAAGATGGGATAAAATAAAAGAATGCATTATTAAAACCCAAAGGCATAAGAAAGTTGAGCAGCATAACTGTAGTACCACAGCAGAAAGTGATATATTGTATTCAGAAGAAACAGGAAAGACAGAGAGGTGAAGAATCAACATCCCTCGTCTTTTTATTTATTTGATTTTTTGAAGTTAAAAAAAAAAAATTCCAGTTAGTTAACATACGTAATATTAGTTGCAGGTGTACAATGTACTGAGTGATTGAATACTTACATGCAACACCCAGTTCTCATCACGAGTGCACTCCCTAATCCCCATCACCCTAATCACTCTATCTTCCCACCCACCTCCCCTCCGGTAACCATCAGTGTGTTCTCTATAGCTAAGAGTCAGTTTCTTGGTTTGTCTCTCTTTTTTCCCCCTTTGCTCATTTCTTTCTTGAATTCCCCATATGAGTGAAATTATACGGTATTTGTCTTTCTCTGACTTATTTTGCTTAGCAGAATACTCCATCCACATTGTTTCAAGTGGCGAGATGTCATTCTTTCTGATGGCTGAGTAATATTCCACTGTATGTATATACCACATCTTCTTTATCCATTCAACGGTGAATGCACATTTGAGTTGTTTCCATAATATGGTATAAACACTGGAGTGCATGTACCTTGTTTATTTTTAAATGTTCATCAGCCCCATATTATAAGATCAGAATTCAACTACACCAAAATCAACTGCTAGACCACTGGTTCTGCTTCTAACCTTCCCATTAATATACTGCATAAAATTTTCCAAGTTATTTGACATTCCTGGGATTATAGGGACTGATTATTCTATAGCCTCGAGGTTTCCTAACTCCCAGCCTCACCTGTAGTCAGTGGGCAGAATGCTGTCAACCATAAGAGCTCGGTACCCATCTCAGGCTGGGTTCCCTGAGAAAGGAGATGCTACAGCAGGACCTGAGTCTAAGTAGTTTATTTAGGAGGTGATTCCAAAAAGCACAGATAGGGGGATAAAGCAATGAGAAATGAGGGAAGGGCAAGAAGTCAATATAGGGTACATTGTCTAGCAGGTTAACACTGCAGACAGCTCAGTTCAAGCCCTTGAGGGAATCTTCGGAAGACTGTATAGGATTTATGTCAGAGTTGTCCCATCTAAGCAGAGAGGAAAATGGGTCATTTTCCCCTCCTATTCCCTTCCTTCATTGGCTGAGCAGTGTTCTTGAGACAGCAACTCCCCAGCACCTGTGACTTGCTGTGCATACCAGCCAAGCACCTCAGAGAAATCTGGCAGTGACCGGTCACAAGTGCCTACACAAAGGAGTCATCAACATGCATGAGAAGGGTGAGTGCTGAGGAGACACGGGTAGGGTTACGACAGCAAAGGGAGATGAGCTGTTCAAGTCTCCTTCAGAATAGGAAAGCTGCTTCCCTCAGGAATGGTGAGCTGAAGGACTCCTGTGCTTAGTGGCTTCTGGACCCCTTCGAGTTTCAAGGTGAGAAAGCACTCTTTTTGTGGCAACTCCACCTCATGATTGATCGAGGTGGTGGTTCAAGGGCCTGTCCATTCTGCCCAAACTAGAACTTAGCTGGTGAGTAATCTCTGCTCCACAAGCCCTCATGGTAGAGGCTTTCTTAGGTTCATTCTAGACTGACAGCTCCTTCCAACCCTTTCCTTTCTCAGATGTTACTCCCCAGTAAACCTTTTGCTTTCTTAACTTCATCTCTAATTCTAAAGAGAGCTTTGGAAAGTATTAACCTCTGGACTGAAACCAAAGAAAAATCTACCATACAAAAGTCAACAGGAAAGCTGGACTGAAAAGATCCTTTCCCTACTAGGACTAGACAAGAGAAACCACTCCCCCAAGCACGTCATCAGGAACCAACTGGACAAAAATACAGTCAATGGAAATGAGATAAGAATAAAAACTTGGATGCCTGAAAGAAATGAAGGATTGATTAGACTCTGAAGAAATCTTGAGGGGGATCATGGAAATTCCTTCTCTAGGCAAGTTTTTAAAAGGACAGATTATCTATTCCATTGAAGCTCATGTCATTTTCAAAATCCTTACTAGAGATATTATTTTTATTTTCTTTAAAAGTTTTATAGATGACTGTATATATATATATATTTTTAATTTACATTCAGTTAGCCAACATGACTGTCGCTTTTAAAAATAGCAGAAGCAGGGGCACCTGGGTGACTCAGCGGGTTAAAGCCTCTGCCTTCGGCTCAGGTCATGATCCCAGGGTCCTGGGATTGAGCCCCACGTCGGGCTCTCTGCTAGGCAGGGAGCCTGCTTCCCTTCCTCTCTCTCTGCCTCTCTCTCTGCCTACTTGTGATCTCTCTCTCTCTGTCAAATAAATAAATAAAATCTTTAAAAAAAATAGCAGAAGTATTCAAGACTCAGTGGCAACAAATCCAATAACTTGATACACATGAAATCATCATAATAGTGAGAAAGGCTTGAACAAGAATCTGTTTACTTAGATTTAGCTATTTATTCATTCACCAAATATATGTTTGAACCCTCCTATTTTGCAGGAACAGTTCTAGGTATTAAGATATATCAGTGAATGAAACACATCCTAATATCCTGCCATTGTGGACATGATATACTGGAAAGAAAAAAAGATGATAAATATTATAGTAAAATAAATGTCTGTATAGTAAAATAAGTATCTTAAAAGGTGCTACATAATACATAATAATAAGAAGAACAGGGTAATCCAGAGTTCCAGGTAGGATATAGGTTCCAATTAAAATTAGGTAGATGGGGTAGGTTTTATTGAGGTGACATTTGTTCAAACTCTAGATTGAAGTGGGGCAATCAGCTATATGAATACTTGGGAGACAGAGAATACCAGGCCCAGGGAATAGGCAGTGACCTCAGGTTCTAATTCAAATTTTTCTACCTTTAAAACTCATCCTCTTCTCGTTGGTTCTGGCTATAATATTCTAAAAATGATGCCACTTTCAATCTTCTAGAGACTATTCCTTTCTCTTATAACCATCAACCAGATGCAATTTGATGAGATAATTGTCTGGCTGCAAACTATACTCATATTTACATTTTCTTTGCTCTATCTGAATATTTATAAAGACAAGGTGACATATTGGAAAACAGACCCTGAGGGGTACCACCCACACTCACACTGCATTTGTGGTATGACTTGTTGGGTGTTTATTCCTAGAACACTCATTAAATGTTAAGTGGTAAGCAGGACTTAGAAAGTCTCTAAAATCCAAACAACTTAAATGAGAGTCATTTTCTCTTCACCAGTTGGAAGACAAAGCAGAGACAAATTAAACTAATTTGCTCTCAGGCCAGTCCTCTTGTGAACATCCCAGTCCAGGCTGAATATTTAAAGTGACATATTTCATAATTGCTCACAGTGTATCAATGTTTCTTTTTTATGTAGAAATTAATTCTGGTAACTTTTACCTGAAACTGGCAACATTTCACCTTGCTTGCTAAAAATTGCTCAAAAGATACACACTATTCAGGACAATGGGAAATACCCTGCTTGCACCTCCCCATAGAAAGCCCACTTTCTGAATATCTTTGGCCTTTTAACTATCTCTCTTCCTTCCCCCACCCCAATGACTAGAATGCAGTATCTCCTAAAGGACATCAAAATTAGAAATTAGACCATAACAATAAGATTGAAGGTGTCGATAGCCCCTTGCAATGAGAATAAAGTTAACAAGCATCCAATAATGATATGTAACTTATATAATAAGGACAATGGATTTTTTTTAATGAGATTCTTTATGTGCATCGTGAAATTTTTGGAGTTCCTTAAAAGGTAGGTAGTGCATACTTTGAAATTGCATTATGTAATTTGTGTAACAAAATTTAAACATCTTGCATTTCCGGTGTATTTTTCCCAAGGATATCCAAATGTGCTGAAGATATGAATTCACTGATTTTCCGACTGTTCTTTTAGTAGCTAAGAATCAGGTGTTATTTTCCTGATTTCAGAGACAAGGAAGGACCCGGTGTCAACCTCCACCTCAACCACCACATATGTTGCTTTCTTGGTTTAAGTAGCCATTTGTCTCCTTCGCCTTCCAGCAATGTAATTTATTTTGCCTTTACACACACAGAGACAGGTACATTTTTTTCCCCTGACTGCAAAACAAAGATTTGCTGTGGATGTCACTCTTATGCTAAAACCTAAAACAGTCTTGTAAAAATGAATGGAGGTCATTTCATTTTCACCTTTAGCTTTGCAAAAAAATAAATAAATAAATAAATAAAAATTGATAATATCCAATATTGAGAATGGTATAGGGAATGGGTCCTCTGAGGCATTGCTGACACTGAAATGAAGTGCTACAAAACGTCTGGAAGGTTAGCTGGAAGTTTCTATTAAGTAAATAAACTAGTTTAATTTTCTTTGGGAAATCTACTTACAGAAATTAAAATCCTAGGATTCATACAAAACACATTTGTTTTTGCATGCTTTATAATGGCCCGAATCAAGCAAATGAACCAAGAAAAGCATAGGAAAATGCAGTTTCTCATCAATGAATGAATGACTGAAAATTTTCTAATTCATTTTTTTCTATGGAAAATCAGGTAAACATTAAAAAAGCAAATTACTTTTGCAAGCATTAGCTGGAAAGATGATATATAAACTAAATGAATAGATCAAATGGGTGGTAAAATATACAACATGATCAATTTTTTAGGTAGGAAAAAGCAATACTCGGATGTGAGAAAAAACATATTTGTCTACATATTTAAAAGCATGGAGAAAAATACAGCGGGATAAACCCTAAATTGTTCATACTGAGAAGCTCTATGTATCCCTGTGTTGGTAAATAAGGACAGAAGGAGTGGAAAGAAGGTGCCAAGGAGATTGGGGATTTTAGTTTGTTCAACTTCTTTGCTTCAGCATGAAGAAGTTTGAAATGAATACACCCCCCCCCCAACAAAATATTTTTTTAAGGAAGACATTTCACAGAATGGTGAAACAGAATGAGACGGATTTGGGAATCAGCCATACTGAATTTTCCTATCTAATGTGAGACACACCACTAACTGTTCTGATGATGTGTTTCTTCATATAAAATGGAGTTAATACTTACCTCTCTCTGTAAAGCACAAGGCACACTACTGGAAAACAGTAAGAACAGGACTAATGCTACTCCCAGGGTCAAAATGTTTTTCAGAAAGCAGAGAAGACAGAGACAGGGAGGGGGTAGAAATTCTTTGTGTCAGACAACAGAAATTGTTTAGTTGGGCGAATTTCCCCATTAACCAGCTGCTGGGTAAATTATTGCTGGAAGGAATATGTTCACACCCTCATATGTTCTGCCTTTGTGTCTTACAGATTTAGTCTCAAAATTTATCAGCCTCAAGATAAAACCCAGGGTGATGTAAAACCAAAATTTTAGAGAAGAAAATGTAAGGCTGCCTCACCACAGAAGTGGGAGGAGGAAGCAATCTAGTATAGTTAGCCAGTTCAGGTTAAGATTAGTAGAAGGTAACATGACAAGGATTGCCTACAACCACAGGAAGCTAGAAGAGACAAGGAAGGCCTTTGGAGAGAACCTGGACCTTGCCAACTCTTGATATTGGACACTTAGCCTCCAGAATGTGAAAGAATACATTTCTGTTGTTCTGAGTCACCCTGTTTTTGGTACTCTGTTAAGGAAGCCCTAGGAAACTAAGAGATTTTGCTAGGAAATCCAGGGATCCCCAAATCCTACATATAAGGTTATATAACATAACATAACATAAAATAACAGTCCATTTGGGCATTACAGGATTATAACAGAACTCTATAGTCTGGTTGGTTTATAAACAACAAATTTATTTCTTATAATTTTGAAAGCTGGGAAGTCCAAGATCAAAGTACTAGTATAGTCCATGTCTGGTGAGACCTCACTTCTGAGTTCAAAGAGAGCTTTCTCTGGCAGTGCCTTCATAAGACAGAAAAGGAAAGGAAGTTCCCTGGGATTTCTTTTAAAAGAGCATGACTCCCATTTATGAGGGCTCCATCCTCATCACCTAATCTCCTCCTAAAGATCCTACCTTCCAATATCATCACACTGGGATTTAGGATTTAACATATGATTTCTGAAGGGACAAAAACATAACGCCCTCTTCTTTTAGGGTAAAACTATAGGATTCAAGATTGTAGAGACTGGTTTTGGCTTAAGAAAAAGATCAAGATTTCTCTCTCTTATAGACAGCATGTACCTCATTATTCTAAAACCCCCTGCACAGAGGAGGTAGGCGAGAGGCACTATCATATATTTAAATCCCTATCTTGTCGGTGCTAATCTGTGGATTTCTGGCCGGAATCATTTTCAGTGCATTAACTTCTACATTTATATTTTTAAATATTGAAGATAACAAGATAAACTTTCAGTAAGGATCCGGTAATTTTCCCTAATTGAATCTGGTGTCTTATCCAATTCTGTTAACCTTCTTTTGGGTGAGCCATGGGAAGTTCCTTGTCTGATGTGGTTCTATGATGGAATGTATCTGGCTCATTTTAAGTCCCCCTCACTATTTGCAGATAGCTTTTACTTTTTAGTTCAGCACACACCCAAAGTACTTTTTGTAGTCTTTATGGAGCCTATGCTTGTCTTCAACATATTCTGCAAAATATTGCATCCTTCCGTACTTGCTCGAGAATGACATTTTTATCCTTCCTTGAATGTCACAGTAGCATACATATGATGTTTTCTTGGCCTGCTGTGCTCTTACCCACTAGTTGCACTTAGAGTCTGTTCCTTGGCACATAGAATGTACTAGGTAGCATGAGGATATTTCCCGTCCAACCCCGTTAAACATCTTTTACCATCCTCAGCTCAGCTTGCACCTACTGCACTTAAAGCAAAAGAGAATCTGGCTTTAGTTAACTTATCTTGCCATTCTCCACCGTAATAAAGAAATAGAATAACCATTCTCATCAAATTGTCAGGTATTTTGACTGAACTTTATACTAAATGGAGGCTATTTCTGCCTAATTTTGCCATTGGGTTAATGCTTTGAATTCTCTTATTTTACTATGAAATATTTTTCCAGTTAAGATGCAAACTCCTATTTACTCCAACAGAAATACCTGCAGAAACAAGCTTACCGTGTGAATGACTGATTGCGGAGTGAAACATAACAAAAACCCTACACTCAACAGTGTTATCAGTCACACTAAATCATAGGGGAAAATGCCTTGGTATTCACATCCTAAATCTGGAAAAAATTTTCCAATGGCAAATTTCCATTTTCCCATTTACTGTATAGAACTCTGTTAGCATGCCCTTTTGCCAAGTAAAATGGAACTATTATTACAAAGTATTTGTAATAAAAGAGACTTGGTGTTTAGTTGGGGGAACAACACTAAAATGCCTCTAAAAAGCAGAGCTACCTAATGAAATAGATTTGACATCTGTTTTTAGAATTTATAATATAACCATAATACCTAAATCTTCAAAGCAATGTTGAGTAAGACAGTGGTCAAGGATAGAATTAACTAGGAAAGACTTCCTTAAACAGACTGAATCCAAATTTGAAGGAAGTAATTAAGTAGACTGGCAGGGAAGAGATGAGAAGTCTAGGAAAGAACTGACTAGGATTTTCAGCTTAACTCTAAGACATTCATAACTCCACTTCTCGGTCAATCATAACATATCTGCACCCAGCTTCCTTGCTGAAAAAAATAGATATCCCGGAGTTTATGACTTCTATAATTTAAAATTGCTAAATTGGAGATGGATTAAAAAAAAAGTAGCAAAAACTGATTTAGCTGGAGTTGAAATTACTATGGATTCTAAACTCTTTTTTCCCCCAAGATTTTATTTATTTATTTGACAGAGAGAGGAATATTAGTGAAACCTTCAGTTTCCTCATCAGTGAATGGATGATAATAATCCATACTCCACAGGGTAGTTGTGGGAGTTAACAAGATACCATAGATAACGCAAGAAACATGTTAAACTCAAAGTAGATGCTTTCTCTGTGATGACTGGATCTCTGTTCTAGAGGTCACATGCATGTGTATGCATATTCTGCTAGGAACGAATGTGGAAGAAGAAAATATGAATTTCAGAGCAAGCAGTGCCAAGTCACTGGTATATTTCCAGTCTAAATAGAAATGCTAAGAGCTACCTTTGACAGAGATTATGAGAAGCTATTTGCAAATTCTTTTGTGGAATAAGAGTTTGTGTGTATGATTTTACCATGAAGTCTCCCACTCTGCTCTCCCTAGACACAAAAATCTGAGACAGTGTTATTCTCTGGGCCCCCTACAGGCAACTGTACCCTAACTGATTCAATGTATCAAAACATTGGCATTTGAACTCATCAATTCTCTTTTTATCTTCCCCTGACCTCAAAGGGGGACTAGATCACTGGAAAGCACTGATCCTTCTCTAGAAGTACAACATGATCACAAGATCTGAGGACTGTCCACGATAGAGTTCTCAGGGCTCTAAGCTCTGTTTTCCCTGAAGTTCTCATGAAAATCCCCTGAAACCGTAGGGTTCCCCACTTCCTCTGGAGGGTCTTGTTCATGACTTTCTGCACTGCCTGACTCTCCCTACTTTCTACCCCCATCCACTCTGTGTTCTTGTCACCAGGTGCTAATGACGTCAGTCTATCAGGCACAGTAATTATTGCTAATGAAGGAGGACAGGGAAGGGTTCATGGTCATCAGCCATGTGCTAGGAAGCACATCAGGTATCCACTTATGTCCTTTAATCTGATGAGTTTAGATATTCTTAGACTTTCTAGAAATAGGCTTTATGTCTAAGAGTGGCTATAAAATATACTTCTGTATTAATGGGGTTGATTGTGGTGGAGAGAACCTGTATACCTCTTCACATCTCATCCTAGCTTGGGAAGATGCTGACTCCACCCAGAGGTGGGTTAGTGCTGACTAAAATAGTGTGCCCTCAAAATGTGGATGGAATCTCAAAGTCTTCTTTTTTTGTTTTAAGGTTTTATTTATTTTAGAGAAAGAGAGTAAGCAAGTGTGAGAGACAGAGAGAGCACGAGCAGGGGGAGAAGGAGAAGTGGACTCCCCGCTTAGCAGAGAGCCCAATGTGGGGCTTGATCCCAGGACCCTGAGATCATGACCCGAGCTGAAGGCAGAGGCTTAACCCACTGAGCCACCCAGGTGCCCCAGAATCTCAAACTCTTTAAACCTCCCTGCCACTGAATTTATCCATAGCTCATCATGGCTGTCCCCTGACATTAAAGGTAGAAAGGAAGGGAAGTAGCCTGGTGGAGGCAGATAAGGGGAAAACAATGTTAAATATGGCTTTAGTATTGCACTGTAATGCTTGCTCATAATTGGTTGATGTCCTACCTCAGAAAGAAGTCCCTCCATATCTGATTTCTAAATGCTGAATTGGTAAATCTAATCCTGCTATTTTTTGACTTTCTGTGTAAACCCCACTGACTTCAGCTTCACTGCTGCACCAGTCCATTGGAGCACAGTAATGACTGCTAGTGGAGAAGGGCTTGGGGGACAACAATCACAACAAGAAAAGAATTGCCACCAGCTGATACGTGTTTTGAGGGCTTCCACACATTCTGCACAGATCACCTCATTTATCTTTCCTGCATCCCTAGTGACTGGAAGTGAACTGCAATAATACAGTTCTACTTTTTTTTCAATTAAAATATTTTTTATTTTCGAATTTTTATTTAAATTCCAGGCATTTAACATACAATGCAATACTAGTTTCAGGAGTAGAATTCAGTGGTTCATCACTTACATCGCTCATCACAACAAGTGCTCTTCACAAGTGCCCTCCTTAATCCCCATCACCCATCTAGCACATTCCCCACCCAACTCCCTTCATCAACCCTCTGTTCTCTATCCTTGAGTCTCTTATAGTTTGTTTTCTTTTCTCTTTTTCCCCCCTTCCCATATGTTCATCCGTTTTCTGAGTGAAATCATGTATTTGCCTTTCTTTGACTTATTTCACTTAGCATAATATCCTCTAGTTCCATTTATGTCGTTGCAAATGGCAAGATTTCATTCTTTTCAATGGCCAGATGATATTCCAGTATATAGATACATAGATATAGATGTAGACAGATAGATAGATAGATAGATAGATAGAGATAGAGATATATCCCACCTCTTCTTTATCCATTCATCAGTCAATAGACATTTGGACTCTTTTCATAGTTTGGCTATTGCTGATAATGCTACTATAAATATTGGGATGCATGTAGCCCTTTAAATATTTTTTTTTGATCCTTTGTGTAAATACCTAGTAGTTCAATTGCTGGGTAACACAGAAGTTCTAATTTCAACTTTCTCATGAATCTCCATACTGTTTTCCAAAGTGGCTGCACCAGCTTGCATTCCCATTAACAATGCAAGAAGGTTTCCCTTGGGATGCAGTCACAACACAGAGACTGTGACTTCTTAAAGCTCTATCAACTTTAGGAATAGAATCCATAGGTTCTGCTTATTGTTGGTGAGTATTAAAGTGCCATCTGATGACTTAATGAAGACAGCAAGCACTAATATTTAAGCAGGAGGAAAACTGAGGTAACCCTGTTTCCACCCTGCTCTATGAACAGCCTTCAGTCACTTACTAACATAACAAAACCCAACTTGACCCTGGTGGCAAAGAACCTGATTATGCCAGGCTGGAATGGATCAGTGGCTGTAATCACATTGAAATAACTCAATTGGGCAAAGAAGGGAAAAGCCTGTAATATTTCACAAACAAATTGCAAATGTAATTAATGATGATGACCTGAGAAGTGATCGATGATTTTCAAAGAAGGACAATGAACAGAAATATGATCAATATAGTGATGTCATTGAGACAAAAAAAATACTCAAAATATTTATAAAATGCTATTATTTGATCCAAATCATTAGTCACAGAAAACTCTCAGGTTCCCCCAAGTTCTGAATTCAGGCATCCCTACTGCTCCAAAGGTTAGATTTAAAGAGTGTGGTTAAAAGTATGGAAACAGTCCAAATAATTGGAGCTTACCCCTTTAATACCCTAATGGTTATTTACTATTTGAGAGTAAAAATTCTCCAAAATGTAAGATTCTGCTTTGTGTCCTCTAGAAAGAGGGATGCATGTAGATGCATGTCCTCTAGAAAGAGGACACAAAGCAGAATCTTACATTTTCTGGATGAAGTTCTGCCACTGTTAGGAATACTCATGACTCCAGAACTGGTAGACACCAATGTTTGAGGGGTTACTGAGGTGTGTAGGTCATCTCCCCTTCTCTGAAATATCCCAGAATAGAGAGTTTTTAAGTTATTAGGTAAACTTCTTAAATTTCTTCTGCTTCCTCCTGTGCCATCATGCTGCACACAGTCGGCTTATTACTGTCATGACCTACCCCTGACCCATCCATTCCCCCCATGCTACCCGCCACTACTTCTTGAAAAAGTCCATGAGCTTCAGAGCACAGAAAAGGGGTAATAGATGAAGATGAGCTCTGACGATCAGATTGCTTAATATGGTTAAACACATTCCTGTTTTACTCCAAGGATGCTATTATTAAGTCAGATGTGAAACTCCCTTCTGATACATACCACTGTCCTCTGATTAGATGTACAAATCTCTTGGTGCTTCCATTTCTCCATTTGTAAAATGAGAATAAGCATATCTGTTATGAGAATTGAGTAGAGAAACACATGTAAAGCATTGGATACTGATCCTGGCCCACTGGATGCCTTTCTAAATGAATTGTTTTCATTGACAGTGTTATTGCCCAGATTGTGTTGAATTCAAGAAGCTGTAGAAATTAGAGCAGAAGGCGCTGCTATTCCTTGCGGTCCAGTACTCCATCAACCACCACAGGAAGTGGTGAGATGAGGCATAACTGGAACACTAGTGTAATGAAAGGAACACTAGATGCAGTCAGAAATCTGGGTCCAAATGTTGACCTAGGTGTAGTTTTACTATGTGCCAGGCACTGGTCTAAGTATCTAGCATACACTAATTAGCTCAAGTTGTCACAAAAACCAGGAAGGCAGGTGCTGTCATTACTCCACCTTACTCATGGAGAAACTGATGCAAAAAAATTTAAGTGACTTGCCCCAGATCACATATTGGACAAGCCACAGATCTGAACCCAGAGAGACAACTATGTCTGGGCTTCACAGACTCTCAGCCCTCTTAGCTTCAGTTTTCTCAAAGGTAAAATGAGAATAAATAGCCCTACGCTGGAACTGGCAGAGGCTACAGCAAGGTCAAGTATGGTTGTCATTAAGCTGCTTGGCCAAAGATTTATTCTGTAGAGTGAAAGAGGATGGGCAAAGTTGTATCTTCTATCATCAAAGATGTGATAGAAGATTATTCTAGGTCCAGAGGCCAAGGACAACACATTTTAGCAAACCTCAATATGTTTGCTGTTAAAAAAAAAAAAAAAGGTGGGAACAAGTTATCATATTTTGAAAGAATTATTCGATTATTTAAAATCTTTTACTTTGTCAGTTAAGGATAATACCTTTCATGGTATATAAAGAAGTTCTTCTCACATGAGTTAAAAAATGACTATAGAAGCACATGTTTCAGTCAATATGTAAAAGTGTGTGCTGTTGGGGCAGCTGAGTTTCTCAGTGGGTTAAGCCTCTGCCTTCAGCTTGGGTCATGATCTCAGGGTCTTTGGATAGAGGCCTGCATCGTGCTCTCTGTTCAGCAGGGTAGGCTGCTTCTCCCTGCCTCTCTGCCTACTTGTGATCTCTCTCCCTCTCTCTCTCTGACAAAAAAAAAAAAAAAAAAAAAAAAAAGTGTGTGCTGTCCTCTAAATGGTAAACTGATATATTGGGGTGAGTTTATTTTGCTTTCCAGGTCAGTGTAATTGCCTATTGATTCTTAGGAAGGGAGAGACAAAAAGTGCCATTCAGAACCTTTGCTCTTTAATTCCTAAACAGAATTACAGCTTAGATGGAAAAATGACATTGTTGAACAGCACCTCTGAGAGCAAGGGCCAAGCCTTTTCCTAATTACTTGTGCAAAATTGATGCTCAGTAAACATTTCTTGATTTAAAGGTTTTACCTTGTATAAATAATTCCTGCTTTGTTAGACAAATTCATGTTGCATTCCTGATCAAGCACCTGATAGAGGACAGGCAAAAATATAACAACAGTAAACCTTTGCATCATTCAAAATTGCAAAAGTTTGTGTTTTAAGACTAATGGGCATCAGCATACCACAGTTTCTAAAATTATATAAGAAATCTCAATATACTGTGAAATGAATACACAGAACCCTACAGAGTTTGAAATTGCTCCTACCTCAACAATGAGGATTAACTAAAGTCATGGTTTCTTTACCTTCTTGGAATTTACAGAGGCACTGAACTTTATTTTGAACAGACAAGTTTTCTTAATAAGAGAGGGAGAGAGAAAATGAGAGAGAGACTGGAAGAAAAAAGGGAGGAAGAAACAAAGAGAAAGCAATCATCTAGGGATGTCATAAAGAAACTTTTATGCCCCAGGCATCAGTGGCAAATGGCCTTATATGAAGGAAAGCGTCTGACAAAACCTCTGCTAACCTCAGAACGATATGACACTTGGGATTCATGCTTCTCAAAACCTGTCTAACATCCTATGGAAACCATACTAAAGACGTCGATCTTGAAAAAATTAGGTAATTGTTCTTTTGATTCTCTATCTCCTTCCTATTATTTTCATTTGATTCATGTCTATTTCTACAGAATTTCCAGGAAGCACTTTACTCATAATTTTAAGGATTGTATGAAAGAAAAATGTAAACATGAACTAAACATACCCTATGGCCAAATCACTGAACAATGTAGTTACTGTAACTCCTACAAGCATAGTATTTAAAATCAGAATAGTCACAGAACTATATGTACTTCAGATCTCTAAACAGAATGTTAGCTTCATTTTGGACTACAACCTCTGATGGACCATTTCTTAAAAAGAAGATTTATGCATCTCATTAGAAATTTTCAGATATGTCTATAAAAGCTTCTTTTTTTCCTGCTAACTATGAGGCACTTATGGGTGCAGGAAATGTGTTGTTACAGCTCCGGTAGGTTTTTATCATCACATGAATTTGGCAGACCCCCAACCACCTGGTTTATTGCAAGTTTCAAATGTGGTCTCTGAACCAGTCTGTTTGGGATTCCTTGTTACTGGGCTGCAACAAGATAAGCAGAAGTTTGGCCAGGATGTAAGCCAACTGGACCAGGAAGCCGGCACTTTTTCTTAAAATGGTACAGCTTCCCTCATAAAGGAAGCTGTATGTCAGTTTACATTGTGGGGCAAGTTCTCTTGTGCCCTTAGGGACCAGTGATTGTTTATGGACTGGCTACTTTGAGTGGCAGTGCTCTAGCAGTCGATTTTTAAGTACAAGACACTCTAGTATGAAGCTTAAACTCTTGGGTTCTGGAGGCAGGTAAACCGGGATTTGAATCCTGGCCTCTCAACTCAGTATCCAAGGACCCTGCGTGAACTGCTCAAGGTTTGCAATCCAATTTCTGTACCTGTGAAACTGGGAGAGATGTGTCTCATACACATTAGGGTGAAGCTTAGACGAACTAATCAAACATGCTTAGCACAAAATCTGCCTATATGAAGAGATCAGCTTAAAATACGCTTAGAGGTGTTACTTCCACGTAACTGAGGAAATGAAAACTTTGCTGTCCTCCATACGACTGTGACTGACAACCAAAACCACCTGAAATTCTCTGACAAGTTAGGATAAAAACTTCCTTCAGCAGTGAAACACAATAGTGGTTGAGTACCTGAAAGGCTCACGTGGCATGGAAATACTCCCTGCTCCCCAAAGAAGGAAATGCATGCCTATTTCAGAGAAAGCAGGCATGGGAAATAAACAGGATAGAGGAAAGGGCTTAACATTTGATGTCAGAACATCTGGGGATAAACCCTAACTTTTAGAGGTTGCTTTAATTTGAGGCAAACAAGTTCTTAAATGAGAAAATAAGACATTTATACGCATGCAGATAGACACTGCATAGTTCTTGGTGCAGAGAAAGTGCTCAAGTTATTTTGTCTAGTTAACCATTACTAAGTGTGCAATATAGTTGACTTGGTTTTGTGCAGAAGTATATTTCTTATTCTGGAATCTGGTGATTGAAATATTTTAGTCAATATTTGCATTTATCTTCTTGTTCTCCACCACTGACTTACTAGGCTTACCAAGTCATTAACAAGAAAGGAAATCCTCCCCAAGTCCTGCCATATCTAAAATACTCTTAGAGTCACATCAAGATTCTGTAAATCATTGACAAGTCCAATTAATACCAAATCATGACACCACCATTTTGATAGCATTTAATTGCTTGGTTGGCATGATTTCAAGCAAAGATGGTAAAAATAAAATCTGAATAGGAGAGTTAGCATTAACTTGGGGTTTCCTCATCTCTGTTTATCTATCTACCAAGCTCATAAACCAGGAGCTGAGTAGACAAGAAGTGGGAGGAAGACCCTCATTCATCTCTATTCCCCAAGCCCAGTTTTATGGAAAACTATGAAACAGCAATTAATTATCAAGCTCTGCTCACTAACACCTGTGCTGAGGAGTATGCATGGGAAAAGACGCATGGAAATGAATCAATCATGTCTATTAGTGCAGACACATCTCCTCAAAGAGTGTAGTAAGATCATCTGTGCAAGCTCTGGCTGCCCAGTATGCACATACATTGTTCACACCCTGAGGCCGCGTCATGTCTGTGCTGATGGTGCTCAGCTAACCCAAACTTATTCAGTTCCTTCTCATGTTTTTTCTCTACCGTAATTACCTCCTAACGACTTCGTCCTGCCTCTAAGATAATCTCTCCTCAATTTATCCTCCCTAAGGCTGTGGGAATTAATTTTCCAAACTGCCAATCTGATCATGTCATTTCCCATTAGAATCTTTCAATGGCTGCCCATTACCCTTAGGATAAAATCCAAACTCCTTAGCCTTACCAGGTCCCTACTGATTTCCCCCCAGCCTCAGCTCATATTACTTACTCCCTCACTTAGTCTAACTACAGTATTTGCAACTCCTTCCCTGTTCCAAACTCTCCTCAGTGCCTCAGCCATGTTCCTCCCCTTTCTCCACATTATTATCAGACAAATTCTTACTTCACAGTTACCACATAGCAGAGGGCATCCCTGGTGGCCTCCTCAAACTTTCCAAAGGTTTGAGCAGTCCCAGCTCTTACCTCTCAGTTAACTTGCAAATCCAGTAATGAAATGATCAGTGTTCCTCTCTGAACCTCCCATTGAACTATAAGATCCCCAAAGGCAGGTAAGGTCTTCCTCTGTGACTCTCTATTTTCATTATCTATTACAGACTTGGCACATAGCAGGCTTTTAATCGATTATGAATTAACAAATACTCAAAGTGCAGAGCTGAAGTTGCCCAACAGCATATCTGAAAAGTATCCAAGCAAACTATAAAATGTTCTCTCTGGAATTCCTCACAACCAAAGCCTAAAATAGCCAATATTTATTCATCTTCAGTTCCAAGTAGCGTTCATGGTGAGGGGGCAGGGTGGACAAGACACAGCACTCAGCATCAGTTCTGGGCAGCTTCCCTGCTAGGTTCTTACTCTGTAGCTTAAACTGTCTTCAGATCAACCTGGTTTCCCGGCTGTATTGTTTTACACAAGGAAGGAGACACACATCAAGTGTGGAAACAACCCATACATGGTCCATGCTACCATAGAGCTTTTTCCATTAAAGAAAAGATTGCATTATTTTTCACAGGTCATAATAATAGAAATTATGTTCTAGTTTTCTTGCACTTAAAGTTGGATAACACTTTAGTAGTGTTAGGTTTTTTTGAATGACTTAGATAGGGACATGTAATTTAAACTGTTGGCTTAATAGTGTCAGTGTTTCAGTGGTCTCAGCTTCACCTGGAGGCTAATAGCTGGCCTATGTAGTTAATTGAAGAGCGCAGTTTGCTGTCCCCACTGAAGACATGACCACGGTCACACGGAGAGCACTTATCAAAGCTGCCTTTGACGAGTCTTCACAGCCACACACAGATCTAGGCAGATCCAAAACAAATATACAGAAAGTGCAACTTAGCTGGAGTCTGGACACCAAAGGGGAAGAGGGGAGGGGCCAGTCCTTTGTGCTAAGGGCAGTCACGTGCTGGAACTCGTGAGCAGCACCGGGTTACGTGATGGCGGAAGTCAGCAGATGAACACACACAAGTGCTTGATCAACTGTGAGTCATTAGGTGGTATTTGGATGTGTCCCTGAGATGCTGGATCTGTATTCTCATCTAAGAATCTGTGGCCTTAATGATCAGATATTTGGAATGCAGACGATCTGGGGACTTGTGGACATTTTCCAGATGAAGAATGAAGCAAATGGTGTGATTTATTCCCTCTTACCTTTTCAAATTATAGAGGACTCACATTTCCCTCCCAACTTGAGCAAGGTTGATTTTACATTTCCTACTCTTGTGTCTCCAAGGATTAAGAGCGTGAAGCATGCATCAAAGATTAAGCTAATTATTTTCTCGACAACATGAGGAAAAAACAAGCCAAGTTCTCGATTTGATATCTGAGAATATCCTGTGAGTCTTTACTTCTCAAAATAAATGGCTTCTCCTTCTGAGGCAAGTGCTGTTTCTGGTTTACTTGTTTGTCTTCAACTCCCCTCCTCATTCCTGTAGCTACAAGGGAAACTTCTCTCCTTTGGTATAAATAAGAGATATGGCTCCCGAGGAAGTTCGGTAAGAGATTACAGATAAAGAAATGCAAACAGTTACATTTCTCTAAAACGGAAACTTAGGCTTCCCTGGAAAATGGTTTCAGCATTTGGTAGGTGAGCTACTTGCTGATTGCTCATTATCATTTAGTGGAAAACCAACAGCTGTCATGGTAGAGCCAGGAGGAAATCTCTTTGGCTGTTTTTAAATTTTCCTATTTCTGCCTCATGTTTACTGAAAAGTTAGGCCTTTTTAGATGATGGGTATTTCTGGGAGTCAGAAGATATTTGTCCTTTAACAAGTTTAAGTGTTAAGGACTTTTCTGGTCAAGTTCTGGAAGAGCACTCTCTCCCACCACAACCCCATCAGCCCATCCTCAAAGGGGAGAGAACGGTGATGCTTGGCCAGGTGCCTTTACACCAGACCCTGGCTTCCTGAGGTAAATCAGGGAGAAAATGACCCCTTTTCTCAAGATACAAAAGAATAGGGCATGGCTCTCTAGGTTGTCAAGTATAAAGCAAAACAAAACTGTGATACTAGCTCCACAGGTCACTTTTCTTTCTTTAGACCCAACAAAGTAGAGGAAGAGGGCCACACAGCCACCCATTAGGATATGGCACATAGGAATTCCAATGCTGAGAGCCAAAGCACACCTAGGATCATTACTAGGCACGGACATAGGAAGAGCTGCGATCTTTTTTATTAATTGTCTATAACCATGTTGTTGAGGAAGTGTTCCTGGACCACCTGCATCAGAACCACTTGAGAAAGGTTTTAAAAATACCTCTTCCTGAATCAGAGTTTCTGGGATGAGGCCAGGGATCTGCATTTTTTATGACCACTCAAGAGAGTCTTAGGAACATGCACGTTCCAAACCCCCTACTTATACACCAATACCATTACATTTTTAGTTTTGTAAATTAAGTTGCTATAATTTCTTTCTGAGGGAAATATTTTTTAGGATGTGGGTGTGAAACAATGAGAGCACATTTACCTAATTCTCAAAATATTAGTTTGCAGTCTTTGAGGCATGTGGGCAGTTTTGTGTTGAAACTTTTTTTTTTTTTTAAATTTTTGATAGATTCTAAGTTCATTCATTTGTTTAGGGAGAACCTGACAGCAGTGAATTGACCTACAGCTAGCAGAGACCAACTCAGAAAATTTAAATATCAATTTTACTAGACTTGGTTATCAGCTACCAAATGAATCTTCAGGATGGTCTCTATGAATGAAGCTGATCATTGGCTACTCGACTGCCTTGGCTCAATAGGACTTGTATAAGAGCATTTGGACTAACTGATTATACAGACATCTACCATAGAAAATGATGGATCAGCATTTCATTTAAATATGAGCTCTTTCTTTGATATTTGCATTTATGTTTAACTTTTTTTTTTCCTGGATCTTAAGAATGGTGGGCAAGCAGACAACTTCTAATGAATATTGGAAATTAAATATCTTGTTCCTAATTCAGGCCAACTTGTAAATTTTCATCCAAAAGGTCACATATGGCTTAAGAACTACTAATTTAACCTTCTACAAATCAAGAAAATCAGTTCATTTGGGGGGCACAAGTCTGCAAAAGTTTTATTGGCTAATATCATCACTAAACTTTGTGTAACAGCAAGGCACATTCTGGGACAAGGAAGACTGCTTAATTCCTTTGCTTAATATTCTTTAAAAATGAACTTCTTGTTCCACAAAAAGAGCAAGAAGTTTTTTGATAGGTAAACATTATAAATGAAAGAAGACAATGGAATAAAACCATATGACATGATCAGAACCAGCTGACAAGAAGAATTATAGTCTCCAGCAACCTTCTACTCGTTCTGCAAGATACTAACAATGGGACTGCTTAGTTTTTGCTGACTTCTTCAGTTGGCATCATATACAGTTGAAGTACAAAACACTGCAACAGTACCAATCAAATTTTAGGAAGAAGCAGAAGGTATCAGGAGAGGCCACTCTTTTAAGTTAATATAACACATACATTGAAAAACTATCCCGTGATGATAAATTATACCATATGTAAGGGCATTACATATTATAATGAATATATACCTTAAGTATACATACCTAAAGTAAGAAAAATTCCCTTGTTAAATATACATAAACTATAGTTATATCAGTACAAATTGAAGTTGATACACTGTAGAAGAACTTCTTCATAAGACATTAATAGAATTACCCAAATTTGATACCTGGAACATGACAACTCTGAGATTATGGCTTTGAGTGAAAAAAATTCCTGCATCAATTTAATGTACATCTTAAAACAATTTATTAAAGTTATGATGACCACTAGGTGAAGAAGTTTCCTTTCTTAGTGAAATAATGGCTACTCCACTGTAGGTAATGACCTATGGGGGCAGAATGAATACTGACAGGGAAATAACAGGTACTTGGATTATATAGGAGTTAAAAAATCCTATATATATACTTAGTGTATACTATATACTTAGTATATGTGGCTAAGCCCCTTCTGGAGTCTTTTTAAAAGTGACCTTTCCCTCATGATCTCCTGGGATTGCCCCAAGTTGGGCTCTCTGCTCGGCAGGGAGCCTGCTTCCCCCTCTCTCTCTGCCTGCCTCTCTGCCTACTTGTGATCTCTGTCTGTCAAATAAATGGATAAAATCTTTGAAAAAAAAAAAAAAGTGGCCTTTCCCTACCATGCTCTTAATTGCCTCCTGTACACACAGTGGGCAGCTTTTAATGTTTGGGGGAAAGAATTAGCAAGCCTGTTTGACCAACGATCCCATACCTTGTTCTTATTCAGCAATAAATAGTATTAAAAGTAGAAGTGATGTAAAAAAAAAAAAAAAACCTATCTGACCTTCTCTCTTACTATGATTCAGAATTTGGGAGAGACAGATGAAGATACATCCACTATCATGCCAAAATCCAACATTACTGAGTTCTAGAAATTCTAGATACTTTCATTCAGTTACTCTAAGCCAGCTTTTTCCTATTCCATGTGTCTTGACCTCTTGGTTCCTTAGCTGTGTTCTCTCATCTTTTTGTTTATACTCTCTTCAGAAGTTCCTATAGCTAAATTATACATAAACTCTATTTCTCTTAAACTCCTGAAACAATAATCCATACAAACTTTGCCTATATTGCCTATTTGAGTAACAGACTCCTGGTCTACTAAACAAAGTGTTTATTTACTTTTTTTAGCTTCCTTTCCCAGGTAAGGGTTTCCTCTCATCACTGGATCCTAGAACTATTCAATCATTTCTTGAAGCTAACACTATACTTTTAAAAATTATTACTAAAAAAAAATCCTTTAGGTTAAAACTTACAGTTATACCTATATTCAGTAACATAATATATTATTATTGTTATGAAGAGAACTAATCCAGAAGTAATACAAGAAAATTGGTCTTTGGGGTACCTGCATAGCTCAGTTGGTTGAGTACCTGACTCTTGGTTTCTGCTCAGGTCATGATCTCATGGGTCCTAAGATAGAGCCTCAACCACTGAGGCAGCTCTTTTCCTTTGGTTAAGGCACCTGGTTTGTAGTACTTTGTTATGGCATCCTTAGCAAGCTAATACACATAGACTTGAAACATCTTAATTGGATGGTTAGTGAATAATAGTTATGTTTTTTGTTATATCCCATTTAGTGAAAGAATTTTTTGTCTTATAACATTAGTAAACTTTCAATAAATCATGGGATCCTAGAAACAGAAAAGACATGGGAAGAATTTCTCTTTTATCCCACATGTATACACCAATTCACTCAAATCCATAAATTGAAGATGTTGTTTACCTGCAACATTTTTTTTTTTTACAGATAAAGACTGAGTGGCCAGTACCTCCCAGGTATGTATGTATGTGTATATGTATATGTGTGTGTATATATATATATATATACACACACACACACACTAGGCACTGGGGATAGAGCCAGAAACAGGACAGATACTATGTGTTTTCATGAAACATATGGTCTAATGAAGGAATCAAACCATGAATCTTTGCAGATACAAAAATAAATATATAATCTCAGTTGTGATAAATAATAAGAAAAAATATTTAGTGTGCTATGATACAATATAACAGGAACATAATTGGATTTATGGGTCATATGTAATGTCCTTGGGGTTGTGACAATGAACTTGAAAAAGTTCACTAGGAATCAGCCAGGTAAAGGGTGTCATTCCAGGAAATGAAAAAATTTTATAAGGTTTAAACCAATGAGAAGTTTGTGTAAGATATTTATTTATTTATTTATTTATTTATTTATTTATTTATAAAAGATGTTCTGAATGTTAAAATAAGAAAAGTTTGAAAAGGGACGAGAAGCAGGAGTAGCAAGTTAGGATGCTACCAAGTTGTCCAAACAATGATGAAGTCTAGGACAAGCATGGTGGTGGTAGTAACATAAAGAAATGGAAGGATTCCAGATATATTTCTGAGATAGAATCACCATGAATTTCAGTACATGCAAGTGAGCAAGAGGAAGACATAAATGATGATACCAAAATTTTATTAGAAGGATATATGGAGGGCTCATTTACTGAGATGAAAGGTGCTGCAGAAGGGATAAATCTCAAAAACAAAAGTTACACTTCATCTTCTACTTTATTTAATCTTCACAGCAGCTCTGAAATTTTGAAACTATTTTTACCTGGTTTCGTGATGAATAGTAATTCCATGGTTTCCCAGAATAATGTATCTTAAGGTCTTTTGTTTTTCTTGTTAAACTTCATGACTGGTTAAAGACCAAATTTATTTAACCAAAATTGAGTGAGCAATTACCTTGCACAGGAATTCTGTAAGGACAAGGATTAATTTCCCAGCTCTAACTTTCTTTCTAATGGAGGATAAAAATATATAAACAGAAATTATAATTTAAATTAGTGGCTATGATATGAGCAATAATCAAGGAATACTTTGAAAACTCAGAGGAGGATACTTCCATGAATCTAGAAGTAGGAGTGAGAGCAAGAGAGGTTCCTACCAAAAGCTACACCTGAGTTGAGGCTTAAAGGGCATGCTTAAGAACTAGATGTAAAAGGTCCATGACTAGAACTAGTGGGGTAGAGATAAGAGATATTAATAAGATATATGAAGTTTTATGGCCTGGAAAAGAAGGTAAATGCTATATCATGAAGATCTTTGAAGAAATATGAAAGAGTGTGGAGTTTGGCAAGGGAACACTGCTGGGTTGAAGGGAGGAAAACAAATTCAGACATATCTACAACAGTCTAGTGGAGAAATAAGAGTCCCAATTAGGTTGACTGCTGTTCATAAGGAGAGGAGCAAATGGACCAGAGAATTAATTAAAAGGTAAAACCAGCAGGGAATGTTGCTGTACAGATATGCTAAATCTGAAGGAAGGATTTAAGGATGAACAAGCCGTCTAGCTTGGGAAGCTGGGTGGCCATTAAAGAAAAAAAAAAAAAAGGGCCCAAATAGGGAAGAAGATAAGAGTTTAGGATGAGATGTTTTGAGTCTGAGGTTTCAGATGGGATAGGACTAAATACAGATTCTAAGACTTCGAAGATTGGTGCTTCTCTTCTAAAGAGTTCCTTGAAAAGACCCACTTGCCCATTAAGATATAGTAAAAACTCATAGTGATTAAGCAAGAAGGGTTTCTTGGGGTCCCTGGGTGGCTCAGCGGGTTAAAGCCTCTGCCATTGGCTCAGGTCATGATCCCAGGGTCCTGGGATCAAACCCCACATCAGGCTCTCTGCTCAACAGGGAACCTGCTTCCTCCTCTCCTTTCTCTCTCTCTCTCTCTGCCTACTTATGATCTCTGCTTGTCAAATTAAAAAAAAAAATCTTAAGAAAGCAGAGTTTCTTTATTTTTTTATTTTTATTATTTTTTTTTTTTTACATATTCCTATGACATCAGATAAAATTCTTACATCTTTGGCACTTCTGTACAAGGTTGAGGGAGTTCACTGTAAATGACTCATCAATAAAGTTGATATGTAACTTAAGCTGTCCTTATTTGTGAAAGGGATGATTGTAGAAGAAAATAGCATTGTTTTTCAGTATGTTCTTTTCCCAGCAAGAACATTGTTTGGGTATCCTACCACTTAATCCAGTCAGGAAACAAAGATCCTTTCTCCCTCCAGAAAATAGTTCATATCTTGAGTTTACTCCTGGGTGCATTAAGAGCTTCGTTTTCATAAGAAGATTCTGGAGTATGGACCACAACTCAAAGACAGATGATTTATAGACCACACAGATGTACAGAATTTTGTTTTTAGGTCAAAAAAGAAGAGCTGGTACAGACCTTATGATGGGCAAACAAAATTGAAAAGCAAATAAAAAATGATATAATTCCAAGGATCCTTCTTTCAATGCAATTACTGACCAAAATACTCAGAATGTTTCTAGAAAAATAGATAATATAATTTTAAATTAAATACAGACTATTTCTAGAAAAATATAGATTACAACTTAAATGGAATATTTTGTGACTTACATACAAAGCATGTGCTTTTATAAGGCTTGGAAATTTGAATATACACCACCCTATCCAAAATTGATTTACATACAAACATGTTAAAGTTGGGATATTCTTCAGCCATAAAAAATAATGAAATCTTGCTATTTGTGACAACATGAATGGAAATTGAGGGCATTATGCTGAGTGAAAGAAGTCAGAAAAAGGCAAATACCATATGATCTCACTTATATGTGAAATCTAAAAAAAAATAAAAAACAAAAAAAACCCCAAGCTCATAGATACAGAGATCATATTGGTCGTTGTCAGAAAAGGAGGGAGTAGGAGGGGATAAAATGGGTGAAAGATGTCAAAAGGTACAAAATTCCATTTATAAAATAAGTCATGGAAATGTGGTAACTCTAGTTACTAATACTCTTGCATATCTGAAAGCTGCTAAGAGAGTAAATCTTTTTTTTTTTTTTTAAGATTTTATTTATTTATTTGTTAGAGAGAGAGAGCGCGAGAGCACAGGCAGGCAGAGTGGCAGGCAGAGGCAGAGGGAGGGGCAGGCTCCCTGCCGAGCAAGGAGCCCAATGTGGGACTCGATCCCAGGACGCTGGGATCATGACCTGAGCTGAAGGCAGCTGCTCAACCAACTGAGCCACCCAGGCGTCCCTAAGAGAGTAAATCTTAAAATTCTTCATCACAAGAAAAAAATTCTTCATAACTGTATGGCGACGGATGTTAACTAGGTTTATTTATTGTGATGCTCATTTTACAATGTATTCAAATATTGAATCAGTATGTTGTATACCTGAAACTAACATAATGATATATATATATATATATATAATCTATACCTTAATAAAATGTATATTGCACAATGGAAAATGAAATGTAAGACTTAAGCAAATTCAATATAATCACTAATTAAAATGCATCTTAAAGATTTACGTATATATACTTTTTTCTTTGCAATAACCTCATATATTCATGATATATTGGTTATAGAATGACCTAATAAATTTTTTTGAGAACACAGTTTATTTGAAAAGTAGAAGTTCTATGTTAGAGGTACAACTTCTTTCATGATATTATCAATTTTGAGTTATATTTCAAGTATTCTCCATGATTTTAGGAGCACCTGGATGGCTCAGTTGGTTAAGCATCTGACTCTTGATTTCAAATCGGGTCATGGGATTAAGCCCCACACTGGGCTACAGCTTCAGTGTGGAGTCTGCTTCAGGTTTACTCTCTCTCCCACTACTTCTGCTCCTCTCCCTGCTTTCTTAGTTAATTAATTAAACTCAATAAAAGTATTCTTTGTGATTTTAATTCTGAGTTTATTATTAACTGAATACTCATGTATAATATAAATATAATATATACCATAAACACAAAGTATAAGAGAAGGAAGTAGGAAACTATATACTTTAGATTAAGCATACTGGATATAATTTTAGAGTCAAAATATGGATTATTTTATGAATGAAAATATAAATATTTCATTTTATCTTGATAATAATTCTATAATACCATACCTATCAAATGCCAGCCTCATTTGACCCAGGGTATCTTACAGAAAGAATAAGATTAAAGGCATAAGACGTTTCTTTTTGAATCATAAACGAGAACCTTTTGAAAATTTCCAAAGTGCAAGAAAAGATTTGGCTTTACTAAATTCATTAAAAATCTAAGCGTTAACATCAACAGAAAGGCAGACAACACAAGAGTAAGTAAAGCAAAAACAATAAAATAAAATAGGGATTTGTGATTCTAGAGTCTAGAAAACAAAATACTAAGTACGTCATGGACTTACTCTGTTTTAAATCTCCGTCACATTAAATGGGTTTACATAATATAAAAGATGCCCTGGATTTGTCAAAATGGGGGGTTACTGAAATTATTTTTTATTCCACCAACGTACAAGGAGGTGAATTAAGATTCATTCTGAGTCACCACTGACCAGAATTCGTTAATGGAAAACTGTATGGTAAGAAAAATGTCTACTGTCTATGTATTCCCAAGAGTAGTATTCAGACAACAGACATGAATAATAGCACTGGCCACTCTTAACTGTGGCTTTAGTGAGAAAGCCCCAGAACACCTTCACTACACTTCAATCTTTGATAGGTGACCGCCAAGAAGAAACTTGCATTGCATCAAAGAGACTGTTCACAAAGGCTGTAGCACCAAGGTCATTACATGGTTGTGGTACCCAAGGCCATTTTTTTTTTTTTTTTAGTTTCTAGCTATACTTCTGATGAACTACATTCATCGTCAAAATGTTTCATTGTTATTTTTTGATTTTCTTGTTATTGTTTTATTTTGTATATTTATCTGCTTGTTATTTTAGGAAAGGATGGAATGGCTTTTCCTGGAAAGGCAAAAATATTTGCAAGAACATCTGGCCATTTCTTTTGGGGAGAGGGAGTTTAATATTCATTTAGGGGCTGCTGGCTCACATTTAATCTAGTAATTTTCTTCTTAATACAGTAGTAATCCCCTTTCCTTACCTAATGAATGATGACTAAGTCCCCTGTTTTTGCTTCCATATTAAAATCAGCCACCGAATCAGGGATTTTCCTAAGACAGACAATACTTCAGTTCATGTGGGCAGCACCTTTCATACTTTCAATTGTATTAGGTTTGGTGAGTTTTGATATAATTTTTTTTAAATTTTTTTTTCCCTGAATATTTTTATTTTTATTTTTATTTTTTTAAAATTTTTTATTTTTTATAAACATATATTTTTATCCCCAGGGGTACAGGTCTGTGAATCACCAGGTTTACACACTTCACAGAACTCACCAAAGCACATACCCTCCCCAATGTCCATAATCCCACCCCCTTCTCCCAAACACCCTCCCCCCAGAAACCCTCAGTTTGTTTTGTGAGATTAAGAGTCACTTATGGTTTGTCACCCTCCCAATCCCATCTTGTTTCATTGATTCTTCTCCTACCCACTTAAGCCCCCATGTTGCATCACTACTTCCTCATATCAGGGAGATCATATGATAGTTGTCTTTCTCTGCTTGACTTATTTCGCTAAGCATGATACGCTCTAGTTCCATCCATGTTGTCGCAAATGGCAAGATTTCATTTCTTTTGATGGCTGCATAGTATTCCATTGTGTATATAGACCACATCTTCTTGATCCATTCATCTGTTGATGGACATCTAGGTTCTTTCCATAGTTTGGCTATTGTGGACATTGCTGCTATAAACATTCGGGTGCACGTGCCCCTTTGGCTCACTACGTTTGTAGCTTTAGGGTAAATACCCAATAGTGCAATTGCTGGGTCATAGGGCAGTTCTATTTTCAACATTTTGAGGAACCTCCATGCTGTTTTCCAGAGTGGCTGCACCAGCTTGCATTCCCACCAACAGTGTAGGAGGGTTCTATACTCAGAAAACTATAAAGTACTCATGAAAGAAATTGAGGAAGACACAAAGAAATGGAAAAATGTTCCATGCTCCTGGATTGGAAGAATAAATATTGTGAAAATGTCTATGCTACCTAAAGCAATCTACACATTTAACGCAATTCCTATCAAAGCACCATCCATCTTTTTCAAAGAAATGGAACAAATAATTCTAAAATTTATATGGAACCAGAAAAGACCTCGAATAGCCAAAGGGATATTGAAAAAGAAAGCCAACGTTGGTGGCATCACAATTCCGGACTTCAAGCTCTATTACAAAGCTGTCATCATCAAGACAGCATGGTACTGGCACAAAAACAGACACATAGATCAATGGAACAGAATAGAGAGCCCAGAAATAGACCCTCAACTCTACGGTCAACTAATCTTCGACAAAGCAGGAAAGAATGTCCAATGGAAAAAAGACAGCCTCTTCAATAAATGGTGCTGGGAAAATTGGACAGCCACATGCAGAAAAATGAAACTGGACCATTTCCTTACACCACACACAAAAATAGACTCAAAATGGATGAAGGACCTCAATGTGCGAAAGGAATCCATCAAAATCCTTGAGGAGAACACAGGCAGCAACCTCTTGGACCTCTGCCGCAGCAACATCTTCCTTGGAACAACGCAAAAGGCAAGGGAAGCAAGGGAAAAAATGAACTATTGGGATTTCATCAAGATATAATTTTTTTTAAATTTAACTAAGCTTTATACCTAGCATTTCTTTTTCTCTACCTTTCATTTGGTTTTCTTATCAGAATTAGTCTATATATAAAGACCAATCCTACCGTTTGGTCTGTTCAATAATGGTCTAGTAAAATGCTACTAAATGCTATGAATTCCTCCACTGTAAAATAATGATCCTTGTTTTTGATAGTGCTAAAAGATTACAATGGGTGTGGGGTATCCACTTTTTAAATCCAAATACCCTGGAATTTTAAAGAAGGAAAAAGTAAACGTCAATTTATCAAAATACCTGTTGGGGAACTTTCTTCAAAGCAAGAAGTTATGATATTTAAGAATAAAATATAATCTTAAATAAATTATTTTTTCTAATAAATCATAATATTTATGCATTTTATGAAATAAGAGGCCAGATAAAATGTGATATGGTGGACAATATTGGTCTCTTTGGTGGGAGAGTACCTTGATTTTTACCTTTTATGAATTTATCTTGCACGTGAGCTCATATATATTATTTATATAATAAAATAGCTTTTATTCCCTTCCTTTCCTGTATAATCATCTCTATTTTTAGAGTGTATAAGGGTTAATGATAAGTCATATGTTTCTAGTAAAAATTAAAATTGTTTTACAAGTACAAATTATTAAGTTGAAACTAAATTGAGAAAGGAAAATATATTTTGCATTTATTTATGAGTTGATACTGTCTGGGAAATAAACAGTAGCCCTTTACTCTTTAAGCCCCCTTCCCCCCCGCCCCCCCACAGGTATGCTCACAGACACACATGTGTGATGAAGGAAAGATTAAAATGGAGAAAGCACTGCAAGAGTGCTATTCAAAATGGAGCTGGGAGGACACGGAGGAAGTGGAGCTGATGCACTTCGAAGCTGTGTCTCAGATTCTTAGAATGTTTGCTGAACTCAGCTAAACTTACCAAGGCATCTGTTATATGCCAAAATGGTCATAAAGGGACTTTCCTCCTGACACTAGCCCTAGCAAAGAACTGCATAAGGATTAGTGCTACTGGACCTACACCACACCAATCACATTTTAGTCCAAACAACTTAGGTAAATTGCCTCTTTCCTTTTTCAAAACTCTAACTCCTTTGTTTCTCTGGGTAAGGCTTTCAGTTTCACTCGACCCTGTGTCTCTAGGATTGTCAACCCAAAGAGCCTCAATAAAGGCACCTACTTTATTTGGCACCTTCCAGTTTTGTCTTTTGTCAGTGCACATGCAGGTACACATGCACGGGGACGCATGTGCACACTGCACAGTTGCAACCACATGGCATGAGCATCGAGGAGGGAAGCAGCACCATCCGGGAGCTTCTGAAACACTGACAATGTTGCATTTTGCCAACACCTGCCTCTTGAACTTATGGACTGAAGGTATGATTAGAAATTCCTTCTGCTAATTAAAGGGGAATTTGAATCAAAGGAGAAAGGTGTAAGGGAAACTTCATATTATTATTTGGGGTGTAGGACTAGTGGTCAAGAGTACCCCGATAGTTCAGTTTGTTCAAGCCAGGAAAGTCAGTGCTATGGTAAGGTGAAAACTTGAGGCATCCAATTTTTAGAGGCATCTGTATTTTGCACTTAACTTTTATCTAAAAATAGGGAAAGAAGCAGAGGAGATGTTATCTTTGAATTGAAAAATGGTTTAACGAAACAGTCTTGGTATTTCCAACCTAACATTCTTTTTCCTTGGGGTGCTGAACTCAAATATACATTACATGCTAATAAATATCTCTCAGACAGAGACCCTAAAACTCCCCTTCCTCAGGCAAGTAACAGATTTTAAGAGAGAACAAACACTGTAATGCACCAGACTCCACAGATGGTAGCAGCTGATCACAGGAAGACAAAGAACTTGTTCAGAAAGGACTGCTAGAGATGGCCCTGGGCAGGAATTCTGGCACCACCTTTTGTCTCACACACAAGATAAAAAGTAAGGAGGCACTTTGACCACTTCCCAGTATAAAGTTCTGGAAACTCCAGGTTTGCCTAGGGGTTTCCAAATTCTGCCTAAACAAAGCATTGGTAATTTCATAGCCTGCTCTCTTCCACATCCGTCTCTTTGTCTTGGGTTTGAAACCCTCACTCTGGAGACACCATTATTTGTTGTCTATCTTGTGAACTTCATGTGTGAACAAGAGAACTCTTGCAAGAAGGGAACAAATACCAAGAATGGTTTGAGGCCTTGGATTTTCTAGCCTATTTGACACAAGTCTTACTGGGGTTTAAAGCAGCCAGAAGTCAACTTTTGATAAGGTGTAGTAGTACTTTTCAGCCTGAAAGTAGTTTTAAGGAACAAAGTGTGCTATAAACTCTTAGTGTATGACCTAGTTTTCTGTGGTAAAGAGTAAAGTAAAAATTATAGTAATTAAGAGTTCAACTATTTACCCAAACACTTTCCTTGCCTCTGGAAATGCTTGGGTGATAAATGGTCTCAGGAAGATTCTGGTTCAGGAATCTCTCTGCTGCTTTTGATAAAGGGGGATGAAATTTCTCCCCTATGTGGAACTTGTACTAAGCGGGACTTCTTTTATCAGGAGCAGAAAGATGGGGATGACTGGGGGGGGGCAGGGGAGTCTCCTTTACTTAGCTCCTAGAAGAGACAGACCCTGGGGAGGGGCAGACTGTTGCTTTGTGTGAATGATTCCTTCATGGGGGACTGGCCATCCAGCCAGAGAGTCCTCCAGTAACCATTTAGTTTACTAACCAAACTTTAGTTTATTTCAGAATCAGCTGAAGAGTTTTTAGAAGATGAAGACTTGCAGACCATCCTTTCCCAAAGAATCTAATTCTGTCATTCTAGTCGGGGACTTAGAAACCTATTGTTAGGTTGGCAGTTCCAGGAATGCAGGAGGAACAATAGAAATGACCGCTGGGACCACCATCTTCCAGTCCTCTCCACACCCCCTTCCTTAACCCTAGACTCTCCCACCAAAAGGGTGTACGCCCATGTCATGTCTCCATAGGTAACCCGATACCTATGCAGGAAGCAGGAGTATCAGGAGCCCTCACCCCATACCTTCTGATCACCAAATATGGAAGTGAGCCCATGCCCTGCCTTGGCCCGATAAAAGACCCCCACTGACTCCCTTCCACTGCGACTTCCTCTACTCCCCTATCTGGAGTTGAGGAACTTCCCCCGAGGGTGCCCACCTCTTCCCGGTGTGACTTTCCTGGCTCCCCTTCTCCTGAGCCCTGAAACTTCGCAGGAGAGTGCCTTTAATAAATCTTGCCTTGCACCCACCTTGCCTGGTGTTATGTTTACCTCGCCTGCAAAACGTTACACCTATGTTTTAAACAAGCGTGACTTTAGCACTGACAGTAAGCAGACCACATTTGGATGGTTAAGTCATCAGATTCCAGCCAGGAGGTAACTTCATGATAACCCAAGGAAAACCTGCGAAACACGTTGATGGGAAAACAGAGACTAACCTATGTTTAAGAAGGGCAAATAATGAGAAATTAAATATAAATAAAATATAATTTATTTGGGAGGTCTATTGCCATGCTTTTCTGCCCTTCAATGTCAGGGCAGACATTGTATTATTGTATTAGTTTGCTGAGGTTACCATATCAAGTAATGCAGGTTGTGTGGTTTCAATAACAGAAATTTACTCTCCCTCAGTTCTGGAGGCTAGACTTCTGAGAGCAAGGTGTTGGCAGGGTTGGTTCCTTTTGAGGATACTGGTATGGGGGGAATGCTGGGGGACTTAGCTTCTGGGGACCTCAGGCACCCTGGCTCTGGGAGCCTCAGGCTTCTGGGAAGAAGCCTTCTCCCTTCTACCCTGGCTTGTAGAGGATGTCTCTCCATGTTTTCACAGAGCCTACTCCCAATCACATCACAGTCACAGGTACTGGGAGTTAGGATTGAGACATAATTTTGGAGGATCCAGTTCAGCCCATAGTATCAAGACAGAGATTTTCATTTTGCTTTATGCTAATTCAAGTGCTGAAGATAGGAAAGAGATGTGATTTGAAAGGAAGATTATGAAGGGAAATGTACCATTCTATATTTAAAAACTCCTAGGTAGTTAAAGGGCATGACCTCCTTACAAGAAGCCCCATGCGAAAGCAAACTCATCCAAAGTATTAATTAGGGCTTTCTCACTGGAAAGCGAAGCTAATACCTGTTCCCCCCACTTCAACCTATTTGAAGTGGAGAGCCAGATACTGAGCAAGAAAAGCATTAAGAAAGAATTGATGCTATTAAAAAAAAAAAAAAAAAAAACTACAGACTGAAAACTTAAGTTGAACCGACTTCAGGGGCTTCATGACTGAGAGGCGTGCTGCGAGTACTGGCTATGAAATTCGGAGGGCCAGTACAACATGAAAAGGAGAGGTCCATTACTAAAAACCTATTAATAATTTCAAGACGTTGCCAAGCACCATGCAATTGTAAATAGGAACACTCTGCGTGAGTGCGCATGTCACACGTCCATGAAGCCCATCCTACTTCCTGCTCTGGGGCGAGGTGTATGGGGGAGCAGGAGGGTAGAGCCGGAAAGGGCCTTAGTCCAAAACAGCATAAAGGTTTCAAGGACTGGGCCAACTTTGATGGCTCACAGTGGCTACCTGAAGCATTTTCTTTGAATGTCTAAAAAGCTGAAAAATGTACCATAATTGATTACTAGGATTTACCATGACCATGGGATCTGGTTTACCATCCCTAGAAGTGATACCTGTTGGTAGGAAATATATATTTTTTGACCCTTTTGCAGTCCATCTCTCACCCTTCCTTCTCATCTAACCCCCAAATGACTATTGACCTCTTTTCCATCACTATGGATTAATTTTGCCTGATTCAGAATTTCATTTAATGCAATCAGCAATCTGTACTGCTTTATGTTTGGCTTCTTTTGCTTAGCATAATGACTATCATTCATACACATTGTGACATGAATTAGCAGTTCATTTTACCTTACTGCTTAAGAGAATTTATCGTAAGACTACAGCATAATTTATTTATCATACACCAGTTGGTATTCATTTAGGTTGTTTCCATGGGGTTGTTATGGATAAAGCTGGAACAAACAGTTATGCACACATCTTTTTATCAATTTCTTTCTATTTTGTTTCCAGTTCTTCTGGGTAAATACCAAAGAGCAGAATTTCTGGGTAAGTACGTATTTTAACTTTGTAAGAAATATGAGGAAGTGGTGATGCAACATGGGGGCTTAAGTGGGTAGGAGAAGAAAAATAAATTTTTAACTCGAGTGTTTCTTTCTGTTTAATCTTGGTAAGAAAAACAATGATTACTAAAAATAAACTTTAATGAATAATTTAAGCCTAAAAAATGCTCTGAAGTATCAAATAATTTCTTTTTAATTTACATTCAATTAGCCAACATACAGTACATCATTACTTTCACATGTAGTGTTCAGTAATAATCAGTTGCATATAACACCCAGTGCTCATCCCATGCCCTCCTTAATACCCATCACCCAATTACCCTATTCTTCCATCCACCTCACATCTAGCAACCCTCAGTTTGTTTCCTATAGTAAATAGTCCCTCATGATTTTTCTCCTTCCAGTTTTCCCTCCACTCCCTTATCATCCTCTGTGCTATTTCTTATATTCCACATATGACTGAAACCATGTGAAAATTGTCTTTCTTTGATTGACTTATCACATTCAGCATAATATCCTCCAGTTCCACTCACATCAATGTAAATGGTAAGTATTCATCCTTTCTAATGGCTGAGTCATATTCTTTTGTATACATACATATCACATCTTCTTTATCCATTTATCTGTCAATGGACATCTCAGCTCTTTCCACAGTTTGGCTATTGTGGACATTCCTGCTATGAACATCGGGGTGCAGGTGCCCCTTTGGATCGCTACATCTGTATCTTTGGGATAAATACCTAGTATCAAACAATTTCCAATTACAACTAAGAAATTAATGACAGCTAGGTGTGTGTTATAGTAAGAGGATCCTTTCAGACTCTGGTGGAATGTGATAAATCTTCTTTTCATATTGTATAACCTAAAGGATAATTGCTACTTATTGGCTTTTGTAGCCTCAGTATAGAATTTTAAAAATGTAAAAGCTCATACTCTCCTGATGAAATTGTTGTTGCACCATTGGGACCAACGAATTGAAATAGACACTGGCCTGGGCATGGGAGATTTCTAGAGGACCTGCTATACCCTAGCTGTTACCCCCCAGATGCTGGACTGCTTGCTGGCCTATTATTTGACCATTTATGTGTAGATAATATTATAAGTTATATGTAATCTTATAAACTTGCAATAAATTTTCCTGCATAAGAAACATTTAAGCCTACTGACTTAAAATAGCCATGACTATACTTAACTCATATACCCAAGCATCAGTAATTTGGACTAGGTTCAGCTGGGCAGTTCTTCTGCTCTCATTCAGGCTTACTCCTCCATCTTTGGTCAACTGCCAGTTCAGACTGGCTTGAGACAGCCTGGCTTAGGAGAGTTCATCTCTGTTCCACTTGGTTTCTCATCTTTCACCAGTATTTTGGGCCTGTTCTTATGACTTCAGAGCATGTTTCTGAGAAAGAGAGACCAGATGTGCACAAGCCCTGTTTAGGCCTAGGTATGTAATTTGCATAATATCATTTATACTGCATTTTATTGGAGAAGTCCTGTCCCAACACCCATCCAAATTCAAGGAGTTAAAAAAGGAGTCTTTACGCCTTGAGGTGAAAAACTAAGTCATATTGCCAAGGGGTGTGAGTATAGAGAAGAAAGTGATTGTGACCATTTCTGCCAACCATCTACTATAATGGAGAACTTCCTTAGGGGAAGATCCAGGAGAGGCCCTGACTCAGCTAAGGTTCTAGAAGGGCATTAGAGGAGCCTGAGGTAGTAACTATTTACCAATTTCAATGGAAATATTTCTGTATTTGGACAAGCAGTGCAGATACATGGGTAAGCCTAAGTTAAACATCAGCCCTGGAGATAACATTCAATGTTATGTTTTCAAAAGTAAAAAGATAGTCAAATGATTACCTCAATTATTCCTACTTTCTTGATTAGTCACACCCAGAGAAATCTTAACAGTTGGTCCAGTGATGCCCCAATTATCAAACTTCATTCACAGAGCCTAGGAGAAAACTAGTAACCCCTTTAGTATTGTTAAAATGATACTATTAACATAGCTAATATTATTTCAGGAAATGAAATATTGAATCTAGTTATTATAATCTGCCTGTAACTGGCAATATGGATCATGAATGAGAATGATATAGTTTAGTTGCCTTTGTTTACTTATTACTTAGTGGAAATATAAACACTTAAACCATGGTCCACCTCATGGTTCTGTTAACTTTAGAAAACAAAAAAGCATGTGTTCTCAGATCAAGAAATATTCTTTAGTCTTTTAACTATGCTGGAGCTCTGACTCCAAAATATTTTTTTTTCAGTAAGTAATATAGTAATTGAGTCCTTTCAAATTCCGTTGAAATGTGACCAATCTTCTTTCCATATGATGTAGCCTAAAGTACAATTTCTACATATTGTCCTTTATAGACCCAATATAGAATTTTTAAAATGTAAAAGCTCACATTCTCCTTCAAATAACAGCATTGTTAAAACAACTTCACCTCTCCCCAGGTTACCTATACTGGGGTTCTCTGTCAGTCACAATGCTAGATCTATGTATGGATTAAGAATACATCAGGGACGCCTGGGTGGCTCAGTTGGTTAAGCAGCTGCCTTCGGCTCAGGTCATGATCCCAGGGTCCTGGGATCAAGTCCCACATCTGGCTCCTTGTTCAGCAGGGAGCCTGCTTCTCCCTCTGCCTCTGCCTGCCTCTTTGCCTGTGCTCGCTCGCTCTCTCTCCCTCTGTCTCTGGCAAATAAATAAATAAAATCTTTTAAAAAAACAAAAAAAAAATACATCAATAATTACTTGGTAATAGAGGTCTATCAGTCTCCACTAGTCACTGAACCATAATTTATTCATAGGAATAAACCCCCCAAAGTAAAGAAATCATGACTCTCCAGTCTTTGAATCTTAATTTGTCACTGATCACTTCCCTCCTAGCACAATGTGATGCATATGGGAGTGGCAAAGCAGTAATCGACAGACTAGACATATATATAGCAAGCACCAAAATAGAAATCTGGCCCACCTGCACAATAAAACACCCTTATTAGATTCCATTTCTCTCAGCTATTCCTTAATTGGAAATCAGCAGATGAAGACAGTCATATGGAAGAAGAGGCTGAGGGCCAAAGGCTGTTTTTACCTTGTGAATTACATTAAGCAGATAAACCCAAGATAACTATTAGGTTAGGGCCAGAGAAGCAGGGTCTGAAAATGATATTCAAGAGTTTAAAAGAAATTAGGCTGTAGGCAGGACACCTCCACGCATGTACTTTGCCACCTGTGACAGCAAAAGCAAAAGAAATTATGGAAATCTGACCCACCACATGAGCATTTCATGAAGGCCTCACTGGTCAGTGATATTCCCTGTGGTAAGTACATGAAGATGAGTGAAAATATTCTAAGGTGACTGCAGTTTTTGACCTCTCCACAGGCCACAGTGTTTCTCAGAGGAAAAACTCATGGTCAGTGAGGCTCTCATGAGAGAGAATCAAGTGGAGCCACCTGTCCTGCCCGATTGTCAGGGTGACCTCACTTGCTGAGATGTGGCCAAGATGAGGCAAGCACTCAGAATGTGGCGATGGGTTCAAGTGTGAGGTCTCCATAAGTCAAGGACTTGGAAGGATTTTTCTAGTCTCTCAACTTTTTTCCCAGGTAAAAATAGCAACTGGAATATTCCACTCCCATTAAGAATACTGACTTTCTTTCTTGTTTTAACACAGGACTGTGCAATGATCTTAAAGGAATTTGGAACACAGGGAGTGGCTATTGATCATCACATCTTACAAAAATTCCAGTAAAAATGTGTAGAGTCCCTATAGTTGGGATGGAAATAAAATTAGTTTAGTCCCTATAGCTGGGATGGAAACCATTTTTTGAGTGCCCATTATGTGTGTCTTCAGACACTTTATCTTATTTAATAAAGTCACTAGAGACTGAGGAAAATGGTACTATTGTCTCAGTCTTGAAGAAGTGAAGCTCAGGTTAAGTCATTTGTTTTGACCACATAGCTGGTAAGTAGGAGGATGAAGATAGCATCCAGGTCTGCTTGTTTCTACATCCAGTCACTATCCATGACTCCTCACTGTTTACTGCAGGACAACCTAAAGGTAAGGATAGGTGACTCTGGATTAATTCTATCCCACAAAGGTGCCTCCTTCAGATTTTTCTACCTAAAGCCTACCAAAAGCCAGTTTCAAAAGATCATGTAAGCAACCAGAATCTTCATTCATTGCTGGCAGGAATGTAAAATGGTACTGCCATGTTGAAGACAAATTGGCAGTTTCTTACAAAATGGAACATACTCCTGCCATATGATCCCGCAGTTGCACTTTTTGCTGTGTACGCAAATAATTTGAAAATTTAGGTCCACGCAAGAAGCTGCACATGAACGTTTATAGCAGCTTTATTCTCACTTGCCAAAATGTGGAAAACAACCAAGGTGTCCTTCAGCAGGCGAAGAAGTAAAACATGGTACATCCAAATAATGATGTGTGATTCAATAATAAAAATAAACGAGCTCTCAAGCAATGAAAAGATATGAAGGAACCTAAGTGCTGATTTCTAAGGGAAAGATGACAGTTTGAGAGGGTATGTCCTGTACAATTCCGACTCTATGACATTCTGGGTGCCAGCCAGTGAGAGGATCAGTGGCTGCCCAGGTTTGGCATGTGGCGGGGTGTGGCATGGGAGGGATGAACTGGTGGAATACTGGAGCTTTCTAGGTCATTGAAGTTATTCAGTATGCTCCTGCAATGGTAAATTCATGATATTATATAGTGTCAATTTCAATAAATGGACGGCCAGAAGGCCAGAAGAGTGAACCCTAATGTAAAATATGGACTTAAGTTAATAATATTGTAACAGTATCGGTTCATCAACAGAAACAAATGTACCTCATGGGTGTAAAATGTAAAATCAGAGGGGAAACTGGGAGGATGGACTGTTGTAGCAGCAGAGCTGGGGTGGTATGTGGGGTGGTATATGGAAACTATGCACTCTCCACTGAAATTTGTCGTAAACTTAAGACTGCTCAAAAAATAATTATAAAAAAAGCATCTTCAAGCTACAAAACATTTATTTAAAGGACTCGTGTGTTAGAAATCGTTTGGTTTTTAAAGATTTTATTTATTTGAGAGAGGGGGAGTGAGCACGAGTTGGGGGAGGGGCAAAGGGAGACACAGACCCCATACTGAGCAGGGAGCCTGACATGGAGCTCCATCCCAGGACCCTGAGATGATGGCCAGAGCCGAAGGCTGATGCTAAACCCACTGAGCCACCCAGGCGCCCCTAGAAACTGTTGTTAATCGCAGACTCCTGATTATGTCACTGTTGCCAAGTACTTTAGATGAGGTTGGGAAGATAATGTGCATCCATCAAACTGTTAAGTAACAATCCAAGGATTCACATAGTTGCACAGATGAATGGAATAGACCTAAAATGCTGTGAACTTTCAGAGAAGAAAAAAAAATCAGCATATATTTAAGAAGGTGAATTTAAATCCTCACTTAGCATTGACTTTAGAAAAACAGGAGAACTCATAATAAGTCTGGTTGTATGAAGATCAAGGAACAAGGATGATCACTGTAGGAGGTAGGAGAAACCTCAAGAAATGGAGATTCCTAGAATCTGAGGCAGAGGGGATTTCAAGAGGAAATTTTAAAGGTGCCAGTGGGAAGTGGTATTTTGGGACATGGATGTCGTCCCATCACTGCATTTCTGAGCCCTACCTGACTCTCTCTGAAGCTCCTTCTCTCATTCTGGTTTGTTTCTGGACAAAGTCTCTAGATAAGGAAATTAAAAATCAAAACCTTAATAGTCATTGTTTATAGGAATACCAAACATATTCACTAATAAGAGTGTTACAATACCATAGCTAAGGGAAGGAGGCGTGAAGGGAGTCTTGCATGCACTTGTGTTTTGGTGTGCCCCTTCCCTTCATTAATTAAAAGCCAAGAGAGGCTGTCGTCCAAGTGCAAGAGAGACTGAATAAACTCTTGAATGAGACTCTAGGTTGAACTGTTTACCTGCTCTCTCCAACAAAAAAACAATCACGAACAGGTTCTTTTTAATTCTAGTCTAGACGAGGTTTTGCAATGTAGCAGGTTCCTAATTGCAATAATAAGTGCCTGAGAATAATTAAGCAGACACCACCAAACATTTCTATAAGGTGAATCCATTGTCCTATTAATAAACAGCCTTGAGGTTACCTCTTTCTGGAAAAACCTCTTTGGCTGGTTTCATCCTACACAAGGCTCAAGCTACGTTTGTTCCCACACACCCTGGGTGCCTGAGCCACAAATTGTCCTTCCCATCTGTGAAAGCCCACATAGGTGGGCTTTGCAGCTGGTCACTGTGGTGACAGTGTCCTATCACTAATTAAAGGCAGTAGCTGTGAATTTAGTGTGAGAGCCATAGCACCCATTACTTGTGAGCAGATGACCTGGATTTGCCTTATGGAAATCTTCTTTTCTCCCCAGTTTAGCTACTTGCAAATTGGCTCCCTAAATATCCTTTCTCAGGGGAGGCACTTTCTTTTTAATCCTTAGATCAAAGCCCAAACCTGAAAGATGCCTTAAAAGAAAATCAGTAATTTCATATCCCCACTCTCACTTCATCTACAGTGACCCACAATAGTTCTTCAGCTGCTCATTGTCTTTCAACTCTGCCTCTTACATGGCTGGGGTGCATTTATGATCTCAGGAAGGCTTCCCTTAGACCTGTCTTCTTGCACCTCTCACCCTCCCATCATCACACTTTAGAATGGCAAAACTTGCTGTCAGTCAAAGCACTCCCCGTTCCCAGGGTAGCTGAGTCAGTGCAGCCCTGAGAGGAAGCTTGAAGGAGGCTGTTAAAATCTATTCATAGATGAAAGCGGTTCCTGCCACAGTGAGAGGTTGCTAATGACGCATGTATACACCAGGAGTGACAAAGGAAGAGGAGGAGGAAGCTTGAGCTGGAAGAAGGACAAGAGAAAGGGGATGGGACATAGGATCCGAGAAGCACAGCAAAGCTTGGTGGGGACGACATCACCCCTGGAAAGAACAGAATTCCAAGAACCCTGTTGTGGAATGCATCTTCAGAGCTAGCTTCTCTGACATATATTCCATGTCAAGATTCTCATGTGGAGGAGTTACCCTCATACCTGTGGACAAACACTGCTCAGCTCCGTGACCCTCACGGGATTTCTGACAAGCTACTAGAGCCCCTGCCAGGGCAAGGAGAAGAAAGGAAAGGGACTAGTACGGAAGTTGGAGATGGGGAGACAGTCATTCATTCATCAGACTCTGATCCAGGTCTGAAGAGCTAAAAGATAAAGTTTAGGTTCTGAAAGAGATTGTAGCATATTAAACTTCAGAGAGTTGTCCAAGATTAAAAAACAAAACAAACAAACAAAAAAAAACAAACCTCAATAATGTTCCTGCTGGTATAGAAAATGGGAATCAAAACTTGTTTTTGTCACCTAAGACTAACTTATCCTGGCTAAGGCAATATGCAATAGAAAAGTCTGTGGAGCTCATTGAAATGCAGAGTCTCCATTATTCAACCCACTGTCAATGTGGAGAACCAACCATGGCCATGTTAGTTATTGGTGTGTAACAAATGCCAAGAGTCTCTTGCCCCTTATCACAATCTCTGCGACTACTAGAAGCACCGGTGAGGCCTAAGAGAGAAGTAACAGCCAAGGCGATGAGTTTGCTACACAGAAAAGTACTGTTTTCTCAAAAGTGAAAGATGTTGAGTTTCCTTTCCTGGGATCCTTACTGCATACCAGGAAAAAATACCAAGGACACAGGAAGGCAAAGAAGCAGAAATACCAATGACCTCAATTAAGTTGGCTTTTAGTCATAGCTTTGTCATGATTTAGAGGACTCATCATTCTCCTTATCTAGGAATAAGAATCAATAACTTAAAATATCTCTCCCCTAATCGAATGCTATGATTTTAGAATGTTTAGATTCTTAATTCCCACATTAAAAACTCTTTGATACACTTGTAAAAGGTCACTTTTTAGTGATACTGACTGCCTCTCCTCTGACTCCCATCACAGTCCTGACTCCCCCTCCCCCCTAATACCTATTTTCCTAATATATCAGGGTTCCTACAGGGAACAATTCTCTCTTAACATGAGCTTTTCTACCAACTTCAAGAAGGAATATAGTGTGGAAGAGTGGGAAAAGTTATAGAGGAAGAATGGGGATTCTGTCCTTTTAACTTCTGCTGTGATTTTGAGAAAGTCAGGTCACCTCACTGGGCCTCAGTTTCCCCATTTGTGTTCCCTCCCTATCCTGTACACACGTCCAGCTGTCATGGAAACCTTCCAGGTGTGGGGATTATTTGCTATGAATACCTTGTCTATCTTGACAAGTACAGGACTCATAAATATAGCACAGATTTTAATAAAATAAATATTCTCAAGCCCCAAACTGACTGAATTAGAATTTCAGGGCTAGGATATAGGCGACACATTTTAAAGAAGCCCATAAATTTGATGTACCTCATAGACTAAAAAATGCTGCAAGTAGGTATTTACATCCATTGATCATGTGGGCAGCAATGAACAATGGCTTCTGAATCTTCTCTCTCATGGCACTCACAGAAAATGGCACTTGTTATATGACTTGCTGGGGCCAACAGAGGAAGTTTCTTTTATCTAGAAACTGTATGAGGTGAAGGTGTGGAGCGTGGCTCCCATACCCAAGGCCCTGTCCATCTGCAAGACTGAGGGATGACCATTTCGAACCAGCCTTCACTCCTCTGTGGGGTGGGCAGAGGTGTCTAAGTTGGGCAGCTCTGTTGTCTGATGGGCAGTGGAGCCAGAAGACGATGCAGAGGGAATGGGACATGGGGAAACATGAAATGTTTCACCCTGACTCGACTCTAGGATACCACAGTTGGGAGGCCCAAGTGATGGATCTACTTCCTCAAAGATCCTGTATCCAGACCCAGAGAGCTGGGTGGAAAGAATGAAAGAATGAATGGGCTGGGCAAAGACTAGTGTTTGTTAAGAATAACTCTAAAGGTTTTGCCAACTTTATAAATCTGCTTATTTCTGGCCCCAGCTATAAGCCCATTTCCTACAAGGACCCTGTGCCAGTGAGCTGAAAAACAACTTCCTCCAAACCACAACACCTACCCCGCGCCAAGCACCGTATTCAGAAACAAAGGAGGATACACACACGGAGCCAGGAAATATTCCCACGTGCCTCTTCATTGCCTGGGGTTTTCTACAAGCCTTATGTTGGCCCAAAGGCTTGCTTTTCAGCAATGGTGCTTTCTCTCTTTCCTTCCCATGACCCCTTTGTCCAACCATAAGCTTAGCCAATTCACCTAAAGCAGTAGTATCCAAGGGACAGCCCCACGCAGGAGCACAACATGCATGAATATCTGAGAAATAAGTTTGAACACATCTTACTCCTCTGAGCAAGGCACGGACTTAGGATACTGGATGCTAGAAAATGTTCTGCTCCAAGAAATGATGCTTGCTATATGGTTAATAAAAAGTATCATCTATGTGTGCTGAAGAGCCCTTTTTAATCCTTAATTATTATTATCATTAAACCAAGTGTAAGTGCTCTGGAATTTCATGCTGGGGCGGGGCATCTAGTACTTCAGTTTCCCCCAGAAGGCTGGGTGAGGGCAATAGGGAGCAGGCTCACAGAAGTTTGGATGTAACCTTAGACCACTCCCTTGAGGAGAATTATTTGGAATTACTTTAAGGACAACTGGTTGATGTGGAAACTATGTAAATTCTGTGGTTACAGGCCTTGGTATTGTCTTGGCTACATTGTTTCAGCTAGGTGCCTTGTTGATGGAGGTTTCCATAGTCATCTTTCCAAAACCAGTGGAGGGAATTCCCCCAAATTTCCTAACATACTCAACATCCCTTAAAGGCACACACACACAAAAAAAAAAACCCCAAACAAAACAAAACAAAACAAAAAAACAAAAAAACTTTTGAAATAGATCTTCAATTCACTGTATAATCACTTCACTCATGTTAATAAACCCAACCCAGGGCTATTTACATTACTTAGGACACCATTCTGCTTCAAGTTCATATTTGTGCCAAATGTGCCCATTCACTGCTTGTACCAAGCTCCTGCTATATGCTTAAGTCTGTGCTAGTACTGAGGGAGTTAAAGAAAAATTGTGAGAGTCCCTACCATGGAAAACCTTAAGGCCAAAGAACAAAACAAGTACTGCCTGGAGTGGTAGAGAAAATGGGTCAGAATCACCAAACTCATGTCATATTTGGGCTCAAATTCCTGTTTGCCCACTTTTGGGATGCCTGAACCTGGGTCCCAAATGTAACCCCCAAGTTTCCCATTTTTCTGCTGCAAATTAAGGATAATGAAAAATACTCTGTGAGGTAGGTATGAGAATTAAGCATGGTTATGCTAGAAAGGCATTTAGTAAAGACCTGACTTCACAGTGAGGATTCATTAAATGGAAGCAAAGATGGTGACAATGATGGAACTATAGTAAAAAATATACTACATATCTAACATATCTAATTAAAACAAAAATTACAAAATGTGGACTGTATATCTGATGGAAGTTTGGAAAAGAGAGGACCCATTAGGGTTGAAATAATAAAAAAGGTTTTATGGTAAAGAAGGATCAAACTTGAGTCTGGAAGCATATGGGAAATTCAGATGGAGAAGGTGGAAAGAGTTGACATTCCAGCTGTGGAAAATGATGATTTCTAGTAGACATCTAAGCAGTCAGCATGCCATGTTGAAGCATGCCATCCAACTGCAGTATCTTAATTTATTGTGTGATTAAAGCAAACCAAGAAGCTTGCATGAATCTGCCACTGAAGAGGTATGCATGCTTAATTTCCTAGTGACTCTCTTAGTTGTTTGATTCTATTAATTTCAAGAGGCAACACCTTCAGATTTTGCAAACCGTATGCTTTAAAATCCAAAGTTACAGATGAATTGGTTACTTTAAGATAGGAAGATTATTAGAATGGGGAAGATTATATGGGCAAATCCAGTGTAATTACAAGTGTTCTTAAATATGGCAGAAGGAGGCTGAAGAGAAAGTCATGATGTGACATGATGTGAGAAGGACTCAGCCCACCATAGCTGACTTCAAAGATGGAGGAAGGGAGCCATGAGTCAAGTAGTGTGAATGGCTTCTAGAAGCTAGAAAAGAGAAGAAAATGGATTCTCTGAGTCTTCAGAAGGCTGACAATGTCTTGATGTTAGCCTTCTGAGATCCTATTGGACAAATAACCTTCAGAACTGTAAAATAATAGATTTGGGTTTTTGTTGTTTTAAAAGCCATTCGAGGTTTGATAATTTGTTACAGCAGGGATAGAAAATGATCACATCTGGAAGTTTACTGACGCAGATAGTCCAAACCTTCATCATGTGTTTAAACTGCCAAGAGCTCTCTCTCATACTAAGAAGTTTTATGTTTTACACTATCTTATTCTTGCTTTATTGATGTAACAACAGCCAGGGAAAAGGCAATACTGTCTTTAATTTTCTATAAAGAAAATTACCATCTAGAATTTTCCATGCAGCTAAAAAGCCTTTCAACATTGAGGGTGATGCAAACACATTTCTGGCAAATACTGGTAAATTCTGGCAAATACTATTCACAGACCCTCTAAAATTCTATAAGAATTACTAATAGGTATACTTTTGAAAGAAGGAAATTGAACCTCTAAACCAAAACAATAATGGTAAGTTTTTTAAAAATGGTAAGCATGTGAATAAATCAAAATAATCATTAACTGTAAAACTCCAAAAGCAGCTACAATTAATGTGGAAGGTATAACAATAAAGTAACACAACAAAGGCAGATGGCAATTTTGTGCAATTTAGAAGATGAATGGTAGATTTAAAGCTTTCTAAAACCCAATCCATTGTTTGGAAGGAGGGTAGAAATGTTGAATAATTTGGGACTTTAAGTCACATACATGTATTAAAATGTGAATATAATATTTAAAGAAATAAAAATGAATGTCTCTGTCCCAAAGCAGTAGAGGAGAGAAAAGGAATTAAAAACCACCACCAATAACAAAGCATGATCAAAACAATAAAGGCAAAAGGAAGAGAAGAACAAAAAAAGATCAAAGGGAGGGCAGTAGGGAAATATGATAGGCCCCTCTTATCTACAGTCCCACTTTTCCACAGTTTCAATTACACCAAATTCGTCAACCTCAGTCAGGAAGCAGGTGATCCTCCTTCTAACAGATCACCAGGAGGTCAATAGCAGCCTCTCTCTGTCACAATAGCCATGTCATTCATCTCATGGCATCTTATCATGTAGGCATTTTATCATCTCACATCATTACAAGAAGGGTGAATAAAATCTAACAAGATATTTTGAGAGAGAGGAAGACCATATTCATTTAACTTTTATTATGGTATATTGTGATAATTGTTCATTTTATTAATTCTTATTAATCTCTTACTTAGATATTGTGCTCATGTATAAATTAAATTTTATCATAGGTATGTATATATAGTAAAAAATATATAGGTTTGATACTCTCCATGGTTTTAGACATTCTCTGGGGGGGGGGGCCTTGGAACTTTTCCCTGCAGATAAAGGGGGGACTATTGTAGAGACCAGTTTTTTGTACAGAATGTCCCTCAATTTGTGTTGTCTATTTTTTTTCATAATTAATACAGGTTATACGTTTTAAAAAATATTTTCAAGTGATACTGAGTCTCACTTATATTAGGAAATAGGTAAGATTAATTTTTTTCCATTATTGGTGACATTGGCTGAAGTAGCAATCTCTAACTTTTTACACTATAAATTACTAATTTTTCTCTTTGGAGTAAATAAATAATTAAGGAATAATACTTAGTTACTATATAAATATACTACTGATTATTATTTTTTTAATACTACTGATTATTAAGCTTTTATTTATTACTCATCCTTGGGCAGTCCTTGCCTGAACCAATTATTGCTATTCATTTGCAAAGTGGTAATTTGATAATTAAATCACTTTTCCTCCATTATTAGTTGTCAGTCTCTGTAATGTAGAGCTTTCCCTTCTCTTCCATGCATGTACTCATTTCATCATCTTTAGTTTCGCTCACTGATTCTTACTTTATTCAATGAGTTATATTATATTATTATCATTATTTATTCATTAGTGGGACAGAAAACCTCCCATAAATCTCTTCAGCCACCATCCAGTTTGGGCAATGTGTATGCCACACACATTAAGGGGGATACCCCATTCATTTTTATGTTAGAGGGAACATATTAAAAGACACAAGTGGCACCAAGCATCTCCTCCCAAACATCTCCCATTCCTTTCTCCCTAGATAGGATAACTTCCAAAATCTTGTTACTCATCTATAGTAGGTGTGGCTAACAAAGATGTGACTTCTCTTTGGGGAATTCCTTGACTAGGATGAGCCTTTATTTATTTATTTATTTATTTTGCTTATTTCCTGCCTTGTTTTCACAGAAGTAGTCATCAGGATTGAGTTCAGTTTCAAAGCATCATTTGCACCAGCAAACTATGTGCCACAGTAGCCCTACACACCTCAGTTTCTGTTGGTGCCTCTTCCTCCTCACCACCTCTCACCTCCAACTCTCATTCATCAGACCAGTCATTCTAATCTGATATCCCTAAAACCCCTGGGCAACTGTGAATAGGAAAAATGTGTATCTTTATTTTCATTAAAGTCTAAGAGAAGATTAACATTACCTTTAGATATGAATGTAGTAAGAATATAACATAGTTACTGTTAGTACCTGCAAATTTTCACCAATAAAAATCACCTACAACTGTAACATAATAAGAAAAAAATAGATCTTTCAATTTTTCTCTGGCATTCACCCCTGCTTCAAATGTGTGGTAGCTATTAGACCTACCAATAGATCTTGTTACTTTTCTTTTTTAAAAAGATTTTATTTATTTATTTGACAGAGAGAGAGAGATCACAAGTAGGCAGAGAGGCTGGCAGAAGGAGAGGGGGAAGCAGGCTCCCTGCTGAGCAGAGAGCCCCATGCAGTGAGCCCGATGAGGAGCTCAATCCCAGGACCCTGAGACTGTGACCTGAGCTGAAGGCAGAAGCTTAACCCAATGAGAAACCCAGATGCCCCTAGATCTTGTTACTTTATGTGTAGAAAAGAAGTTCATGTATTACTGTATCTTATTTAGAAATTCTCTATAAGTAAAGTTCTGTATAATTGGCTTCCTTTCTAATCCTATGTATATTATATATTTAAGAACATTACTCTGAGAGGAGGTCCAGAGGTTCCTCAGACTACAATGGATTCATGGCACAAAAAGTTTGAGAACACTTACATTAGAACCTCTCATTAGCCTCTTTTGCCCAAGCTGCTACATCAAAAACAGGGATTCTTTCTTTTCCTTATACCTTAGTAAAACACAGTCAAAGCTTCAGTGGTTTAAATCCACATTCATAGAGACTGACTAGTAAGAGAAAGAAGGAAATTGTTTTCTGAATAGGTTGGGATATCTACCATGACTTGTTCATAGTTTATTATACATTTTATATCACAATATGTTAATTACCTGATTCCTAAGTATAATTAGTCCAATGCTTTCTTCTTTTCTGTCAAATGGAGAAAGTCATAACCATATTGTATCAGAAAATTCAAAATACACAATCTAAAACTTACTCTGTGTTCTCATCTTATCCAAGGTGGCTCAGTCAGTTAAGCAACTGACTTTTGGTTTCGGTTCGGGTCATGATCTCAGGGTCTTGAGATCCAGCCCCACATGGGGCTTCATGCTGGGCCTGGAGTCTGCTTAAGGTCTTATCTCCCTCTGCCCCTCTTTTCCTCCTCCACTACTCCCACTCTCTCTCTCTCTCTTTCAAAGCAAACAAACAAACAAAAAACAAAAACAAAAACCTAAAAAAAACCCTCCAAAAGAATCTTACTGTCCATGTTGCAAAACACTTAGAACATGGGCTTTGGGTTAGACAAGTGAGGATTTGAATCTTCAAATCACTACTTACTATTTCTGGAGAGTTGGGAAAATTATTCTTCAACTCTACTAACCCTCAGTTTTTTCATCCTTAAAACAATGCTGATTAAAAACTACATGACAATGGGGGCTTAAGTGGGTAGGAGAAGAATAAATGAAACAAGATTGGATTGGGAGGGAGACAAACCATAAGTGACTCTTAATCTCACAAAACAAACTGAGGGTTGCTGGGGGGAGGGGGTTTGGGAGAAGGGGGTGGTATTATGGACATTGGGGAGGGTATGTGTTTTGGTGAGTGCTGTGAAGTGTGTAAACCTGGTGATTCACAGACCTGTACCCCTGGGGATAAAAATATATGTTTATAAAAAATAAAAAATTATATAAAAAAAAACTACATGACAATATTGCTGGGTCAATTGAAGATTATGTTTGTAAAATACCCAGAGTATTTCTTGGTTCATACGTTGTAACTGTATAGTGTATTCACCCAAAAGGTGCATTTAAACTATACAGACACACACCAAATAAGTCAAACACATCTGTGAGGGGATGAATTGACAGTGGGGAAGATCATGACCAAGCAACACTGTGATGTCATCCTCCCAATTTTGTTTATTCTATTCCTCTGGTGAGATTCATGTCCTACTCATGGAATGATATATGGGCTTTTTTACATCTTTTTGGGGTTGGTTTCAACACGGTGAGTGATGAAGTTTATTTATCTAGTCAGGAGAAATAAAGCTGTAAATGTGTTTCTACTTTGCCACCTCACCAGCCCCATCACTTTGATAGAGTGCTGAAAGCTTCTTCTGAAATAATTTACTTGGTTTTAGGCAGATTAATAGATACCGGAAACACTCATTTCCATTTCAAGTTCAGAGGAAATTGTGTCTCTGCTTTGATCTTTTTCAGATTTCATAGATGGAGACAGTCTGTAGGCTGGTCTTTTCACGGTGCTGACAAGGAGGCAAGGACCATGTCAAGCGCGGCTTAATGAGCTTCACATCTGTTGTCAGAACCAATACATTCAGTTCAGTAAGACATGAAACCTGGTGGCCTGCCTAATGACCAAAGAAGGAAAACCCTCTTTAGATCTGTGTTTCATGAAATAGATAGGAAGGAGGAATTAATTTTACAAGGAGTCCCCAAGTGAAGAATGCCCATTAGTTTAACAGAAATGATGTCTGCCAGGGATGGACATCAGTAACCTTAACATTTTTAAAGTGGGAGGAGTCTGACATAGTAGAGAACCACTGCAAACATTCCTCTTTTACAAAAGGAAGGGCAGGAATTATTTGATCAATAAAGAAGAAACCTACTGTGCCCCCCACTTTATACTTTTCCCCAAAGTTATTTTCCAACTGGGATCAGTTGTAAATGCCATGTTAAATTTCTGCTCAAGGACAATTATCAGACACTATTGTCTTTCACTGAGCTCTCAGGAATGAAAGAGCCAGACACTCTGAGCTTCTGGTCCTTTTCCAGTTGGGGTAGAAGGCAAATGCAAGTATAAGGCAAATAAAAAAAAAAAAAAAAAAAAAAGAAGAAGAAGAAGAAAGAAAAAGAAAAAAGGGGAGGTAGAAGGCGAATACCTTCACTCTATTGATATTTGAAGTCAGTACCTGATATTTCTTAATGAAAAATGACAATAAACCTTGTAATAAATACTGCCATAGGTAAAGGGGGAGGTTGCAGAATTATTTTGAGAGAGACCTCTGCTTAAAACAAAAAGACAGGCAAACAGATCCTTCAAGTTCCTTTATCTTTTGAGCATCTTTGATTTAGTAAATAAAATCCAGCCACAAGTGGTGAGGCTTACTACATACAGCAGAGGTGTTCCCACCATCTTGGTACACTTTGAGATAATCAGCTAAGTATCATCCGGTAGTTGCCGCAGTGAGAATAAACCACCTGCGGGGGCATTACTTTGCAGTCCTTTGCAAGGGATCTGGGGCACCACAGCACCAGCTCTCCAACTTTTTTCCTTCGAATTATTTCAGTTCAGTTCATGAAAGTCACACATGCACGCAACCTGCAGCAACGGGCCACCCTAGGCTACTGCAGCCCTGCGCTGGCAGGGGAGAGACAGCCCTTGATCACAGTTTTTCCACATGCTCTTCAGGAGCCTGAAGGAGAGGGAAATCAAGTTGAAGAGTTAAGTGAGACCACTGACTTCAAGTAGAGAGACAGACAGGAACTCAGCAGAGTGATAAGAAGCTAGATCTGGGCACATGGCAAGCACACATGCTGTATTTGATTCTTAGTGGGAGAGATTGGTGTTTGGATGAAGACTGAAGATTGATCTACTGCAAAAGACCCCAGTAAAACCTCTCTCATTTATTGAATTTCCAAAGTCACTCAGAGCTGAATTCTGATAACAAAACACTTGTTCAAAAAGATACGTGCACCCCTATGTCTACTGCAACATTATTTACAACAGCCAAGATATAGAGGCAACCTAAGTGTCACATGAAAGACAAATGGATAAAGATGTGTTTTTATATATATATATATATAAAATTTTCCATATATATACCATGTATATATATATATATATATATATATATATATATATATATATATAAAATTTTCCATATATATACCATGGGATATTATTCAGCCACAAAAACAATGAGCTCTTGCCATTTGCAACAACATGAATGGAACTTGAGTATAATGCTAAGTGAAAACAAAAATAGCATAGAATGTTACTTACATGTGGAATTAAAAAAACCAAGCAAACAAACAAACAAACAAACAAAAAAAGAGAAACAGAAAAATAAAGAGAACAAACAGGTGGTTGCCAAAGAGAGAGGGAGGTCAGGGCCTAGGCAAAATTCTTGAAGGGAATTAATAGGTACTTAATTCCCATTATAAAATAAGTAAGTCATGGAGATGAAAAGCCCAATACAAGAAATATAGTCAATAATATTGTAATGACTTTGGTGATCATTTTGTAATGTATGGAATTGTCAGATCACTATGTCATACACTAATACCATGCTGTATGTCAACTATGCTTCAATAATAACTTTTTAAAAGAATAATATAAAATATATCAAAGTTAGAGAAGGTTATTGTTTCTAAATATAAGAACACTTCCTTCTAGAAAATATTCTAACACTGCTTCTTTCTAAGTACTGTGTTTGTGCACGCATGTGCACACACATGCACATGCACACACTTATTTTTCCAATGGATGCTAGCAAAACTGTAGCCTGGAACTCAGCATGATGTCTGGAATCAGCTGATTTCTGGGGTACATTGCAAAATGAAAATATAGACCCCCTCGGGGTGCCTGGGTGGCTCAGTCAGTTAAGCACCTGACTCTTGGTTTGGCTCAGGTGATGATCTCAGGGTCAGGAGATGGAGCCCTATACTGGCCTCCACCCCCAGTGGGGAGTCTACTTGAGATTATTCTCTCTCTCCCTATGTCCCTCTTGTCCTCCATGCTCGCTCTTTAAAATAAAAAACTAAATCTTAAAAAGAAAGAAAGAGAAACACAAGTCCCCTTGCTTAGAAATACTTAAGAATGGAGATATCAAGACAGTAAAGCATTAAACCAAGTGCAGGTCCAAATAAATAAATAAATAAACCAAGTGTGGGTCCTTCTAAATGTGGGGTACCCTCTAAGCTTTTACAGCTCAGGGAATAATTTTCACTATCACATATTTTTCTCACCATTTAGTATAGATGGTCTTCCAACTTAGGGATGGGCTCACTAATTACTGGATAACTTAATAAAAGCTTTGAGGCCTAAATGCAGAGCAGGTTGTGACCTCACTTTTGTGCCCTCATCAGAAGCTTACTCATGCTTCTTGTTGCCTTATTGTTATCTTTCTGTCCCTTTGGTTTCTGTCCCCTTCTCTTCCTTCCACATATCTCACATGATGAGAAAGCATGGTCTCATGCATTTGTGCCGTTGTGAAAGCAGTGGTCTCTATTTTGTTTTGTTTTTAAAGGAGTTGAGTCAATAAAAATAAAACAAACTTTGTATAATGCTGCACAGACTGGGGTTTGGCACATATCACTTACTTTTGCTTTAGTCACTTTAAAGAATTTAGACAAAAACAACATTTTATGAATACTAAGGGTGCCTTTATAAAAGTTAAGAGGGACTTTTTACTGAGATGGATATAGACAGTCTAGTCTATCTAGTCTAATGGCTTGGATGATTGTTTAAATCTGTACTCATATTATCAATGACATGGCATCAGGTTTCATTCAGAAATGGAAGCTGTGCCTCCAGAACTCCTGAGAAGTAGGTAAGCTAAGTGCAGCCTCTTGCGTCGCTGTCAGCCAGGCTGTCACTGTATCTGTTTGCTCAGGGGTCCCCTCTAAGCTGCAGTTCCTGACCACAGGTGTGTGGAGGGCTGTGGAGAAAACTCTGCTCTCTCCATGGTGTATTGCTTTCCTTGGGGATTGTACCTATTTAACAGATCCAGGATGCCCTTGTAGGGGTTTATGTAGGGCCAGGCCCACAACTCCTTCTCAACCCCCAACCAAGAGGTATGCAGAATACAAAGATCTTTGTGTGTATAAGACCATTTGGTATCAAATATTTGTGTGGTTTAAGATCGAGAGCACTGGTGGTTTAAGAAAATAGGCCAACATGTTTTGTTTTGTTTTGTTTTGTTTAATATTTCAGGGGATATAAGTAAGAATTTACTTCAAACATTAACTCTCTGGGATTGCATTACTATAACATTTGCGTCTTGAGGCAAGAAGAGGAGAGACACTCTCCCTCCCTTGTAAAAAGGGACTACTCTCTCCTTCAAGCCCTAGTGGTCCCAGGTGACAGGCATGCCTTGAGGAGCAAGAATTCATGATTTCCCTGTCTGTTCGCTGCTGTAGCATCATGTCCTAATACAAAACACTCTCATTTTATTTGATTTCCTCAATCAAAAACTACTACTTGTCTTGCATAAATGATGAGACATATATGAAAGTAATAAGCCATATCTATGTAATAAATACAAGATAGTTGTACTTTGGTGTATACAGCTAAGTATGACATTGATAACAACATCAGGTACATATCTTAATGAGAAGATGACTGTCAAAAAGTGTGTTTTTTGCCAAATTTGGCCTGGGACCTCTGGTATCTAGTGGTCCACCAGGTTGCCCAAGAGCGGAAAAGGCTAGATGCATCACTGTTCACATGTTTAAAATTGCCATTCCTGTTATCTTCAAAATGTGAAACAATTAGACCATGTAAGGTTCATAGTTCAGACTGAATGACTTCCACCTTCAGTATTCACCACAGAACACAATATTTCACTCTCTATAAAAAAGCCTCCTTTTTAAGGCAGTTTTTCTTGAATTACAAAACAATTAGTGTTGCATAAATATCAAAAGCACTATACAAATAGACCACAAATCTAAAGCTATCCAGAAAGAGAACAGAGCTTATACATGATCTAGGCACTGACTTTAAAGCAGCGTCACAAAGCTACTTTATATATACTGAGTTGCAAGTGTAACTTTGGCGTGTTCCCCAGATTTCAATTTATCACAAATGTGTCAAAACACATGCTATTCAAAGTTGCTTTGAAATTTTCAAAAGTGGCAATTATTTGAAGTAATGGTGATGGAATATTTGCACCCAAATGCTTTATTCTAATTCCTACAGCACCCTTCTTGATACTATAGTTTAAACATTCTTTGTTGTTAATAGGGAGTCATGCAACTCTTTACATTTCCACTAATTTGATGTGTTGTATTTGATGTGCAATGATGTTTAAGATTTTCACTCCCTGGCCAAGCTCATGAGTGACCTCACCAAACAAACAAACAAACAAACAAACAAAAAAAACATCCACTCAAGGCTGAGAAAAGACATACATTTTGTATTGAGAGACAGCTAAAATGTCAAGCAATCATTGAATGACAATGGGTGACTGAGTGAAAACCACTTATGATGATATGAGATGTAGAGTGAAATAAAGTGCATGTTTGGGGCTTCCTGAAACTGTGGAAGCAGATCAGGGTGGTTGTGAATGTCAGGTAGCTGTCAGCTGCCTCCCTGCCTTGGTCCTCAGCTCCGCTTCAGGCAGGGAAGGTTTATTTTCAAACTTCTCATTCCCGGTTTCTCCTTTGACTCTCCCAGGACTGGTACACCATCGAGTGATACATGTATCTCCTGTGAACAGAGAACAGGTCATATGCATTCTTTCCAGGCATATCTGGGGAGGCTCAACACACGCTGTTAGCAGTGTTAACCTGAAATCATTGGTTCACGTGTGTCAGTGCACACGTGTGAAAGTAGAAACAACAACCTGGAAAGAATAGTCTTTGGAGGATCAAGTCCCTGGCTATTTTTTTTAAATGAAAGAAAGAATAAAACAACCAGTATTTCTTATTAGTTTTCTTACTTGGGATTTTCAAATTCCCCCATTGCCATCTCTCTCATTTATCAGGCCCCAATTTAGAGTGTAAGCTGTTGGTTGCTGGGGTTCAGATCTTTCATTAATGAACTTGTGAAACTGACCAGTGGAAACTATTCACCTTGGAACACAGTGCTCTCCAGTAGTGAGGTGATCCTATGGTAAAATGGATTGAGGACAGTAGTAATGTGGGCCTGATAATGAAGACCAGAGTATGGTTTATGCATGTGCGTGTGCATGCATGTGTGTGCGTGTGTGTGGGCATGTGTGTATGTGCACGCCTGCATGCGTAGCTACAGAGAAGGAAGCAGAAGATCCTTGAGGCATCTGTAGTAATGTTTTGCACCCCTGTTCCAAACCTTAGTACCAGAGCTGAACAAGAGACCCTCTTTGTTTCTGCATGAAACACAGGCTGGATTTAGCCCCTTGAGAACGTCCACATTCTTAGCCTGGATTGCAACCAAAGGGCTTCACAGGATCAGCAGCAGCCAAAGCTTGTGGCATAAAGAGCCAGAGGTGGTGAACATGATGGCCAGCGCAGAGTGGGATGGCACTGAAGGGGCCCAAAGCAATGAGGGACTGACAAGAGGGTCCAGGCTACACAGCCACTAACAGGCCTGGTTGTCAGCCATGTGAGTGCATTCCCAGAAACATCCAGATATCTGAACGTTTTGAGGCAGGTTGAAATCACATGGGAATAAATGGGAAGGTTTATTTGTTAGTGTCAGAGCATTTCTAACCTCCATGCTTGTGGAAGCTGAAGAAGCATGGATTATACCCATCCTGTCATGCAGAAATGTGGATTCTTTCAGGATCCCTATGACCCTCCTTTGGTAAATGAGGCACTTGCAGGGATTACTTTTTACACTTTAGGCTCTTTAGTGGGAATTATTTAGCATAAGGAAGGACATTGTCTCATAGGTTTCTTTCCTATTTCGTTTATTCTGTTTTCTCACACCAACTTCTATTGTCCTATGTGTCTAAAGAGCAACACAAAATGGCCTCAGACACTCCTACCCATTATGTGAAACTCAAGTTTCTAACAATCACTGATACGTCTTTCAACCACAAGTTTCACATTAAAATGTTCTCAGAATACAACTCTGATGAGACTCGCTTTCAGGTGAAAAATTCTCAACCTGCTAAGAGGAGCTTTGAGATTTTTTTGTGATAAAACTATAGACAAAAAAAAGGAGATTTTTATCAATATTTGGGGGGGAGGGACAATAAGCAGATATCCATTCCCAAGAATTGGGAGTAGGGGACCAAGGCTGCCTTTGAGATATTAAACTAGTAAAGCCCACCCATTCTATACGGTCAACCATTGATGAGACTCAACTAAGAACTTGTCTGTAATCAGGTATCTCTACATCTAATTAGAATGGTGAGGAAATTTCTCTGGGACCCAGGGTTATAAAAGGAATGTGGTTCAGTAAGCAATGACATAAACAATTATATCACACTGTATGTGGGAATATACAGGGAATGGCTATCCAGTTTACTGAATGCTTAGTTGGCAGTGAGTTGAGATCTCATTTAATGTTCCAGGCATCTGTGATAGGTAGGCCTTATCATACCCATCTTGCTGATGAAGAAACAGAGGCTTTAAAAACTCCATCGGGTTAATTTTTATAAGTGGCAAAGCCAGAATATTTATTTAGGTCTGTCTGATTTCAAAGAACAAGAGTTCAGAGTATCAGAATCCCCTAAACAAAACTTCTGAGTCACCCCCATTATAATTCAATTGACCTTATGGTGCAGAGGGCATGAAAGATGAAGAAATCTTTGCCTCTTTCAAGTTCAGTGAGAACTTGTGGAACAGAGAAACACCCTAATGATCGAAGAATGTGGAGGTTTAGACAAAACTGAAACTCTATAAAACCATGAAAATGAGTTTGTGTGCAAAGCTTCATTCAATCTGAATGAGAACTGTTTCTCTGTGGAGGAAGAGGAAGATCAAAATGTTCCAGAAACTTCCTCTGAAAGCCATATATTCCAAGTTCAGGATGGCACACCTGGGACCTTTAACTTTTAGACTGTACCGCTGAGGCATAGAGTTGTTTGTTGTGTGCTATGTTTGGTGTAAGTTTGTCTCACTGTTTCTCTACTATGAAATTTTTTAAATGTGTTCTGTTATTGTAGAACTTTTTACAAAGGAAACTATACTCGAACAGTTCCAAACTATACAAACTCTATGAATCTTCTCCTCTCAGTGGGCTTCTTATTTCTGTTTGGAATCTCATATCTTCTACAGTCCTCTGCTCTACCAGTTGAGCTATCGAAGGGAGTGGGGAAAATCTCAGATCTTGAAGTATCCTATAAATAAAGATTAAATCCCACCCTTTTCATGAAAATAAAAAAACACAAACATTCTTTTGCTCATTCAGGTATGGAAACCATAAACCCATGGATTGAAGAAAAATGAGCCATGCCCGTTCAAATAGTATTTACATGACTAGGGCCCTTTCTAGCCAGCGAGAATTCCACCCTTCCAATAGATGGGATCATTTATGAGATAAAAAACTATGATACCCTGATGCAACTAAACACTTGTTCTCTTATGTATTTCCCTTTTTCTGTTCCTAATTCACCAAGCCTTCTGAAAATGTGGCTCTCCATGTAGCTTGTTGTCTAAGAAAGAACATACTGACTTGTCCCTCTGGACATTTTAGCCCTTTCATCAAATCTTAATACAGCAATCTCTAGGAGTGTGATTGTTGTGAATTTCCAGCATCCACACAGCGTGTGTGTGAAAAGATCAGCCTGCAAGCTAGAGGGCCATGCACTGGACCTCAGTGCTTCCAAGAAAGCAAATGCTATCCTGAATGGGTGTCTCAGCACAGCCTTCTCCTGGTGATGTGCACCTCTGCTCTCAGAGGACACAAGACTTCTTTCCAATTTCGCAGCAACTGTTGGGCTTAGAATTTGGTAAGAAGAAAGGAATCCTGGATGGGGAGACATACAGTTATAGCCAAATTCTTACTGAATTGTCACAGATGGTCAAGCACACAAAGTATGTGTATTTTGGCAGTTTAGGTCTGAAATGATAATATTTTTTCTATCATTATTTTCTCTATTATTAAGTTATTGATCACTGGGTATCTCACCAATACCTCATACATTAAAAAAAAAAAAAGTTTACATTAATGATATAAGAATATCTGCCCTGATACTAAAAGATGAAATCCCACCAACCTGAGCTTTGTGGAAGTTTTAATAATATTAAATTTTCATTTAAGGATAGGTCAGAAGGGTAAGTATTAGAAACTATAGTTATGAGTAGCAGTTATGAGAAAGATGATGTGGACCTTTGTTGCTTATCTTTGGTGAAGTCACATAGGTGTTTTGGTGTTGGCAAAAACAAAGAAAAAAATCTCAAAACCATGTTAAGTATTTTTAAGGATGGAAACCACCATATCCTCGAAATAGGGACAATGTTTGAAAAGTAAAGAAGAAACCAGTGACATAATATTTTCAACAGGTGGCTTCAACTACAAAGAATCAGAGTAAGCAGTGTGCAAAGGCAGATTTTTCTTTTGATGCACCTGCTGGGAAGTCATTTGTCAGCTCCACACAGAGGCAGGCCAGGCTTTGGCCCATGATCTTCCCTTCTGGCTCTTTTAAGGAGCCGAAGCCCTTCATCATAAAGCTGGTGGGGATGAAGGAGCAAGACAGGAAGGTAGCAGGAAGCTGAGCCTTGACAACTGTCATCAGGAACTAGAGGGGATACCAAGCACCAAATCACCTGAGATTTTTCCACCGGAATGAAGATTTGGAAGGATTGAAAGCGTTTTTACTGTGTGCATACTTTCTGCATAATTTGTAAGGTTAAGTTCGTGTAGGTGGTCAACTTTTTAAAAAATATAGTTCCAGAAAGAGAAGCTATGATGCACATTATTTACAAAGCAATCAAGTAACATATGCAGGCTCACATTTTACAGTTGATCATTTCTTTCAGTACTGGAGGGTCCTTGTGTTATAAGGCTAAAGATTTAACTTTAAGTTTTCCTGATGGGTTATATCCTAGCAGTATCGCAAAATCCAAAAAGCGTGATATCAAAATGAGTTGGCAAACAACGGCCAAGGAGACTGAATCTGACCTGTGACCTATTTTAATAAATAAATTTTTATTGGAACACAACCATGCCCGTTTATTCAGTATTGTCTATGGCTACTTTTGTGCTATAATGGCAGTTGCACAATATGGCAGAGACCACATGATGCATAAATCCTTAAATGTTTACTATTTGGCCCTTCACAAAAGATGTTTGTCAAATCCTTATTTAAGGAAACCTTCCTAAAAACTGGGGTATGAAATACTCCGTTTCCCAAAATTCCACAACTCTTTCCTACCAGCTTTACCATAAAACTGTAAATAGAGCAACAAAATACTTTTGTTGAATTCTAGGAGGTTCAAACAAATGCGAGACAAATGGAAGGAATAATTTAAAAACCATAGTGACCAGTTTGGTTCTTTCAATTAATTAATTTCATGGTAACTGAAAAGTTTGAAGGATTAAAAAATGCTTCACACTCTTTTTAAAGGACACGTTTTGAACTCTCAGTTTTATATCCAGTGTCTATAATCCCCAAGAAAAGGCTGGGAAATTATTATAACAAGAGAACATTTAGGGAATAAATAGAAACTGTCTGACTGAGACATCTGTACCCCTAAATGCACTGCAGCATTATTCATGACTGTCAAGACAGGGAAACAACCTAAATGTCCATCACTGAGGATGCGTGGATAAAGAAGATGTGGCCTACATATATAATAGAATATTATTCAACCTTAAAAAAGAAGGAAATCCTTTCATTTCCAACATTGAAGAACCACGTTCATTCCGAGGGCTAGAGGAGTGAGATAAGCCAGATCCAAAAAGATCTCACCTCACAAAAACAGAGTACAAAAATGGAAGTGGTTATCAGGGGCTGGGGTGTGGGGCGGAAGTAAGGAAAGGTTGGTAAGAGGTTACAAACTTTGCGTTTTAAGATGAACAGAGCCCAAGGAACTAACAAAAAGCATGGAAACTATTGTCGATAACACTGTATTGTACAACTGAAATAAGCTAAGAGAGTAGAGAGTAGGTTCTCAGAAAAAAAAAGGGTAAGTATATCAGGTGATGGATCTGCTCATTAACTCGATAGGGGGAATCCTTTTACAATGCACATGTACATCGAATTATCACACTGCACACCTCAAATATCAATTTGTCAATTATACCTCAATAAATCCTGGGGGCAGGAGAATTGTTTAAATGGTTTCAGAGACATAAGATTTGAATTCCTATTCCATGCATGCAGGTACTTCATCTTCAGAAGAATTTAAATATTGGATTTTTTTTCCCCCTAAGTAAATTGGACCCTTCTGTTCCCGATTTAGACTTTAAATGACATGACTGAAATAATAAGAGATTAAAAGATCCCTTCAGAACATGCAGAGTTATAGTCGTTCAACAAAGGTACACTGGGCACAGACCGAGGAGCAGGCCCTGAGCTGGGACCTTGAGCTGTTGCTTTAGAGTGGAGGGTGTTCTCCCCCAGCCCCCACCAGGGAGGAGTGGAAATGCACCTGCCGCATCTGAATGGGATATGGCAGGTCTCAGTCATGGTTTCCAGAGCAAAGGCCTGTCTATAAGCACTCCCCTGCTTGTGAGCTCAGACAGCTACCACCCAGAACAATTTCTAAGTTTGTTAATGTTTACCAACTTCTTTATTATCCTCAGATTAAAAAGGGCACATCAGGAAGAGGCAGCCATGCTGGAATTTGGGGGCCGTTCAAAAATCCAGCCCAGTGAGTCTCCCGGTTTGTTTTCAACATTTATTTAACCTTCTTCTGCTATCAAGAAACCTGAGAGCCCTCTGAGGAAGTTTACACTGAAGGAAATGGAGAAAATGTACATTGTTTTTGAGTTGTTTTGTTAAGACTTCTGGATGGCAAGAGTGTGTGTTTTAGGAGTGTGAGTTTGCCCAGCTTGTAGGGATGTGGTAGGTTTAAGCTTTTGTGCCAGCCATGATTGGGTATCATGCCGTGCCTCCTTAGAAAAGCAAATATTGTTAGAGCCCTTGAAATAATCTGAAGTCTGTTCTTGAAATAGCTATAAATGAACTTGGCTTCTGTTCACATAGGCCAGGGAAGACAACGTGCCAGAGGGAAATGTTTGCGTCCACCCCGAAGTGGCCAGCTGTCCCTGTGTGCCAAAGAGTGGGGGGCACAGAATTGCCGGATCTGTGGGAATAAGCAAACAGTGCTGTTTTCTCCACAGAGCAAGCTCATTTCCCTGCGCTTTCTATTGACAAAGTGCGCTGTATTTACAGAGGGGTTTGTATGCAAAAGAAGCATCTAAGCTAGAGCGCTGGCAAATATTTACCCCAGCAAATCCCAGGAGCTACCCAACCCAGCATGCTTTTTACAGAACCAGGTGATAACACATTTCAAAGTGCTAGTTTGAGAGGCAAGTGTTTACTGGCATAAAAATGTTCTTTAATTAGTATTTATCTCAGAGTCAGGGTGACATAAGTTGCTAATTATGCTGATACGAGGACAGATTGAGATATTCTTAGATGGGAGGGAGCAAAGGGCAACAGGTATGCCTTTTGAACTTGAAGTGTATGTGTTTAAATTAGCTTGCTTTGACCGTAAATTAGCTTGGACACAGTCGGGCCTTTTAGTTAACTAGTCTGCCCTTCTGGGCAGTTAAGGAGATGGTGCTAGCTTTGGTCTTCAACATTAAGAATTTCAACCTGTATACAGCATAGTTAATTCAATATATCATCTCTGTGCTTCATTAAGGTTATTTTTACCCATATATTGATGAGTGGGAACTTGACACATCTCTCAGGAGCCATCTCTGTAAGTGCTAAAAATAAGAATTTTTTTAAATTAAAAAAATTTAATGGAGAAATATCTTTAATTTCCATTTAAGTTCTAATAAAATATTTTATTAGAAATCTTCCTATATTAAATGATTTTAAATATATGTATTGCTTATAACAGGGTCTGGTACATATTGAGAACTCAATTAGCTACATATGTGTATTTGTCAAATTTTAACAAAGATGATTAGGATGTGGTTTTTTAAAAAAAGGAGAGTCTAGACTGCATTGTTCATTTCTCCCATGGCCAATAATCATAGTTAATGCTTGTGTATCATTTGATATATATTAGTTCCTAAACAATGTGTAATTCATTTAATTCTCATGCAACCCTGTAAGATAAGAACTAGTAATAGACCATTTGTTCTGTTGAGGAGAGTGAGGCACAGAATGTTGAGTAAGTTGCCTGGACTCATGGAGTGAATAAGTGTCCCAACAGAGATTGGAATCTTGAATGTCTGGGTTCAGAGTCTGCGCCCTTGACCACTATGCCTTCCTGCCAGTCAGGAAGTCAGATTATTCAGGAGCTAGGATAAAGCAATGCCCCATAAATTCTCTCTTCTCCAGGACTAACACTTCTTACATGCTTTGTTATCCATGTTTTGGATATCCCTTGTTATCTCCATGCTTTGTTATCGTTGGGCTAGGTGCTCACTGTGATGAACCCAACACAAAATCATTCCATTTGAATCAATAGGATACTCCATATTTAATGTCATATTCATATTCGACAAGATAATCAACAGAGAGCATAATTGAATTAACTTGTTGAAATATTTTATGAACCAGGAATTCTTACCCTTTCCAGCATGCTAGATCGTGCCCATATGATGAGTGTTCAGTAGGTGGGGAGACAGTTTTCAGATGATGATTTTTAACCTCACAAGAAATACATCAGAGTTGATGCCCATTGAGAGGGAAACTTGCCTGCCTCAGTTTACTTTCAAACTGCTTAATTTAACCATTACCATATTTCTGGAGACTTCTCATCAAAGTAAGAATATTTTATTTATTCATTTCTTTCCTATTAAGAGGACATACTGGTTTTTAGCTTCTAGCAATGTGGGTGCCTAAAAACCTGTAGAATGTCAATTTATGATTTTGAAATACTTAAGGATTTTCGTCTGCTATGTTTGTACTTCCATTTTTTTCTTTTTTTCCTCTGCCAACTTCAGAACAGAGTATATGCCCCTAAAGCAAAATTCATTCAGAGGATTTTTATGATACAGGAAAAAACCACTGTTTGAGACAAAAATAAAAGCTTTCATATTTTTTGGTTATTTCTATTAGTAGTCTAGTTCAACCATAAGATTTACTTAGAAATCACCTCAGGCCTAAGTCTACTTGTACATAGAATGAAGTATGTGTTAGCCATACAAAATCAGGGTAAAGATTGGTATCATCTAATTTGTCATCTTCTGTATTATATTGGTAGGTTCTAAGGGTAATGAACTGTTTTATAGGCTGTAGGAAAGGATTATTTTACATTTCTTTAAAGATTTATTAATTTGAGAGAGAGTGTGTATGCAAGTGAGCAGGGGGGAGGGGCAGAGGGAGAGGGACAGAGAAACTTTAAGTTGGTTCCACTCTGAGCGCAGAGCCTGACCACGGGCTCAATCTTACAACCTTGAGATCACTACCTAAACCAAAACCAAGAATCCAACATTCCACTGACTGGCATAAACATAATGCCTCTTATTAAAAGACTAGCCACAAGTAATATATTCCATATTACTTAATGGACTGGTCTCAATAAAAATCTCAGCTATTTACTATTTTGTTTGTTTGTTTATTTTTAGTCATGAAGCATTGTAAGGAACACAATCTTCCATTAGAAGAATGATTGTACTTTATGACATTCAATCAGATATATAGAGATTGTTTTCTTTTTTTTATTAGAATGAATTTTATTCATTTGGGTTTTTAAAGATTTTATTTATTTATTTGACAGAAAGCGAGATCACAAGTAGGCAGAGAGGCAGGCAGAGAGAGAGAGGAAGGGAAGAAGGCTCCCCGCTGAGCAGAGAGCCTGATGTGGGGCTCCATCCCAGGACCCCAGGACCATGACCTGAGCCGAAGGTAAAGGCCTTAACCCACTGAGCCACCTAGGCACCCCTTCATTTGGGTTTTGATTTGTTTTATAATATTTTGTTGAGGGTATTTTTTGTAGTTTTTTAATTTTTGTTTGTTTTCAAAAATTTTATTTATCTGAGAGAGAGAAAGCATGAGAGAGCACAAGCAGGGGGAACAGTAGAGGGAAAGGGAGGAACAGACTCCCCTGCTAAGCAGGGAACATGAGGTGGGTCTCCATCCCAGGATCCTGGGATCATGACCTGAGCCCAAGGCAGACTCTTAACTGACTGAACCACCAAGGCACCCCTTATTGAGTTTGGGTTTTTTTTTTTTTTTTTAATTTTTTTCAATTCCAAAAGTTCTATTTGCTTTTTTTTTTCTTTTTTAACTTTACCTGCTCATTTTCCCACCCAGGTTTTTTTTAAAACTATAATTGACATATAACATTGTGTTAGCTTAAGGTCTAAAGCATAATGATCTATGTATATACTGTGGAATGATTACCACAGCAGGTTCCCTTAACATCCATCACCTCTCCGAGTTATACTTTTTTTTATTGTAATGAGAAATTTCAAGATCCACTGTCCTAGCAACATTCAAACATGTGATACAATTTTTTTTTCAATATTGTTATAGTAAACATGCTACATGTTACAGCTTCAGAATTTATCTTACTGTACCCAGAAGTTTGTACTTTTGACCACCTTAACCCATTTCCCCCACCCCCATCCCCTGCCTTTGGCAACCACCATATAGTTTTCACAGTACTTATGTAATGTTTTACAGCACTGTAGTAAACAGTGGCAAAGTATTGAAAAAATAACCGTAATATTATTATAAGTCAGAATATTATAGCTCAGACGACCATACAAATATGATTGAGCCCTTAGCATGAACTGACTGATCATAAGCAGGGAATCAATTGCGAGTTTGTCTAAACTGAGTGATAAATTAAGCTTTAAGAGACCATGTCGAGGGTGTCTTAATAGCTATTATTTACTGAGAACCCTTATCTTTTATCAACACCTCTCCTTGCAGCCACCAAACCACCAGCCCATCTGCCATGGATTATTACAATTGCTTCCTAACACATCACTAGCAGCCAGAGCTATCCTAATAAAACACAGTCAGCTCATGGTAATTTCCAGGGACTCCTCAGCTCCCTGAAATAAAGGACAAAGCCCTTGCAATGTCCCATGGGCCCCCTATGATGCGCACCTCCCTCTGCGGTGCACAGAGATGCCACTCCTCCAATACTCTGTCCTCACAGCTTCCAGACACATGGCCTGAGGTGGAACACAGCCTTTGCTGAGCTAACTACTGGGGTACCCTTTCCCCACAAATTTACATGACTCTCTGTCATTACAGGGCTTTACTCAAATGTCACCTTTTCAGGAAAGCTTTTTCTGGTCATCCCATAGAACCCTAAAGACTTCCACTTCCCATTTACCTTCCATGCTTTAAGTTTTTCTCTTAACACTTACCGTGGTCTAATAATATGCTTTGTATTTTCAGGGACCCTCCAAAGGGTCAGTATTTCTCAGTATTGTTTACTGCTCTCTCCCCAACAGTAGGCACAGAGGAGGCTCTCAATAACCATCTGTCCAATGAACGAATGCCTTCTCCATGTTTGGAAATGTGCCAAGCCCCTTACAGGGAATGTCTCATTTAATCTCACTATAGTCCTAAGAGGTTGGAGTTCTAGGGGAGGTAACATGAACTGACATGTCTTATGAGGATCACACTGAGTACTGGTGACACGATGGCAGCTGTTGTAAGGATCCAGGGTGAAGGGGCTGGTGGTCTGCAGCAGCAAGGTTGCTGTAGAGGTGGTGAGCCCTGGTCAGATCTCAGGAAAACTCTTAAGAGATGAAGACATCGAGCTAGAGAAATCAGAGATCTCGTTCAAGGTTACCTAGTCATCATGTGGCTGGCAGTGGGTTTAGGTAAGATGAGCTGACACTTATCCACTGGGCTCTGCTGTTGCTTACACCACAGACCCTAGAAGACTACAAGGCTTCAGGGTGAATCCTTCCTGTGGCCAACAGCTTTTTTTAACACTCGGTTCTCAATGACAGGAGGTCAATATCTCTATGTCCAGAATTCAGCATCTCTCATACAGTCAGATAGTAGACACTTGATAAAATGTAGCTAACCGAGGATCAACCATTTTGTGTGATATAACCAAGGTTGTTTATATTTTGCATCTCTGAAAAGAACTTGTTAGATGATGGTTTTATTTAACTTCAGTTGTTTTGTTTTTTGGGTTTTGTCGTTGTTGTTGTTGAAAACATAAATGAGAATTTTAAGGTGTATGTCCCGGTCTCTGTCTAAGGAATATTTTTAAAAGAAAAAAAAGAGGAGGAAGGGAGAATGACAAAGGGAGAATCAGAGAAAACAGATACTATCTTGATTACAGAATGAACTCCATAAATCATTTCCTTAAATTAAGATCTATAAAATTCTCAAGAATTTGACTTTTTGGATTCAGCTTGTAATTCATTTGATAACCTGGGCCAATCCTGTGAGTTGCCCTGGCAACCAATTTTGGTAACATAAAGAAGTGCTAGCTGTTAATTGGTATTCGGCGTTAGTAGCTGGTGTCTCTGCTTCTGTCTCCATGGTAACGGACCTGTCATTTTTTTTTCCGTCTCTAGCATGGTAGGGAGATGTCATATGTGTGTTCCTTAATGCACATGTCCATAGGCTCTGTCACAGTGTTTAACTGCCTAACTACGAATGTGATCACTCTTGAGCTATTAGCACTACTGGTAAAAAAAAAATAGTTGCTCCACTGAAGTACATTTCATCCTTCCTCTCCATGCACTACATATCACAAACTTCCATTTTGGGGTATGTGTGCATTAGTGTTTGTACGGTTGTCTGCATTGGGAAAATTCTGCATAACTTTGCACTTGTGTATGGAATATGGATGTTCTCACTATGCAAAATAGGGCAAAATTGTATAACTCAGGAGTGGATTTTCAAGAGTGTTTATCTGAGGCTTAAGGTAATATATATTGACTTAAGGGATCAATGTCGGTTTAGAGAAATGAGGCCCAATGTTTTCTGTACTGAGAAAATATTCTCACAGTTTGGTTAGATGATGCAGAAATGCCTCATATATCTGATTTCTAGCAGGCTCTGATTTAATAAAATATAGGGTTCCTCCCCATTTGTTACCTTTCCTCTCCCCGCTGTTTCCTACTTAGAACTGAACTGCCATTAGATCATTTTATCTTCGATTTGCACTGTTTTTTTTTTTCTTTTTAGTCCCTGAAGTAGAATTATTTTCCAGTCACAAATGATCAGCTAATCTGTCACAGTCTGTCTCATCATTAGAGATACACCAATATCATGATGAACTCAAAGAAAACAGTTTGAGCCATGTATGGCAATTAATCCTCTTAGGGAGGTAGCAGATATACTAGAAACCAAACTAAATGTAGATTCATTCAACACTGGTTGCAAACTCTCAGGTTCCCATATATTACCCTTATGGCCCTTGGAGAAAACAAAAATATCAGCAAAATATTAAAAACAAAAATAAAACTTCTCTTCCTTAATTTTGCTTATCTGTAAATTAGGCCCACTCTCACCCAGTGATGTGCTCATCAATATTTACCAGCCAGCTTTCTAGGGCAAGGATGACTAATTCAGAGAATTTATCAATTTCCGTGGTGTAAATGCTCCCACCATGGCTGATTTCAAGTTTCCACCATGGTATCATTGAATATGGAATGGCAAAGAGATGCTGACAGAGATGCTAGCCAATGTCACTCACATGCCAGTGTTTTTTTATGAGCCTTAAATGAACTGTCCTGGGGAAAAAATTAAGTACATAACAGGCTCCAAAGACTTTAATTCTTTCTCTTCTCAACCAATTATTTTCCCTGTTTGTTTGTTTGTTTATTTATGCTTAAAAAAAATTCAGCAGCCTCATTCCTTATCCATTTCTTTTAACAGGTCTGCTGTTGGCCACCACGTGTACCTAATATTTATTTGTGGAAAGTGAATTTGCCTGTGTGGTGGTTTTAACAAGTACCCACAGATTCTTTGCCACTCCTCACTTAAAAATGTGGTGCCTAATTCACCTCCCCTTGAGAGCAGGTTATATGTAATGACTCCAAAATGTGGTGGATGTGATGGCGTATAGCTTCCTAGACTAGGTCACAAAGGACGTTGTAGTTTCCCCTTGCTCTTTCCTTTGAAACTCTTACTTTGGGAGAAGGCAGCAGTTTTGCCATGAGAACACTCCACAGCCCAATGGCTATGCTCTGTTTGGAGATCTATGAGGCTAGAAACTGAGGCCTCCAGTCAACAGCCGTATCACAGTGAGCCATCTTGGAAGCTGATTTTGCAGTCCCAGGCAAATCTTCAGGTAACTAAAGTTCTTACTGACATGCTGACTGTAAACTCACGACAAGTTCCAGGCCAGAATCTCCTGACAAAGCTGCTTCCTAATGCCTGACCAACAGAAACTGTGAGGTTCCTTGTTGTTTTTAAGCCACTGCATTTTGGAGTAATCTGTTACACAACAATAGATCACTAATGTGGCATAATTCGTCCAAAAGCCTAAGACTTAAATTCATGAGCATGAGATTTTAATTATAAAGTGTAGCAAGCATGCAGGAAAACACTTCAATATTTTCAAGAGCTGACAGAGTTTATAATGCCATGGCGGAGGGATGGGCTATTTAGATTCATTATTAATGACTTATTTATTGGGTATGAGTGGCTCTTCCTCGTTTGGGAGTTTATGTGATGCATGGGTATTTAAAGTTGGTTTTCTGTTAATGAGCGACTTGATCACCTGTGATCTGAGAAGTCTGAGGGAAGAAGCACTTAGGTTTAACCTGCAGGTCAACTTGGTTAGATTTCCCAGAAGTGCATGAGGTTAATTAATGGGTGAAATCAGTCCAGATTCCTGGAAGCTCAGACACCAAACTTGAGGGTTATTCCTGAGGCAGCTAGAAATGAATGGCATATATTTCTTTTAAGAAAGTATCTCCTTTTTATTCTTCTCCTACCCACTTAAGCCCCTATGTTGCATCACCACTTCCTCATATCAGGGAGATCATATGATAGTTGTCTTTCTCTACTTGACTTATTTCGCTAAGCATGATATGCTCTCGTTCTATCCATGTTGTCGCAAATGGCAAGAATAAATGAAACAAGATGGGATTGGGAGGGAGACAAACCATAAGTGACTCTTAATCTCACAAAACAAACTGAGGGTTGCTGGGGGGAGGAGGTTTGGGAGAAGGGGGTGGGATTATGGACATTGGGGAGGGTATGTGCTTTGGTGAGTGCTGTGAAGTGTGTAAACCTGGTGATTCACAGACCTGTACCCCTGGGGATAAAAATATATGTTTATGAAAAAAAAATTAAAAAAAAAAAAGAAAGTATCTCCTTTTATGCTTTTTGATCAATATTTAAATGTAAATATCCTTGAAGTGCTATATTTTACTGAAAGCTTTAAGTGGAATTTTAGTAAAGAGGTTATAAAAATACAACTCTTTTAACAATAAAGAATGTTTGACCTATTTTTTACCTTGAGTTTCATAGTTCAGACAGGTTATGCAATTTCCATATATTTTACAGTTGACTCTTGAACAACAAGGGCTTGAAATTCATAGGTTCCCTTATACATGAAGTTTTTTGTTTGTTTGATAAATACAGTATAGTACTATAAATGTGTTTTATATTTCTGGATGATTTTCTTAACCTTTTTTACTCTTAAGCTTATTATAAGAATACAGTATACAATACATAAAACATAGAAAATATGTTGATCAACTATCTTATCACTAAGGCTTCTGGTCAAAGGTAGGCTATTAGTAGGTAAGCTTTCAGGGAGTCAAAAGTTACACAAGGATTTTTGACTACACGTGGGTCAGCACCCCTAACCCCTGCATTGCTGAAGGGTCAACTGTACTTTCTTATAGTCCAAGGCGAATGGCACGTAGTCACATAGCTCATGAGTACAAAGAGTACCACTTCAGGCTTTTGTATTTTAACTTAGGACTGCTGAAGTGATAGAGAAGTGGCTCTAATGACCCAAGAGAAGGACATTTTGGAGGAAAAAGTCCCAAGTGAGTCTTCATTAATTCAATGGATCACTAAGCAAAGTATGCTAAAGAAATGTTAATTGTATTTAACGAATACATCCCGTGTGAATAGAAGTGTGCAGATGCACCTGCTAGGGATTTATCTGTATTTGAAGGTAAAAGGAAAAAGAGAGGTATTTTACATTTTTTTCATAAAGTCTTCTGCAAGGTGTTTGGTTCAAAGATGCTGCTCAAATTCCAACTCAAGGTAAGATGAATTCAGATCCATCTGAACTAAAAAATTACAAAGCAAATCTATTTCCAAATTGTTCGTAATGGACTTTATTCCATTTTATTCCCACTTTCTTAGGAATTTTTTTAAATTTTTTAATTTTTTAATAAACATATAATGTATTATTAGCCCCAGGGGTACAGGTCTGTGAATTGCCATGTTTACACACTTCACAGCACTCACCATAGCACATACCCTCCCCAATGTCCATCACCCCACCCCCCTCTTCCGCCCCCCCCCCCCGGCCACCCTCAGTTTGTTTTGTGACATTAAGAGTCTCTTATGGTTTGTCTCCCTCCTGATCCCATCTTGTTTCATTTATTCTTTTCCTACCCTCCAAGACCCCCATGTTGCATCTCCACTTTCTTAGGAATTTTCTTAACCAGTCAAACAAACATCAGTGGGTTGTGTGACTACCTATATTTAAAGTAGACCTTTCTGAAGCTTGCAGCAAAGTATTTTCTTTTTTTCATATTTCTGCTTGTTTTAATTATTGCTACTCAAGAGAAATAGCTGGTCCTATTCTCATACACTTCTTAAATACTAAAAAGACATGAGCAACAGTTATTTTAATTCAAGCATTTTTTTTTTAAAGATTTTATTTATTTATTTGACAGAGAGAAATCACAAGTAGATGGAGAGGCAGGCAGAGAGAGAGAGGGAAGCAGGCTCTCCGCTGAGCAGAGAGCCCGATGCGGGACTCGATCCCAGGACTCTGAGATCATGACCTGAGCCGAAGGCAGCGGCTTAACCCACTGCACCACCCAGGCGCCCCTCAAGCATTTGTTTTATCAAGTGCTAGGTAGAGGCCTGCTGAAGAATCAATGTCACTAATATAGAATTCCTTAGTTCCTGATTGTAATTTTTCAATAAAATAGCCAGTTAGAGAAATTAGGTGATAGCCAGGAAGCCAAAAATTGCAAGGATAAATACTGAGATGACCTCTACAGTATCGAGCTATTGACAATGACAAGAATAGGACTAGCTAACAATCCCTAATTCTGTGCCACCTGCCTTTTCTAAACAGGACACGGTTTCTATAAACAATGGAACACCAAATAGTCAACATTCACTTGGAGATGATATTATGGCTGTGTGAAACTACACTAACAAATTGTCTTTTTCCACAAATTCACTATTGCTTTCATCTAGCACTGTCTGGACACACCATTTCTTTCTTTCTTTTTTTTTTTTTGTTGTTTAAGATTTTATTTATTTATTTGTCAGAGAGAGAGAGAAACAGAGAGCACAAGCAGGCAGAGTGGCAGGCAGAGGCAGAGAGAGAAGCAGGCTCCCTACTGAGCAAGGAGCCCGATGCAGGACTCGATCTCAGGACCCTGGGATCATGACCTGAGCCGAAGGCAGTGGCTTAACTGACTGAGCCACGCAGGCGTCCCTGGACACACCATTTCTGGAGCTGGCCTGACTTCTCAAGCCTGCCAGTTGCATTTGCATGGAAGTTCATCCTTCATAAGACTCTTACACTTCTAATACACTTTGACTATCTCTATTAACCAGAAAGTCCTCCTTACATTAACATGTAAGTCCTCTTTCTTGATACTTCATCATTTCCTTATACATGCGTCCATTTTAGTGAGGTCAATCAAAAACTAGTTAAAAAGGAAGAAAAGTCTAACTAAGATGAAGAAGTTTTAAATGGTCAGTTTGTGCATAAAACTATGATCAAATAAAGTTTGAAAACACAGTTAATATTAAGGGAAAATAGTCATTTCTGAATCCAAGGGTGTTTTCCAAGAGCCATTTTAATGTGTAGAAATAAACACTCTAATTTGAGTTGTAAATTTTTTTCACATACTCATGATTAGGATAACTAAAGTCATTAAATATCATGGCTGCAAGAGCATTGACTCACCCTATGAATATCTTTTTAAGTACCCAGATATATGTGCTAAAGTGGTCATTGTTGTGGAAATACAAAGGTGAATGGACACAGTCCTTGACCTCAAGGAGCTCACAGGTTAACCAACACAACTCCTGTTTGTGGGCTGACTCCCTTTTGCTGACAAATACAAAAATTTTATCTCTTAATTTTCCCTTCATAGTAATCTTTTGAAAATCACTTCCATGTTATTTTACCTCTTGCTCTGTTTATACTGTGGAGATACACAAGATATTCATACACATGTTCAGCATACACATGAGTGCCCACCAAGTAAGAGGCACTAGGCTCTATACTTGTTTTGTGATGTAAGATATAGTCACAGTCTTCCAGAACTGTCAGTATCAAAGGGAAGACAGGCATGGACCTAGGAAACTAGTTAGATAGTACTAATGCTATAAAATACAGGTGTAAACAAAGTACAGTTACAGAAAGAAAGATGAACCATTAGCTTATTTATCAGGATTTGGCAGGGGTTTTCCACAGGAGCTGAATTACTATTGAGAAGTGAACCAAAGACATAGAAGGCTCCAGGGAGAGATGTTATTTGAGCTGGGACTTGAAGGATGAATAACAATTTGTCAAAATGTCAACAGGGAAAAGGATATTTTAGGCAGAGGTAAAAGAAAGTACAACAATTCAAATTGTTAGGAACCACTCAGTGAGCAGGAGAACAGAAGATATTCAGCATGACTGGACTGTGAAATTGTGTCTCTGGGTCATAGAGAGACTCTATAGGAGAAAGAAGATTGGTGAGATATGGGGCTCAAAAGATACGTGGAAACGAGATTATGAAGACATGTAAACCAGACTGTATAATGTCTATTCAAGATTTTCAGCAGTAGAGTGACATGATTCTATTTGTTTTTATGGGCAGATACCATGTTTGGGTAGGAGGTGAGCAGTGTGGCAGATGGCACCACACTGTAACCATGCTTTCTGGAAGACCACTTCATTCATTACTGTATTACTGATACTTTGATTCTCTAGTAGAGGTGGCAGAAAGCATGGTCACCAAGTTGATAGATTACAGATATATGCAGAGAGATACTTGTCTGGATATGAATTCCTAATTAATTTAGAAGACTGCCTTGCCCAGTCTGCGTCAGTCACTTGGGGTCAGGAAGCATGGTCATGTGGTAGAGGAGATGGTGACTAGGCTTCTACTTCTGCAGCCCAACAGTAAGACACAGACAAGTGAGAGGAAGGAACATTATTGCAATTTAAGAAGACAACTAAGTAGGTTTTCAGTAGGGAGTACAGACAATAAATTCAGTTTGGAGCACATTGTCCAAGCTCTTTATGGTTATAGTTTAACCTGGGTTTGGCGTCAGATGCAATCAGAAAAGACAGGCACAGACTGCCTTCAAATATTTGAAGATGCCTTGGTGATAGTGTTCAGGTCTCCATCTAAAGTGAAAGATAACATCTTTTGGGAACATGGATATAGATGGTGTACATGAAGTTTTTATTCCATGGTTTGAAAAAGGAATCAGTTTTATCTCTCTGCTTCTCCTGGAGAATAAGGGAGTATTCTGCCTTCCTAAAAATATAACTAAAACCAACAGCTTAGAACAGCTACTGGGGAATAAATTTACTCATTAACTGCTAGTATTTTACTACATCTTGTTAATGTCTATACAGATATGCAGAATTTATGCAGATAAGTTTAATCAGACTGGAGTTTATTAAAACTCTATAGATCTAGATTCCTAGATCTGTGTTTCTCAGCTAGATGTATTGTTTCTTTAACCCTCTTACCTTGCTGAGTAATTCCAGTAGTGAGTTTTTCACACATGGTTTATCTTATTTGTGGATTGTAGGATGTGGATTACTAATATATTTTTTAATTCTAGGTTTGTTTTCCTCATTGACTCAGAGCAGTTTTGGTTTGCACCCATCCCATCCCTTCATGTGTGTCTGGGGGATATATTTTGAAAAATAGGCTAAATAAAGACAGTTAAAAAGATGAATAGCTATTTTACCATATCCCCAAAAAAGCTATAAAACACTTTCCAAAGGAAAAAATGTTAAAAGTGTTTGTATTATTATAGCCTTGGGAGAATCTCTTAAGCTTTCAGACCTCAGTTTCTTCATATGAAAAATCATACACAAAATTTACAGTTCTAGGAACTCTCAACACAGGTCTAATTTGGGACCTTTTGGACAAGCTAGTCTTTTTGATGTATAAAAAGCATGCATGGATTATCCCCAGTGTAGAGGCTGTTAAAGGATTAAATGCTTGCATCTGAAGCTATTGGTGCTTGGTATATTCTAGGATGATGCTCAAATCTCACAAATGGGGACTCAGTTTATACCCTAAATTATAAACTCTATAGAGGCACAAGGCACAGACTAAAAAACAAATGATGCAGTGACTATGGGATAACACACATCTTCCAAAGAAAATACATAGAGAACAATATTAGAGAATAATATTAAAGCCTCGGAACACCTACTGGACAAGTCCAAAAAATCTAGATTCATAATTTCCTGAAAACGATGTAGGAAGACTTAAGGCACTACCAACTGGCCAATACTCAGACACTTCAAGACTATATTTAGACAAAGGCATAATCCAAGTGGGAGACTGAGGAAGTGAGAACCCTGAGACAGGAAGCAGGTATTCCAGTGCAGATCCCATATTCCAACTAGAACATGGGTCTTCAGTTAGACTAGAAGGGGTCAGACAGATATCAACTGTACTTTATTAGTATCATAACCTAATGTAAAACTTTATAGTTCATTGTCTGTAAGCATATAGAGTAACCTGTGTAGTGATTCCATTGGAAGAACTGGGTTCACCCATTCTCCACAAGTCCAAGTGCTTTCCTCAAGAATTCAGAGATGAATTCTTAAGGATTATGAAAGAGGATTGAGGAGGGAGACTGATTTATCCTTTGCCTGTATTCTTGCACATAGTGTGGGCAGTAACAACAATCTTCAGTGCCTAGGAGAGTGCCTGGCATGTGTTTGGTGCTCAAGGGAACAGATATGTTCAATCCTCCTAGATCACTTTTTTCTAAATTCAAGAATGAATTTTATGCTGTTGCCAGGCTGAGAAGGGCCCATCTATCAGCTGCACATGAATATACAACCAGGTGCAATGACCTGAGGGCTGATGCAGAGTGCTACTCTAGGATGGGCATTTCAACCTCTAGATGGTCAGGGATTATTGTTTTGAAGCATGATAACAGTTAGAGAAGGGATTGGATTATCTAGGAGCTAAAAACAGCAGTCTCCCACGAAACCAAAGGTTTGCTTAGTTACACTCTGAGGGATAAATCTGGAGATGCCTGAAAATTGGACAGTAGAGAAAAGAAAGGTCAATCTGGAGTTAATGGGAAAGTCTGGTGCTCACAGAGCCAGAAAAGGTGTGATTTGGGCACCATGGAAGTTGAAAGGTGGCGCTTGCTGAGAATACTGTAGGTACCAGTAAGATTGAGCAAACCAGGAAAGAATGAACAAAGGATCTTCTCTGATGATAAGATATGGTAGATAGCTGGACATGGGAGGGGCCAAGGATCAAGGAGGGTCTGAAGAAGAGTAAGTGGTGCCTTGAAGGCCAATCAAGTCATGCTAACAATAACATAGAGGCAGTTTGCTATAAACAGCGTTCAGGAGTTAACAGTAACTCAAAATCTATAGTAGACACACAATCAACACCTTATACATATTTATCTCATTTAATCCTTAAAACAGCTGGAAATGTAGGAATACTATTCCCATAACAGATGAGGCAACTTGGGGGTATCAGCTCCCTAACAAGTGTCATGAAGAAAAAATAACATAGAAAAAATAGACAAATTATAGCTCTTTGAATCATGTTTGCCAGGGTGTCAATCAGGGTTCTTCCAGGAACCAAGAAGATACCCTCAAATGGACACAATGCAGAGAATTTAAGAAAGGGAATATTCACAGAGATATGGAGAGACCCCCCAAGAAACCAACAGAGCTAGCAACAGGATGGAACATTTATACCCAGAGCATTTGTCACCTAAAGAAATGAGAGGAAAGTGTGGTTCTTGGCATGGAGATGTCCTTCTGGGAAGAGGGCTGCCTCACAGGTGCTGTGGCCTTTCCGGAGCTCAAAGTAGCCAAGCTGTGATGACTGAAGAGGAAGAAAATCTGAGGACTGAAAGACCTTTTCCTAACTTTTGTCCCTCCCCTTGTCTCTTGTTAATACCTTTACCACCACTCCCATATGTGAAGGCCCCTGGAAACCAGAGGGCAAGGAAGGCTGCTGAAGGAACATAGGCATTCTCCCTCCCAGGGCAGGGAGGGTTTGCAGGGAAAAGCCAGAGAGCCAAATGAGTGAGAAATTCTCTGCTGATAACATAGGTCATTGGTTCAAAAACTTCTCTGGGCATACAAATAATCTGAGTTTTTAAAAAAATATCTGGGCCTGCTTACCAACCTTTTCAAAACTGAATCATTAGGTCTGGAGTAGGACTCATGAGTCTGCTTCTTCAACAGAGCAAGATATTCAGCAAATATTCATTCCATCTACTATGATAAATACCTCCTTAAATAAATAAAGAGGGTCCTGACTTTGAGAGCCTACTGTCATGTCAAGGCATTATCTTCAGGGAATTCCTGGAAAGGAGAATGGCATCCTATAGCACCATGGTTAGTCTGCCTTTCTGTCTGTTTAACTATGAACAAAGGCTTTGAGGTTAGTAACAACTGAGTCTGAATTCTTACTCTGTTCCTAAAAAAATGTGACCTTGTCCTTCCTAAGCCTGTTTTCTTACTGCAGAAGTAGAATGACAGGACCTAATTTACAGGGTTGCTATGAGGACTATATGTAATGAAAGGAAAAACAATAAAATAATGCCTTAAGCACAAAGTAAATATACAATAAATGCTATGTTATTATTATTAGAAGCTGTTACCATTTTGTGGTGTTTTGTCATAATCCATGCTCTAGCATTAGATGTGGTCTATGGATCAAAGCTGCAATAGGGAACAGACAAGCTAGCTCAGTAAAGAAGACTGCAAGCACTTTACTCATGTTTAATAATGCAAATAATGACTTAGTCTTTGTACCTTGAGGCTTCAGATGTAAACACGGGAGAGAAATGGCAAGATGAACAAGAGGGAGGAGACCTAGTTTACTTTTCTTTACCTATTATCTATTCAAAGCCATTGAAAAACATTCCCAGCAGGCTTCTGGTAAATTGGAAAATGATGAAAAGACTAATCATGAAAAAAAAAAAAAGACTTTAAATTTGTTTTTGAAATATATTTTATTATAGTTGGCTTCCTAATTTATGGGATGCTAAGAACTAGAATCTGAGTTTATGTCTGGAAAAGAATAAAAAGTGTTTCTTTAATCAGTAAACAGTGAATCCTTTTGTCTTGTTTGAGTTTAGGTGGCCCATCTAGTGGGAGTCTAAATCTTCCCAGCAACTCCCCAGTGCCCCCAAGTTTAGTCTTAGATACTTCTGGAATATCCCCTGCGAAGTAGTCATTGAAGCCCTTCCAGCTGTGATGCTGCACGACACAAAAATCCTAGCTTTGAGTCGAGTCCATGTTTTTGTTTTTGTTTTTTCTTGGCTTAAACAATTGATAATGGTGGTTTTCTATTTTGGCTGCACATCAGAATTATCTTGGAGCTTTTAAAAACGTCAGTGCCCCCAATTCACCCATAGATATTTTGAATTTATTGTTCTAGGGAGAGCCCCAGGTATTGGAATGTTTCAAGTCCACGTTCTTAGGACGACCTCCAGCCCCAAAGGCAGTAGCTCATGGGTCACAAAACCAAGAAGGAGGAGAGTACAGAATGAAGGGCTCCCTGATTGGAAGAGGGCTTTTTCTTCCCCTAGAAATAGAGTAGAACAGAACAGCTTGAGATGGGCAGTGGACCAGGTAGGGAGGGAATCTACCAGATTCATCCCCCAAATAAAGACAGTGAAAGACAATTATGAAAGGTTTGTCACATTTTCACAGATCAAAGGGAAAAAAAAAAACAGTATTCACAAGCTACTGTGAATAAACTAAAAAGGAAAAGAAAAATGGGATATCAGGGTGAATTATTTTGTCCTTCTGCCATGATTTAAAGCAATGATTCTGAATGGAAAGTGATTTTTATCCCTGAGGGGACATCTGGCAATGTGTGGAGACATTTTGGGGGGTCTCAACTTGGGGCAGGGGAAGTGTCATGGCATCTAGTTAGTAAAGGTTAGGGATGCCACTCAACATTCTACAAGGCACGGGCCAGGGCCCTTCCCCAACAAAGAATTACAAAATCCAACAATTCTAAAGGCTAAGGTTTAAAAATAGTGATTAAGAGTATTTCACAATATATTTTTTTTTAACTTCACAACATTTTTAACTCACTATTTTAAATTTTAGTGAGCTTCAGAATTCTACACAATTCTCTGGCTCTCTAGATAAACTCTGATTAATGCAAACAGTTACATATACTAGGAAGAGTTTTATCGTGGCTTTATGTCACCCAATGTTGAGAATTAAAGCCATTATTTACTAACTGCCACGTTATCTTGAAGGGAACTTGATCGCTAATGTCCAAGTCCATTCTCAGGGTAGTAACATTTTAAGAGGAACAAACAGAAGAAGTTTCACTCACAGTGACTAAACCCATTTATTGTTTAAGATTCCTTAGATCCAAGGAGAAGGTGCCAGAACATCAACATGTGTGGGAGGAAAGAAGATCTGTAATTCTGCAGCACAAAGAGGAGAAAGTATTTTTTTATGTTAATTCTATTTTAAACACCACAAAAGGCCATTTAGAATAACTAAATAAATATTTCATCAGCTTTGCTTCTTCTTCTTTTTTTTTTTAATCTTCCATATAAGCTAGGGTTATTAAAGGTATCTATATTGCCAATTCTCTTGTGAGGATAAGATAGGCTTCTTTTATATATTTTGGTCCCTCTGTCCCTTCTTCCCTCCCTCTCCCCCTCCTCCTTCTTTCCTTGCCTTTTTTCTTTCCTTTTTCCTTCCTTCCTTCCTTCCATCCTTCCTTTTAGCTCCTTAGGGGAAATTTTCCACTGAAGGAAATACTTTCTGAGAAGAACTTAGCTGAAATTTACTTTGACCAATTCCCCTTCCTTGTGGTTTGTGACAACTTTTGAATTTTAATGCTTAAACAGAACTGCCACTTTCACATGCAAGCTGGTAGAAAAGTCCTATCCACCCTCTCTGTGCCTTTGGATGATGGTATTGTGTATTGTGCATAATGGGCTCCATCTCTTATGAAGGTATTTGGAGCAAGGAAAGAAAAAGCACAAGAGGAAAATTAGAACTTGTTATTCTCAGAGACACTGTTGAATTAGTAAAGACCCATGAAATTAACTATGTAAGATGTAAATCCTTAGTCTTGGTTCTGTCAGTGCTGCAATGGTCCCTGAACTGTAATATTTTAGAAACAGGGAAAAGGAAAAAAGAAAGCAGAACTTCTAAACCTGTAACATAAGGTAAGACTTAATTATAAATGACTTCAATCAACCTGCCCTTACTTGAATGCAGTATTACAAATATTAAAATCTACTGAAAACTGTGAACCTAAAATTATTAAAACCTTAATTTACTTGGTTAAGATTCTCTCTCAGAAAGCTCTTATCAGGTAGTGTCTCTATTCCCTGACTTAGGGGAAAAAAAGAATATAAATGTAAATGTAAATATAAAAGTAAGGATAATTGTGTGTGTGTGTGTGTGTATTTATATATATATATATATATATATATATAAATACAAAGCAAATTTGTTGGCTGACTGTTTTTCAGCTATCTAGAAAGGAAAGGCTGATCCTTAGATCAATTGGCAAATCCTAAGGGCTAAGTCAATTTTATTTTGAGCTTTCAACTGACATCAACATGCTCTAACTCTTGAAAAGGAAGGTCAAGACTGACAGTGAGGGGGACCTGGGTGGCTCAGTGGGTTGAAGCCTCTGCCTTCTGCTCAGGTCATGATCCCAGGGTTCTGGGATTGAGCCCACATCAGGCTCTCTGCTCAGTGGGGAGCCTGCTTCCTCCTCTCTCTTTGCTTACCTCTCTGCCTACTTGTGATCTCTGTCTGTCAAATAAATAAATAAAATCTTAAAAAATAAAAGGCTGACAGTGACTATGTGGACTTGTGGTAGTCTCTCTGTGCCTTCTGTGTGGTCAGCAACTCTTTAGGGACCAGTTTCCCCTCCGTTTTCCCCTTCCTACCCATCACCTTTTATTTCAAGCTCAAAAAAACATTAAGCCTGTTTTCTTGGAATTCAAGTCTTGCTTGCCTAGGATTCCTTTCCTGGCCAATATAATGGAAAGTTCCATTCCAAGTCTTGCTTACTGGTTTTCATTCTTTTCACTGACTTTGAAAGAATAATTATGAATGCAACATTCTCAGACTATACCATGGTTTTGTTTTGTTTTGTTTTAAATGACGATGTACAGATAGTCCACTCTTGGAAAGAAACTTAAAACCCACTTCCAAATACCATTTTCTGAGACTGGGAGAGTATTCTTCTCTAAGGAGCACTCAGTAGTGTCAATGTAAGAACACCTGAGAGAAAGTGACTCGTGGGTCAAGCACATATGAGCCTCTGGAACTTGACTAGACTAAATTAGAAAAACTAATAAAAATTTATATTATTACTTGGTGTATTTTCACCTTTTCCAGTCTATTCACAGAAATGGGTATTAGGCTTATGGGAATTGGAAAAACCAAACTATCATGAAAAGAAAATGATTTTTTATTTTTATTATTCTAAACTCAGCTTTCACAAAGTTGAATTTTCCATTCTGTGTCATGTCAATTTAAAAGACTAATTTGATTTTCTGTGGCAATGGGACAAGAGAAAACATATAGAGCTAAAATCATTCCTCAGGACCATACCTTTGTCAAATAATAGAAAAAAAAAGCACAATAGTGAAGACTAGAATCCACTTTTCCTTCTTTTCCTCATCCTTTTGTGGGAAAGCTCCAAAGAGATGAAGAAAAAATCAGGCGGGTGAAAAAGAGAAGGGAAAAAGAAGCGGGGGAGGGGAAAATAAGACAGATGAACTGAACTATTTATGGTTTCTCAAGAGCCTGCTTTGTTAGAGTGTAAATATACAAAAAGGGCCCCTATAAAAGACAGAGGGAGAGTGTTGTTTTAAAATGCAGTAAAGCCTATGATCTGATAAGTGTGGCCATCAAAGGGAATTATTTTAATACCTAAAAAATTGTTACCTATTAGAGAGATACTAAAACATCAGTCAAGCGACATTTCAGACTCTGAGGGAAACGTGGATACGGCTATAAAGCTCCAAATCTTAACTGAATTGCAGTTAAGTCCAAGGTCAGAGCAAGCTTGCAGCACCGGCCAGGCCTCCAGATTCCGGATCCAACTACCCTTCATTGTGCCTTGCATCTCTAACATAGAGCTGAGATAAGGGAATAGTGATTATTCTTAAAGGGCTTGTGCTGATCTAACAGCATGCTCAAAAATTCATGTGTACCTGCAACTTCAGAATAGGAACTTCTTTGGAAAAAGGGTCTCTTCAGATGTAATTAGTTCAACTATGATGAGGCTAGAATACATCCAAATAATGTGTTCTTAAAAGGCTGTGGAAAGACTGTCACTGTGAACTGGCATGACAGTTGAGATTATAGTGAGACAGAGAGATCACTGTGAGCCACTTGCATGCCAAGAACACCAAGGATGGCTGGTAACCACCAGAAGCTAGGTAGAGGCAGACAACAGACTTCCCCCGCCCCCAGAAGGCACCCACACCTTGATTTCAGACTTCTGGGCTCCAGAACTGTGATGGAATACATTTCTGTTATTTTAGGAAACTTGGTTTGTAGCAGTTTTCCTGGCAGCCCTGGGAAACTAATATCTTTATTCATATCTTTTTTTTTTTTTTTTAAAGTAAGCACTATGCCCAACACAGAGTTTTAATTTATAATCTTGGGATCAAGAGTTGCATGCTCAACCAACTGATTCAGCCAGGCACCTCTCTTTGTTCGAATTTTCCTTCACATTGTTTTAAAAAGCCTTCACATGCTGTTCCCATCACTGACCTGGCTATTAGTACTGGACATACCAATGTCGTTTTGAGTCCTTCTAAGTTCTCTTCATGAGTAGTGATGGGAAAAATTCTTGAATCTACATTGACATCAACACTGCTTTTTTCGCTTTTAGACAATGGACCATGTTTCCCCATGCTGTGATAGCTACTGTTGATCATGAAAGAGAATAAGGAATCCATGTCATTTAAATCCAGTGAAAATTAGAGAGTAGAGAATCCACTTCATTTAAATCCAATGAAGATTTAAGAGGAAGTTCCATTTAAATTACGTAGCATAACAGAAGTTCATTTTGCACAAACAACGAAGAGAGCTTAGAAAATAATGGTGTTGACTTCCTGTACACTAACGTACTCTTTGACTCTGGAAGATAACTCAGGTCTTACCAAGACCGAGGTGTCTGAAAATAACCACTAACAGACACTTCCCAGCAGTACGTGACTGAAATCAAACCTTTCCCAGACCCCTTTGCAGTACACAGTTACCAGCCGTTATGTACTGCTCATGTTGCTAGAACGCCAGACTGGCCACTGCATAAAGATATTGTTTTTATGCTGCTGGCAGGGTATTTTCAGAAATCCAGCCGCACTTAAGAAAAAGGAGTCCCACTGCTCTTGCTAACCCTTCCTCACTGCCCTTAGCGGACTGTGTGCTGAAGGAGATGAGAAATTTTGAATGCCAGGTCAGTGGGAGAAGCAGCCTGGGTGTGTGGCCTGAAATAGTATTTGTAGTTCTGCCTGTTTTTATTTTTCCTAGAACTGCTTGGAAATAAATACCTTTGATTTTGTTACAAAAGGGTGACCCTTTACTACTACCTTTGGGATCTGCTCCCTAATTTTAGGCTGCACATTGCACGAGCTTCTATCTTTGGACTCCTTTCTGATGTCCTGATACTGTTTTCTGCAAATGAAATAAATCATTGTGGGCCTGGGTTTCTTCACTAGCGTAATGGGAGAGAGTAACACATTGATGAATTGGGAGGATGAGCTGAGTGTGTGTTTCCACTGGATTTTTTAGGAGCTTCTTGCAAATAGATGCCAAAAAGAGGGGAGGGGGGGAGAAAGCTTGGCCTTTTGACTTAACTCCTTAAGGAGGTAGTGGTTTCAGGAAGGGCCTATTAAAGAAATTGGATTTGTCTGTGTTCAAGAATAAATGAGGACTCAGGAAACTGAGACAGGACTCTCTGGGGCTGCATTGAAAACTCAGGTGTGCACTGCTTAGTCACATGGGAAACGGGGAAAGGAAATGCAGTATGACTCACAATAGTTTAACACATACAATGCAAGCAGGACAGGGGTATGGGGGCAATAAAACCAGGAGAATGGAATGGGAAGTAGCCATTTATGGGAAAAATATAAGAGGGGGAACACATCTAGAAAAGAAAAAAAATGTAGCAGAGGAAAAGCTGTGAAAGGAAGCCTATATAGTCACACCAAGAAGCAGGACTGTTGAGTAGCAGGCAGTGTTTCTGATACGCAGTGAGGACAAATAACCTTGCAGAGGAATGACTGTCACAGGTTGGAAAATTGAGACAGTGAGAAGAAAGAAAGGCTTTCTTTACGGCACATGTTAATTTAAGTCCCAAGCCCATGACTTATTAACTTTGCAATGTTAAGCACGTTACTGCATTCTTCTGACCTCATCTATAAAATGTGAATGGTAACTCTCTGTTGAGACTGCTGCAAATATTTCAGATCTTGCATGCATCTAGATTCCAAGAAGAGCACTCTAATTAACAGCTGTTAATTGGCCTAATGAGGAAAGAAGAGAGACCCAAGAGGAAAAGTTTGCTCCCTTTTAACTCTCTCCACCAAGGAACAAAATTATAGGGCAGTTCTCTGTCTGACCAAAGGCACCTGGATCACGTAGACTTATGGGAGTTCCTTGTTGAATCTAATCATATCCCATAGTAATTGCTTATGTAGCAGAGCTGTCTTGACCAATATAGTAGCCACTAGCCACATATGGTTATTAAACTAGAATTGACTACAATTAAAAATACACCCCTTTGGTTTCACTAGCTATGTTTTAAATAATCAATATCCACATGTGGGTAGTGACTGTCATATTGGAAAATACACCTGCATGCACACACAGATATACGTACACATGTGTGTATTTTCACCTTTACAGAAAGTTTTATTGTTTGCACATGCTTGACTACAGTGGATGATATGGACAAAAGGGTGTAACTGCAGAAGTCAAGGTTGTGGGAAGAATGTAAGAGAGAAGCTATAATAAGAAAAAAAGCTGCTGAGAGAAGGCCTACTCTTTAAAAAAATTTTTTTAAAAAAAGGTCTGGAGTAAAGACAGTGAAGAAGGGAATTTAAGATTAGTAAGGTGGGTAACCCTTGAGCTGTGAGGACCAAGGCTGGGGATAAAAGGATGTCGGCTGCATCTGAAACTCATTCTAGGAGTGGTCCTTCAAGCTCTGATGTCAAACAGATAACTCACTCCTTGGTGACTAACATGGCTAACTGTATACATAGAGTGACTCAGCTGGTGTCATGGAGAACTACATCAAGGTGAAATAGATGTTATCACAGCACACAGACTTTCCTAAATGGATTGTACAATTCAAGGAAGGCTAGGTAGACTATGGAATCAAGAGTGAGGTTTTTCCATGAATCTGAAGTACATAAATCGAAGTTCTGAGAGAAGAAGGAGGAGAAGTCCCTTAGTGGATTCACCACTCGGATTCTAACACATTGTGAGCAAATATATGAAGAGCTGGGGGAATGGGTCTAATGGTAGCCAGGGTCACAGCTAACATCTGTGAGCAATGAGCATATGCCAGGCCCTGGGCAAGGGAACGTGCCCTGTCACAGGGAATCCCCATTTTACCCAACTGTTACTATTCTCATTTTATAGATTAGAAAACTCAATCTTTAAAAGGGCAACACATCCTTGGATTATAATACAAATGGTCAAATGAAGGTTCTTATGATTGTCTTAGTAATTGACCCCTGTCCTGGTGAGATAAAGATCAATAATGGACTGAGAATAAGTAAGAAGGGAAGAGAAATTTTTAAAAGATATTTTATATAAATACTTTTAAATAATTTTAAATAGTAAACTTTAAAAAATATTGTGTATTTTGTATTGTGTATGGGCCCTTTTGATATTTGGGCAGAGCCCCTGTCGTGAGTAATGTCAAAGGTCATGGAGTCAGATAGACTGGAGGCAGAGCAGTGTACCAGATGGTATCCCATAGGAGAAGTAGTCCTTGAGGCCTTTCCTTTCTTAAGTGGTTCATTGGAGGCTTTTATTCTTTCATGATTGAGTCCTGATGCCTTGACAGATGGTTTTTATTGATTATTACAGGTGAACCTTTTCTCTAAGCAAAATCTCAGTCCCCAGCTTACGTTTGTGAAACCACCATCTTCCACAGTTTGCAGAAATGAACATATACAAATGGATCCACATGTTCTGACTCATAACCCTCCCTTTTATAATTTTCACATATAATTATTCATGTTTATAAACAATATTTTGACATTACTCCTAAAATGGAGATTTAGTCTTGACAAAATATTGTATCTGGAAAAGCAGGGAGAGGAACAAATTGAAGATTCCATCCTAATCCCTTCTACAGGGACTTAGATGGAACCATGGAAAGACTGTCAACAGTCACAGAGGCCATAGACGTCGGGGCAAAGATCTAGTAAATGTTGGAGACCAGAACCTAGGTTGATCTGATTAGAATCCACTTTCTTATGCTCCTGAAATGTATGAAAAACAAACAATGAAAAGGCTCCTATAAAAGACAAGGCCTTGACAAGTGGAGACTCCTTAAAAGAAAATTAAAAAACAAAAAACCATATAATTTTAAGGAAACAATCCAAATTACAACTGCACCAAAGATAATAAAATATCTAGGAATAAACTTAATAAAACAGGTCAAAGATCTGTATTCTGAAGACTATAAAACACTGATGAAAGAAACTGAAGACAACACAAACAAATGAGAAGACATTCCATGCTCATGGGTTGAAAGAACAAATATTGTTATAACATCTATGCTACCCAAAACAACCTAAAAATTTAATGCAATCCCTATCAAAATAGCAATTGCATTTTTCACAGAACTAGAACAAACAATCCTAAAATGCATGTGGAAATATAAAAGACCCCAAATAGCCAAAGCAGTCTTAACAAAGAAAAGCAAAAATGGAAGTATCACCATTCCAGAGTTTGAATTATATTATAAAACTATAGTAATCAAAACAGTATGGTACTGGCACAAAAATAGACACATAGATCAATGGAATGGAATAAAAAATCCAGACATAAACCTACAGTTATATGGTCAATTAATCTTCTATACAGGAGGAATGAATATCCAATGGGAAAAAGACAGTTTCTTTAAAAAATGGTGGTCAGAAAACTGGACAGCTACGTGTGAAGGAATGAAAATGGACCACTTTATTTCACTATACACCAAAATAAACTCAAAGTGGATTAAAGACCTAAATGTGAGGCCTGATATCATACAAATCCTAGGAGAGAGCACAGGCAATAATTTCTTCGATACCGGCAATAGCAACATTTTTCTAGATATGGCTCCTGAAGCAAGGGAAACAAAAGTAAAAGTCAACTATCAGGACTATGTCAGAATAAAAATCTGCTGCACAGCAAAGTAGACAATCAATAAAATGAAAAGGCAACCTGCAGAATGGGAAAATATATTTGCAAATGACATACCTGATAAAGGATTAATATCCAAAATATTTAAAAAACTGATAAAACAGTTTGTTTTATTTATTTATTTTATTATTTGTTTCCCAAGAAACAAATAATCCAAATAAAAAATGGGCAGAAGACATGAATACAAAACACAAATTCAAAGGGATACGTGCATTCCTATGTTTATAGAGCATTACTTACAATAACCAAGAGACGGAAACAGCCTCAGTGTCTATTGATCGATGAATGGATAAAGAAGATGTGGTAAATACCTACAAGGAAATACTATTCAACCACAAAAGAGAATGAAATCTTACCATTTATAACAACATGGATGGAGCTGGAGAGTATCATTCTAAGTACAAGTCAGTCAAACACCATATGATTTCATTCACATGTGGTATTTAAGAAACAAATGAGCAAGATTAAAAAAAGAGAGAGAAAGAAACCACAGAACAGAGACTCTTAACAATAGAGAACTGATGGTTATCATCATATTGTACACCTGAAACTAACATAACACTGTATATTAACTATATTGGAATTAAAATTTAAAAGGTTTTTTAAAATTTTTGATAAAAAATAAATATAAAAAAGTAAAATGCAAGGTAAATGCTGTGAAAAAAAATTAACTTTATTGAAAAGTTAAGGGTCACAATAGTTTCATAGAACAGAAATAAGAAAAACTAAAAAAACAAAGTGATACTTCACTTTCTTTTTCTCTCTCAGCAACATGTTTTAGCTTCACCACAATTTTTCTTAAGATATATTAATTTGCTGGGGCTTCCATAACAAAATACCATAGACTGGGCGGCTTAAACAGCAGAAATTTATTTTCTTACAATTTTAGAGACTAGAAATCCAAGATCAAGGTATCAGCAGGTTTGTTTTCTTCTGGGGTCTCTCTCACTGGCTTGCATATGGCCACCTTCTGACTGTGTCTTCTCATGGCCTTTTTTCTGTGGGCATCCCTGGTGTCCCTGTCTCTCTTTTTCTAAGAATATCAGTCATACTGAATTAGTGCCCACCCATGTGACTTCATTTAAGCCTAATTACTTTGAAAACCTATGTCCAAATAAAGACACATTCTGAGGAGCACGGGATGTAAGGGTTCTAACATGTGGATTTTGGTGGCACACCATTGAGTCTAAAGCATTAGGATAGCTATGTTCTCACATACCTTAGAAACTCTGCCTTCCTTTAACCCTTCTTCCACTTATTAATGAACAAAGTTCCCCTGAGTATATTAAATTACATTTGAGATCTGGAAGAGATTATACCTCGACTGAAACAGCAGGGTACCTAACTAGGCTTGCACTTCATTAAAGCTCAGCAAGGTTTCCAACGAAGAATCTAGTATTGGTATCTGAACTGCAATCAGTGGAACATGAGTCTGCCAACTCTTGGCTGAGTTTACAGTGGCATTAGTTAAGAAATCTAAAACCAGAATCATATGACAAAGGGCTGAGCCATAAATTTACTGACAAGGATGACATTTTTCCAAGCTCCCTACCTGCTCATGATAGGCTTTCTAAGAAGAGGTGACACGTATTCATGTGAGCCGTGGGTCTGGGTATGGTTGAACTAATTGAGTTGGGTCATTATTATGGGCCCTATTAAGTCCAAGAGTTGCAATGAAAGGGAACACAATCTGGCTAAGCCAATGAGGATTTGTGTGGAAGAGAATCTCAAGAATGAGACTTTTGTGACACTGTGGAGGGCCTCATTGACTACTATCATAGAGCAGTAGTCAGCACTCCATCAGAACGCTCCAGGGTGGTGGTTGTGTTGGCAATGATGGTGGAGTTAGATTGCTTGATTACAGCATGGAAACCTGAGTGTTCTTGCTTTAGCAATGAAGAAAACAACTTCAACTTCTCATCATCATTAATATATATTCCATTGGCATGGACAGAATACCAGAACAGGCCCCTCTACCAAAGCTATGGTGAACAAAGAAGTCTTGAGATCTGTGTGGTGGTCAACATGGCTTTCTGGAACCAGGCCAGTGCTTGCCTTTTCGATGATCCAGTGCACACACAACCCTAGTGGGGATGGCTGGCCAGGGTGAAAGAAGTTGGTTGATGGGTACCAGGGTAAAAATCATCCCACTTGGTTCCAGATCTACAAACACTGATGCAAGCAGCAGGCTCCATGAGAGAGCTGTTGAAAAAGTGGTCCTCTTCTCCACTGTCTTGCTCCTGGGAATTTGGGCTATGGGCTGGATGTTGTATTTCAGGCAGCAGAATTCTCAGCAGGGACTGTGAGAGTACCAGCTAGGCCAGCCTGGGTAGAGAACTACTCATATGGTGAATATTTGGAGAGATGATTTTGTTTACAGGTGGCAAGATGACTTGTAGCAGAAATAGCTCACCAACATAGCTTTAAGAAGTCATAAGAAGAAATTAAAGATGACATCATAGATGTCTAGTTTTCTGATCCTTTGGGAGAATTATGAGTTTGTTGGGCCTGAGTTATTATTGCCACCAGCAGGTTTTGGCCCGAGTAAATTCATGATATAATAATTCCCCACTATCTCATACATTTTCATATGGATTTCCTGACACAGAAAGTTAGCAGTTGCTCTCCTGACACAGACACACTGCTGGTCTCCTTCAAAAGACTTTGTCTTCTTTCCTCCTAACACACATTCCACCCAATTTGTGCTCCAAAACAACCTTTCACCAAATACTTTCGACTTAAATAGGAGCCCATTTACAATGATAGAAAATTATGTCCTATTTATGAAGCTGAAGTTAATTTTAAAAATCCTAACAGACCCTAATATTTTCTACTCTGAAGAGCTTCATTCGACTCATAATAATTCCTTGATTAGTCATCCATTTCCATTTACTTAAAAAGGAGTTCCATAAATACAAATCTGAGAGAAATTCAGCTATACTGATGGTACCAGGATAGTGATCTATTAAAAAATAAAACAAGATGAAACCAGAGAGGGAGAAAAACCATAAGGGACTCTTAGTCATAGGAAACAAACTGTGGGTTGCTGGAAGGGAGGTGGGGTAGGACGATGGGGGAACTAGGTGATAGACATTAAGGAGGGCATGTGATGAAATAAGCATTGGATATCATATAAAACTGATGAATCACTGACCTTGATGTCTGAAACCAATAATATATTGTGTGTTAATTAATTGAATTGGAAGGAGGGAAAAGAGGAAGGGAGGAAGGGAGAAAGGAAGAAACAAATTGCTGGAACCTGAAAGTCCTTGGATCTAATGTCTGAGAATGACAAGAGATCTCCAGAGTTTTGTTCTTCATACCTGTTCAGATACAAGCAGAAAAGGAAAAGGAAAACAATGAAACAAGCAGGAAATGAAAAGTGTGGCTGGGTATTCATGGAAAGTCCTTTAAAAGGGCGAGAATAAAAATCAAGGACTGAATAACACTGAGGAATGGCAGTAAAACTTGTAAATCTTGTGGTTCTGTATCCCTCCATCTGAACATGCATCACCATGGATGTGAGGGTGTGGTCTGCCATGAAATCCCTGTTCTGTATCTTAGCTCAGTTAGTGCTAGAAGCAGGTTATCCTAGGTGTCCCATTTTTGGCTAGAGAATTGAGTAACAATAGCAGATATTTACCGTTAAACCACTATAGGCTAGACACTGTGTTCCATACTTCATTTGCACAATCTCATTTCATCATCAGAGCAATCCAGAGAGATGGATAACCTGGTTGCTCACATTTAACAGAAGAGGATACTGAGGTTCAAAGAAGATTATTAATTTTCCCAAGATCACAAAGCTGGTGGCAAAACTAGGACTTGAATCAAGACCCACTGCTTGGTCCTGTAATGACTGAAAATAAGCATTTTGTTGCAGGGATTAAAACTAAGAACATATGGACAATTCCTATTAGATTCAAACTCAGTATCTTCTTGCTATGGCAATCTTTCCATTTTCACATATGGTGACATCAGTGACTCCAACAGTGTCTCCTTAATTCAGCTGTTTATAGATTGCATTTAGAACCTTCCAGATGAAGCCTGCTTCTGTTCATACTGATGATTTACATTAGAATGGGTATGTTCAGAATCTGTTCTAAAAATTAATCTGGTGTTCCCACTTTTTGATATTTTATTTGGAGATTTAATGGGATGAGAACAGTGTTCTTAGGATTAATAATATTTCTCATAAGAGATCCTTCTGTTGGAGGCTTTCCCTGTAACACTAGGAGCTAGGCAGGCCTATGTTCTATCTCCTGGACATCTGTACCAGGCTTCTGGGGCAGAGAGCTAAGTTGGAAGATTGTTGCCACATTTTGTCTTTAGAAAGGATGAGAAAATGGGGTATTTTGAGAATGCACTGGAAACCGTAAGGACAGAAACCCTTTGGTACTCCAGCACAGAGGACACATAGCTCAGGGCTGCACACTTACTGTGCCAAGCCCTGGCCAGGACGCTGAGGGATCTACATGGTCTTCACACTCGAGGGGCTCACTGAATGATGGTGACACAGATGGATCCACAGGGAGCCCTGCCAAGTTGTCACTGCAAAAGAGCGTTCATTACGTGAACACTCGGGAGGAGCTTCTGATTCAGGGAAGGCTTCTCAGAAAGTTCCAGCTAGGCTGAGACCTAGAGAACAGGTGGAAGTTCTCCCAGAATTATAGCAAACAACCATCAAGGATAGTGCTTCTCAAAGTTGCACAGGCCTGGGGAGCTTTAAAAAAAAAAAAAAAAAAAAAAAGTAACTGATTCCTGAGGCCCATGAATGAAGATTCTGATGTAAGGCTAGGCACTGGGAGTTTAAAGTTCCCCTGAGGAATTTTAATGTACAGCTAAATCTGAGAATCAGGGCTGGAGGCTGTGAATACTGGCTACACCTTAAAGTCACCTAGAAAGCTTTCACGCTGGAAAGCCCAAGATTCCCAAGCAGTCTGCCTAGGACACGGTATCTCAGAAGACTTTCCATAATTCAGAATCAGCGTGTTAAGTGTTAGCAGCACTTGCAAGGGCCCAACACAGAAAGCGCGGCCACTTGTGCGGATGGGGTGTAAGTGCACAAGCCTGGATTAGAAGGAGACTGATGTTTGATGTTTGACCTTCAGTTGAAGGACAACGGGTAGGGAGTGAGCAGTTTAAGGGAAGCAAGTGGTATTTTAAAATTTGCTCTCAAAAGACTGGATCCAAGTTGGAAGATAAGGAATGCTTTCAGCTGGAAGTAAGCCTTGGGCAGAAGAATGGAGGACTTGAGATGTTGGATGTAGGACCCAGATATTTTTGTCTCTAATCTATTAACTTTCAGAGGAAGATGGAAAATCAACTTCTTTTTTCTGTTTTTACTCAAGTGCTCTATGGAAAAAGAAAAGCATCATTCGTGAGACTCCATAGGATCCTTACGTGTGGGAAGGAGGGTAAAGTATAAGAGAGTAGAAGGTTCCTCAAGATGGGGAACCCAGAGCTCTTCAGAAAAGTCCAGTCATCTCTATTCAGAGAGCAATCAGACTTCTCTCTTTAGACAAAGCAGGCCAAAGACTGAGATAGTTCTGGAATGAAATTAAACAACTATATTAATCACTCTCCTAGTGTGCACTCCATTCTAACGCATATACCGCTATCTTTACCATTTCCTCTTGTCAACCTGCTCCTGGCATTTCCCCTTGGGCCTGTTTCAGAAAGGATAAGGCCATGAGGAGAGAATGCTCAGGCACTTCGTCTTTCCTGGGTGACTCTTCCCGCTGGGAAAACGGCCCCAAGTCTTTCATGATTCAGAAGTCTGAGAAAGGACTAGGTGGCCACTCATGGGAAAATGATGACTTGTCACCACTCAGCAAACATGTCATAAGAATAGAGCATGAGTAACACCTGCACACTTCCTGCACACATCCTTCATGTGGGTGCTACCCCCCGGGGGAGCCGGCTGAAATCAGCATCAATCAACGCAGGTGCACAGAGTCCTCTCCCTCCCTTAAGTTATGGATGAAGGATGTCAAGGCAGCTTGGCTCTGAAGGAGATGGATGCTGCTGACATACAACTTTGGGCTCTTTTAAAGCTCTTTTCTCCTGATAGTAATATTAGGGAATTAAATATTAAAATCTTTCAATAACTTTCTTCTTAAAATTGGGAATTTTTCATTAGTGTGAAAATGCTTCTGCTGATCAAAGAATTATTGTGGCCCTCAGGTGTAGGTTGCACTGTGGTCTGAGGGAGGCCAGTAGAACCCAGGAAGATCCTCATGGCCCAGAAATTAGAAATCCAATCTACATTTCCCAGGTGGAGTAGGATTCACTAGCTCTTTGCATTCAACTGTCAATGTGGATTTTAGTTTTTCATACTTCCCTTCAACTCCTTTTACTAGGTCCAAAGACCAGTGGATTGCCCTTTTTGTTTCTTTATTAAAAATAATTGATGCCATTTATTGATCTGGTGATGACATGCTTTGGAAACATTGCTTCCTTTAATCTTTTCAACTGTTCTGCACTGAGGTAGTATTTCCGGGCTTTTATGGGAGAGTGAGGCTTGTAAGGGTTGAGTGACATCCTCAATGGAGTATACCCAAATAGGGTCAAATCTGGGTCGTGAACCCATGCCTACCTGACTTCCTGTTATCTACTATCTTTTCTATACCTCATTATCTCTCCTCTTGAGGGAACCATGTCCTGTGGAGCCTAAGGACAGAATATAATTTAGGTAATGTTCTACTGTTCACAGAATCAATCCCTAGCCATAGGACTCAGCTTTGGCTGAAATAGTTTCCCCTATTCCATCATCCCTTCCTTGATTCAGTGACTATTTATTGACCAACTATTTTGATCAAGCACTGGGAGAGAGTGATAAATCCATTAGGGTCCCCGCTCTCATGGAGTTTGGTGTGCCATGGGATAAAACAGATACTAAACAGTAAAGGAATAATATTTGAGATACATTTAGAGTGCTACAGGCTGTGAAGACAACAGAAGAAGGCAAGCTGGCAGAAGGTGATTTGGCTCAAGGAGGTAAGCCAGGTGGTCAGAGAAACCTTTTCTGATGATCCTTGTTTGAGGTGGGAAGGGAGTGGTAGGAAGTAACCAGTCCTGCAAAGACCATTGAAAAGAACATTCCAAGCAAAAGGAACAGTGTGCACAGAGGTGTGGAGGCTAGATGGAGCATGATGGTTGTGCACCTACTGTTTTCTCTCCTTAAAAAGACATTTACTGAATGCTTAAGAAAGGTGGTCGTGATGTTACTTCACAATTACATAGGTGTGCGTGATTCCAAACCATTTCCTATCTCCACAAAGATTATCATACCGACAACTATGACATATGAAGGAGTTACATTCTAGGAAGATTATAGCCAGTATTTTTTCAGCAATTTCTCTCTTACAATCCCCCATTAATGTCTGTCTGTATGTATATGTGTGTGTATATATATGTGTGTGTGTGTGTATGTATATGTATATATATAATCTCATCATTCCTCATCTAATAGTGGTGCCTGTTATTATCCCTGTTTTATAGATGAAGAAATAAGGCTTAGGGAGACTGGATCAGTTTGCTCGGGCCCCTGTAACAGATTACAACAAAAAGCGTGGTTTAAAAAACAGAAACTGGGGTGCCTGGGTGGCTCAGTGGGTTAAGCCTCTGTCTTCTGCTCAGGTCATGATCCCAGGGGCCTGGGATCGAGTCCCGCATTGGGCTCTCTGCTCAGCAGGGAGCCTGCTTCTCCTCATCTCTCTCTGTCTGTCTCTCTGCCTACTTGTGATCTTTCTCTCTGTCAAATAAATAAATAAAATCTTAAAAAAAAAAACCCAAAAAACAGAAACTTACTTTCCCAAAGTCTGGAGTTTCCCCATTATGGTAAAGTGTCCTGGCTATCAAGGGATAAGAGCTGTCCGTGTTCCTTAGGGAGTTGGGAGGATTGGGTGAGTCTTAACTATGACAAGCAGCAAGTGACGGAGACTTATCCCCTCCCACTTTTCCCACACAGCTCTGTGGACCTTCCTGTAAGTCCAGCCCTGGCCATATCCTGTGCTGGTCCATCAGGGTATGCCTGGTCATGCCTGGTCAGTTCTCAGAGGGAATGCATTAAGCTCTGCAAGTCTCAATGTAAACAAAAAATAACTAATTCACTCGGACTGTATGAATGTAAACAAAAAATAACTAATTCACTCGGACTGTATGAGTGACTGTAATGAATGAAGGGCAATGCCCTACTTACGGTCTTGGATATTTTGCTGTGGCAAATACTTACAGTAAGTAGTAGGCTTTGAGTTGGGATTACATTTGAGTTGAAGTAAAAAAATATGCAGGTAGACCTACATGTTAGGACCTACATGTTAGGCTGCGACTTCTCTGTGACACTGCATTCATTCACATAGTATTCTTCAGTCTCAAAAATGCTGTCAGAGGTATTACCTCTCTTGGACACTGGGACAAGTTCTGGGCCAAGCCAGGGTGAGTGTCATCTGTTACTGATATTCTCTGCTCCCCATAGAAAGAAGGTAAGGTTCAGCTGAAGAGTGGTCTTCCAGGATGGACAGCCAGGAAGTGCGGGGGCTCAGATGAGGGCCCGTGGTGTCTGCCTCCCACTCTTTCACATGGCGACTCCCAGGGTTTTCCACTCCAATGCTCATGCCTTCTCTGCTTCAGAGACACATCTCTGTCCTAAACACCTATGTTGAGCAGTTCTGGGAAGCTGCTTACACATAAAAAGACCTCTACCCTCTGCTTCTGGTCTCATTCTGAAGATTAGCTACTTAGATAATACCCTGGGATCCTCCTCTCAAAAGCATTCTCCCACTCCCCCACCCCACCCAGTTTAGTTTTATCCCATTGTCCTGTTTATTTCCTTTATGATAGTTACTACATTTGTGTAATTGCCCTATGTGTTTGATGTTTCATTTGTTACCTGCCTCTTCCTTGACCACAGCAGGCTTCAACAAGAGAGGGAGTCTGGTGGGACACCTGGGTGCCTGAGTCAGTTAAGCATCTGCCTTTACTCAGGTCATGATTTCAGGGTCCTAGGACTGAGTCTCACATTGGACTCCTTGCTGAGTGAGAAGTCTGCTTCTCCCTCTGTCTGTCACCCAACCTCCCCCCACTTGTGTTTTCTCTCTTACTCTGACAAATGAATGAATAAATGAATGAATGAGAGGGAATCTGAGAATTTTGCTCATGGCTTTGCCCTCAGCACCCTCAGCACAGTCTAGTACATAGTAGGTGTTCAGTAAAGACATGAACTAGGGCAATAGGAGAAGCACTACTAGATGAAGGATGACTATCCTAAGGCTAACAAGGAATACATGAGGAAATTCACATCTTGGCTGAACCAAATGCTTTCTATGTGATGTTGAGAAAGTTATTTTAACCTCTTTTAAGGGCTAAATTATGTACCCTCCACCAACTACCCAAATTCAGATGTTGAAGCCTGAACCAACAGTACCTCGGAATAGGACTACACTTGGAGATAGGGTCTTTAAAGAGGCAAAGGAAAAAATTAGGTCATTAGGGCAGACCCTAATCCACTGAGAATAGAATCCTATTAAGAAAAGGAAATTTGGACATAGCACATACAAAAGGAAGACTATGTGACAAGCAGGGAGAAGATGACCACCTAAAAGCCAAGGAGAAATTCCTCAGAATATGCCAGCCCCACTGACACCTTGTACTCAGACTTCTAGCTTCCAGAACTTGAGAAACTAACCAACTGTTGTTTAATCCACTCATCTGTGGTACTTACTTAAGGCAGCCTGAGCAACAGATACAACCTCTCTAAGCCCAAGTCCTTCATCTCTACAACAGGGGTACTAATGGGCACTACTATTAGATGAGGACAGATGAGATGATACACGTCAAGGGACAGAACAATGATGGTAAAAGAGAAGTCACTCAAAAATACTGGTCACAAATTTTCTGCCTTGTCCCTAGAATTTAACTTCATATGTCCTAGCAATAGGTAACATAATCTTAGCAGAGTTCAAATAAGATGTAGTTTAGAATTATGCAGACTTATTTGATTTTAACCATGATTAAGCACTCAGTTAAGTGTCTGCTGCATCAATACATGAATCTGTAAGCGTAATAGATATGCTTATCTTTATTCTTTTGCTAGACAATTCTCTTCAACTCTTAAGTCTCTATCACATAGAAGCACCTACCTAAGGCAGAGGGAAAACTCCCATTACAATAAACATAGCAAATCCAACTTTTCACCTTATATATACATTTAGTTGTGAGCCAAACCATACATCTATGAGAGGAAAAAAAAATTTAAAAAAGAAGCGTTATTTATTTGAGAGAGACAAAGAGAGAGAGAACATCCATGCCAGGGGGAGGGGCAGAGAGGGAGGGAAAGGGACTAGCAGACTTTGCACTGAGTGTGGAGCCCAACAGAGAGTGATCTCACAACCCTGAGATCAGGACCTGAGCAGAAACCAAGAGTCTGACACTTAACTGACTGAGCCACCCAAGGGCCCTGAGCAGAAAATAATTTCTAATTCCTTTCTGGTGCAATATTAAATGAGGAATCAAGAATTGCTTTAAAAATACTAGTTCTTTCTCCCAGGAGAAAACCAAAACCCTTACAGGTTTCAAGGACAGCCCTTTACAAACAGAGTAATACAGCAGCGGGGTGTTTCCCAGCCCCCTCCTTCCTGGAAGAGCTTCCTGTTTCCGGGAGCTTTGCTGGGTCAAACACCACTGTCATCTCCAGACACCTACCCTCTGCATTTCCTGTTGGTATTGTCCATAGGAATATGTGGTAATGTGGTTGAAAGAAACCACACACACACACACACACACACACACACATTCACAAACATGTGATCAAATACTTCTCTGTCATAGGAAGGAGACTTGGGAGTTGGAAAGGCCCCTTAATTTACGGCAGACATGCATGGTTATTATTAGGTTATCTGCATCATCATCTGAGATCACTTCCATAGTTCAGTCTCTGCCTTATGGAATATCAACACCTGGGTTTCTTCCATTGCCTTCTGAACCCACCTCTGGAGTTAGATGCTCTTTTCAAGTTCCTTGCCTATCACCCAAATGAACCCGAATTTTCCAGATCTCACATCAAAGAGAAGGACCTGCAGGAGAAGAGGGCCAGCTACAATCCATGTGCCCAGAGAATCCTTCCTAAACTAGTCCAACCATCCCTTTTTGTTCCCCAAGGAGAAGAAGAACTGGCCAGAAGGAATGAAGTTCCTTTTCTTTCTTGGCAGTTGACAGCATGCAGGTTTATACGGTATAACCAGCCAAACTATGCTTTCCCTTCATTAAATGCTCAAGTTAGATTTAAATGTGTTGTAGGAATACAGATGCCATTTGGTTATTTTTTGGAGGATTCATTAATCATTAAGGCAACTTTCACATACCCTCTTGCAAAGACAAGTATCTTCAGTGGGCAAGACATGGTCAATTCTAAAGAATCAATAAAAAGCCGGTTTCACTTTGTTATTTTGTTTGGTTTGTTGTGTTAACCTCAGACTATTAAAGATATGTGTACTCATTTCCTTTGTTTGTATTTTATTAGAACACTAATCACTGTTATTATTCTTACTACCGCTCTTTATAATAACATCTTACCTTTAAATGTAGTCTTTTGTCCTGAAATATCCAAAGCTGTTTACAACCTAGTCAACAAATTAGACAGGAGCCTCACTTCACTCTCCCCTAAAATGTACCCCCTTCCTGCAGTGAAACCCAGCCGCTGAATAACTACATGCCAAGCCCAGCCTGGGATATCATTAAGGACAGAAATGGCTGAAGGCTGATACTCAAGCCACCTGCCACTGGGCTAATAGGTCCTAAGAAAGGAGAACAAAGGTCTTTGATAAATTATAGGCCTTGATCAAAATTCTAAATAGGTAGACAGAGGATTTGTCTTCTCTTCTGGATCCAAGCCCAAATTAGTTAGAGGTACAGCTCAGAAGAAAGGTTATTTTTGCAAATGTTAAGGGGAAGGCATTCTTGATGTTTTAGGAGAAACTGTCTTTAAGTTGGAGAGTTAACACTATTAAGGCATTTCACCTTTAAATGCAATTGAATGGATCCAAATTCCTGGGTTTTTTTTTTTTCATGTTCACCTTTTACTATTGACCTTCTAGGATGAAAATATCAAGATCTGTTTGAATTTCATCCTTTTTTATGTGTTGTTTTGTCTCCCAGAGAGTTTATCCGACCACCATGAGCCTTTTTTGGCTCTCAAATTCAACCACATTGCTTTTGTCTGGGAGGCCACACACATAGAGCTCCTTGGACTTTGAGGAATTTTAGTAGAAGGCATGTAAACAAATAATCGCTTTCTCCAGCATTTCTATGCTCCTTTGATTTGGAGGAAAGTGTGCTTCTTTGTCACAGATGCAGTTTTGAGATTCTGGGGTGACAGCAGTTGTAATCTACATGTTTGTCCACTGTCCTCACCTGTATCCCAGAACGACCCATCTCTGACCATCCTGAATTCTCCTTCTCAGCAAGGCCCCAGCAGCCCTGGCCTAGCCCCATCTTGTCATCACACCTGAAGAGCCACAGAAGATCGAATCTCCTAGGCTCTAAAGGACACTAACTGCTCTTCTTCTACACCTAACCTCCTTCTGCTAGTACTTGACCATTTGTTTCATGGAACAGCTTTTCTGGGGAAGAGGACCTCAGGCAGAGTTCAGTTTCCTTATCAAGTCTGGGGCAAGTTTCCCTGAACTGCACTGACAGTGTAGCTTAATGAGAATACCATGAATTAGAGGCCTGAACTTCAGAAAGCAAAACAAAACATCACTCCTTTGAAATCTCATTTATCCTTCCAGTCATATTTGATAAATACTCTCACTGAAGACTTAAATTCATTTAGCTATGCTATGAAATGTGTTATAAAACTAGAAATTACTGGCACCAGAATTTGTTTTTTGAGTTTTGTTTTGGTTTTTTAGTTGGAGGGAGGATTCTAAGGGAAGGCAGATTTATAACTGGTTAATATAATTTCCATTTATCAGAGGAGTCAAGATGGCAGAGAAGTAGCAGGCTGAGACTACTTCAGCTAGCCAGAGATCAGCTAGATAGCTTATCTAAAGATTGCAAACACTTGAAAATCCATCGGCAGATCGAAGAGAAGAAGAACAGCAATTCTGGAAACAGAAAAACAACCACTTTCTGAAAGAACTCTACGGAAAGCGCTCAAAGAACAAAAGCTCCTGAAAGCAAACCCAAGCGGATTACTCACCTAGGTTCCTGGTAAGGGTGGTGCAATTCTGCCTGGGGCAAAGACACTTGAGAATCACTACAACAGGCCCCTCCCCCAGAAGACCAACAAGAAATCCAGCCCAGACCAAGTTCACCTACCAAGGAGTGTGGTTTCAATACCAAGGAGAGCAGCAGAATTCCAGAGGAGGAGAAAGCAAAGCACGGAACTCATGGCTTTTTCCCTGTGATTTTTTTTTAGTCTTGCAGTTAATTTAATTTTTTTCTTTTTCATTTTTTTTTTTCTCGCCTTCTGGTAAATTTTTTTTTTAACTTTTACCTTTTTCTTTTTTAACATTTTTTAACTAGTTTATCCAATATATATATTTTTTCTTTTTTATATTTTTCTTATTTGTTTTCTTTTTTTTAATTCTTTTCTTTTTTTTTTTTTTTCTTTCTTCCTTTTTGAACCTCTTTTTAATCCTCTTTCTCCCCCCTCTTCTAATTTGGTTAAAGCATATTTTCCTGGGGTTGTTGCCACCCTTTTAGTATTTTACTTGCTCCTTCATCTCTTATCTGGATAAAATGACAAGACGGAAAAATTCAACACAAAAAAAAGAACAAGAGGCAGTACCGAAGGCTAGGAACCTAATCAATACAGACATTGGTAATATGTCAGATCTAGAGTTCAGAATGACAATTCTCAAGGTTCTAGCCGGGCTTGAAAAAGGCATGGAAGATATTAGAGAAACCCTCTTGAGAGATATAAAAGCCCTTTCTGGAGAAATAAAAGAACTAAAATCTAACCAAGTTGAAATCAAAAAAGCTATTAATGAGGTGCAATAAAAAATGGAGGCTCTCACTGCTAGGATAAATGAGGCAGAAGAAAGAATTAGTGATATAGAAGACCAAATGACAGAGAATAAAGAAGCTGAGCAAAAGAGGGACAAACAGCTACTGGACCACGAGGGGAGAATTCGAGAGATAAGTGACACCATAAGACGAAACAACATTAGAATAATTGGGATTCCAGAAGAAGAAGAAAGAGAGAGGGGAGCAGAAGGTATATGGAGAGAATTATTGGGGAGAATTTCCCCAATATGGCAAAGGGAACGAGCATCAAAATTCAGGAGGTTCAGAGACGCCCCTCAAAATCAATAAGAATAGGCCCACACCCCATCACCTAATAGTAAAATTTACAAGTCTCAGTGACAAAGAGAAAATCGAGAAAGCAGCCCGGGAAAAGAAGTCTCTAACATACAATGGTAAAAATATTAGATTGTCAGCTGACTTATCCACAGAGACCTGGCAGGCCAGAAAGAGCTGGCATGATATTTTCAGAGCACGAAACGAGAAAAACATGCAGCTAAGAATACTATATCCAGCTAGGCTATCATTGAAAATAGAGGGAGAGATTAAAAGCTTCCAGGACAAACAAAAACTGAAAGAATTTGCAAACACCAAACCAGCTCTACATGAAATATTGAAAGGGGTCCTCTAAGCAAAGAGAGAGCCTACAAATGGTAGATCAGAAAGGAACAGAGACCATATACAGTAACAGGCACCTTACAGGCAATACAATGGCACTTAATTCATATCTCTCAATAGTTACCCTGAATGTGAATGGGCTAAATGTCCCTGTCAAAAGACACAGGGTATCCGAATGGATAAAAAAAAAAAAAAACCATCTATATGTTGCCTCCCAGAAACTCATTTTAAGCCCGAAGACACCTCCAGATTTAAAGTGAGGGGGTGGAAAACCATTTACCATGCTAATGGACATCAGAAGAAAGCAGGAAGGACACTATATCATACTCAAAGGGTCAGTCCAACAAGAAGATTGAACAATTTTAAATATCTATGCCCCCAACGTGGGAGGAGCCAACTATATAAACCAATTAATAACAAAATCAAAGAAACACATAAACAACAATACAATAATAGTAGGGGACTTTAACACTCCCCTCACTGAAATGGACAGATCATCCAAGCAAAAGATCAGCAAGGAAATAAAGGCCTTAAACGACACACTGGACCAGATGGACATCACAGATATATTCAGAACATTTCATCCCAAAGCAACAGAATACACATTCCTCTCTAGTGCACATGGAACATTCTCCAGAATAGATCACATCCTTGGTCCTAAATCAGGACTCAACCAGTATCAAAAGATTGGGATCATTCCCTGCATATTTTCAGACCGCAATGCTCTAAAGCTAGAACTCAACCACAAAAGGAAGTTTGAAAAGAACCCAAATACATGGAGACTAAACAGCATCCTTCTAAAGAATGAATGGGTCAACCGGGAAATTAAAGAAGAATTGAAAAAAATCATGGAAACAAATGATAATGAAAATACAACGGTTCAAAATCTGTGGGACACAACAAAGGCAGTCCTGAGAGGAAAATATATAGCGGTACAAGCCTTTCTCAAGAAACAAGAAAGGTCTCAGGTACACAACCTAACCCTACACCTAAAGGAGCTGGAGAAAGAACAAGAAAGAAACCCTAAGCCAAGCAGGAGAAGAGAAATCATAAAGATCAGAGCAGAAATCAATGAAATAGAAACCAAAAAGACAATAGAGCAAATCAATGAAACTAGGAGCTGGTTCTTTGAAAGAATTAATAAAATTGATAACCCCCTGGCCAGACTTATCAAAAAGAAAAGAGAAAGGACCCAAATAAATAAAATCATGAATGAAAGAGGAGAGATCACAACTAACACCAAAGAAATACAAACTATTATAAGAACATACTATGAGCAACTCTACGCCAACAAATTTGACAATCTGGAAGAAATGGATGCATTCCTAGGAACATATAAACTACCACAACTGAACCCGGAAGAAGTAGAAAGCCTGAACAGACCCATAACCAGTAAGGAGATTGAAACAGTCATTAAAAATCTCCAAACAAAAGCCCAGGGCCAGACGGCTTCCAGGGGAATTCTACCAAACATTTAAAGAAGAACTAATTCCTATTCTCCTGAAACTGTTCCAAAAAATAGAAATGGAAGGAAAACTTCCAAACTCATTTTATGAGGCCAGCATCACCTTGATCCCAAAACCAGACAAGGATCCCATCAAAAAAGAGAGCTATAGACCGATATCCTTGATGAACACAGATGCAAAAATACTCAACAAAATACTAGCCAATAGGATTCAACAGTACATTAAAAGGATTATTCACCACGACCAAATGGGATTTATTCCAGGGCTGCAAGGTTGGTTCAACATCTGCAAATCAGTCAATGTGATACAACACATCAATAAAAGAAAGAACAAGAACCATATATGATACTCTCAATAGATGCTGAAAAAGCATTTGACAAAGTACAGCATCCCTTCCTGATCAAAACTCTTCAAAGTGTAGGGATAGAGGGCACATACCTCAATATTATCAAAGCCATCTATGAAAAACCCACCGCAAATATCATTCTCAATGGAGAAAAACTGAAAGCTTTTCCGCTAAGGTCAGGAACACGGCAGGGATGTCCATTATCACCATTGCTATTCAACATAGTACTAGACGTCCTAGCCTCAGCAATCAGACAACAAAAGGAAATTAAAGGCATTCAAATCGGCAAAGAAGAAGTCAAATTATCACTCTTTAAAGATGATATGATACTATATGTGGAAAATCCAAAAGACTCCACTCCAAAACTGCTATAACTTATACAGGAATTCAGTAAAGTGTCAGGATATAAAATCAATGCACAGAAATCAGTTGCATTTCTCTACACCAACAGCAAGACCGAAGAAAGAGAAATTAAGGAGTCAATCCCATTTACAATTGCACCCAAAACCATAAGATACCTAGGAATAAACCTAACCAAAGAGGCACAGAATCTATACTCAGAAAACTATAAAGTACTCTTGAAAGAAATTGAGGAAGGCACAAAGAAATGGAAAAATGTTCCATGCTCCTGGACTGGAAGAATAAATATTGTGAAAATGTCTATGCTACCTAAAGCAATCTACACATTTAATGCAATTCCTATCAAAGTACCATCCATCTTTTTCAAAGAAATGGAACAAATAATTCTAAAATTTATATGGAACCAGAAAAGACCTCGAATAGCCAAAGGGATATTGAAAAAGAAAGCCAACGTTGGTGGCATCACAATTCCAGACTTCAAGCTCTATTACAAAGCTGTCATCATCAAGACAGCATGGTACTGGCACAAAAACAGACACATAGATCAATGGAACAGAATAGAGAGCCCAGAAATAGAACCTCAACTCTATGGTCAACTAATCTTCAACAAAGCAGGAAAGAATGTCCAATGGAAAAAAGACAGCCTCTTCAATAAATGGTGCTGGGAAAATTGGAAAGCCACATGCAGAAAAATGAAATTGGACCATTTCCTTACACCACACACAAAAATAGACTCAAAATGGATGAAGGACCTCAATTGCGAAAGGAATCCATCAAAATCCTTGAGGAGAACACAGGCAGCAACCTCTTCGACCTCAGCCACAGCAACATCTTCCTAGGAACAACGCCAAAGGCAAGGGAAGCAAGGGCAAAAATGAACTATTGGGATTTCATCAAGATCAAAAGCTTTTGCACAGCAAAGGAAACAGTTAACAAAATCAAAAGACAACTGACAGAATGGGAGAAGATATTTGCAAACGACATATCAGATAAAGGACTAGTGTCCAGAATCTATAAAGAACTTAGCAAACTCAACACCCAAAGAACAAATAATCCAATCAAGAAATGGGCAGAGGACATGAACAGACATTTCTGCAAAGAAGACATCCAGATGGCCAACAGACACATGAAAAAGTGCTCCATATCACTCGGCATCAGGGAAATACAAATCAAAACCACAATGAGATATCACCTCACACCAGTCAGAATGGCTAAAATCAACAAGTCAGGAAATGGCAGATGCTGGCGAGGATTCAGAGAAAGGGGAACCCTCCTACACTGTTGGTGGGAATGCAAGCTGGTGCAGCCACTCTGGAAAACAGCATGGAGGTTCCTCAAAATGTTGAAAATAGAACTGCCCTATGACCCAGCAATTGCACTATTGGGTATTTACCCTAAAGATACAAACGTAGTGATCCAAAGGGGCACATGCACCCGAATGTTTATAGCAGCAATGTCCACAATAGCCAAACTATGGAAAGAACCTAGATGTCCATCAGCAGATGAATGGATCAAGAAGATGTGGTCTATATACACAATGGAATACTATGCAGCCATCAAAAGAAATGAAATCTTGCCATTTGTGACAACATGGATGGAACTAGAACGTATCATGCTTAGTGAAATAAGTCAAGCAGAGAAAGACAACTATCATATGATCTCCCTGATATGAGGAAGTGGTGATGCAACATGGGGGCTTAAGTGGGTAGGAGAAGAATCAATGAAACAAGATGGGATTGGGAGGGTGACAAACCATAAGTGACTCTTAATCTCACAAAACAAACTGAGGGTTGCTGGGGGGAGGGGGTTGGGAGAAGGGGGTGGGATTATGGACATTGGGGAGGGTATGTGATTTGGTGAGTGGTGTGAAGTGTGTAAACCTGGTGATTCACAGACCTGTACCCCTGGGGATAAAAATATATGTTTATAAAAAATAAAAAATTAAAAAAATATATATATAATTTCCATTTATCTAGTTCCAGGGAACTTGGAAAGTCTCAAGTAGCGTTAATTTTTTTGATGCAGATTAAAACTCAACTGTCATAAAGACAAGGTTACTATATAATATCATCTACCAAAACTCAAATTATTTTTATGTCATTTAAGTGTAATAAATCCTTTGTAATATGCAAAATAGTTTAAAGGGTTATGTCTATACATAAGTCTATAGAGAGATCACCATAAATTTTTAAAATTATGGTACTAGTGTAGTTAATTATGACTTCAACTTAACTGTAGACTGCCAAACTTCAGAGTTATCCAAATGTCTTTAGAATCCCAAACCTTTAGGGCCAGCATACCATAGAATTTCTACAAAGACGTGGGCCCTAATGATGAACAAAACATTTTTTTGCATTCATTATCTTATTTTGCCTGAGAAAAGGAAGGCAATGAAATATTAGAGAATAATTTGCTTATTCTAAAGTTCCTCAGATCCCTTCAGATTATTGAGCCCATGGACTGGCATCACTGCACTTTCTGTATTAAGAACCTCAGCAAACTAGAAAGAAATTTGACTTGTCACCTCTTTATCCCAAACCTCAAGATACCTCTATGATTTAAGTGGAATGACCCCAGAATCTGCCCTTGGCAATGAAGAACAGTCTAGAACTTCTGTTTTTAATCCAGATGTTGGAGAGTCTATGTGGAGTTGTTGTCTAATGAGATTAAAAGATTCACAAATGTTCTTTATCACACAACTGCATGCCCTTGCAGCTAGAATGGCATCATCATGTCCATTTGCACCAGAGAAAGAGTGTGTAAGCAGAAGCCAGATGGACCACATTTTGTTGATACAGTACCACAGGTATGTGTTATGTTGTGATTCATTTAGCTTTTCACCTGGCTCTTCACTTTGTTAGACCCATGAAGTTATATGTTAAGGATTTTCACCAGGTAAGTTTGCTCTGACAGAAATATGGCATCCATAACATCAATTTAGAGACCTGAGGTATTAATATTAACAGAGAAAGCTTAGAAAGCACTTGGGAACACAACAGTGGGGTTTTAAACTTTCCCCAGAGTATTATGTACTCTCCTCTCATTTTTGAATTATAAATAAACATGTACCATCAAAAATGAACAGAGGAAAAGAACTTTAAGAGAACAAATTAGGTTTGAAGAAATCATTTATCTCTGTTCTAAATAAGGAGCAAAATGATGTAGTATGCTGCACAGAATGTAGTATTCTGCACTGAAAGATGAGGGAGGTTTTCAAAACTTCTTTTCAAAAAATATGGGTAGAGTCCCTACCTTGGGAGCCTTTATATGTGATTTAGACAAAGCAAGAACTGCTAGGGAAGCAGGGAGCCACAGTGAAAATCAAACCAACCTCTGTAGCTAGAGAAACAATTCTATCAAGGTTTTCTTGTACAAACAGAATGCAGAGCTTTAAGGGAAGTAAGCAATTTTCTGCTAGGAATCAAATGTTTAACTAAGGACCTGGTGTTGCAATGGGGAAGATGCCAAGAATATTGGAGCACATATACTAGAAACAAAAAGGCAAGGTTAGAGAGTTAAGGCGGCCAGGATTAAAAGCCAGAATCTAGAAAAAGTATCACTGTAAGTAAGAGTCAACAGGTTAGCTTCCTGGACAAGTGGCCGCTCAGATGAGAAGCAACATCTTGCTTCAACTACTGGTAGAAGAATGAGCCAGAGGGTGTCAATCGTGCCTAAGAATGAGGAACTGAAAGAAAAAAGTAAAACTGATTGATAGAGAAATCCAGAAACACTCCATAGGCTACCTTATCTGCATCCCTACAAATGAAATGAAGTTCTGAAATTAGATAGAGTTAGAGTAAGTGGTAAGGCAGCTCATGGAGCCTTTGATGGAAACATACTCCGGCTAAGAGATAAATGGAATGTCCGTGTGAAGAATGTTGTCTACTGAATAAATACAATTATGAAATTCCTTTGAAAACTATTTTACAAAATGAAAGACCCAATGTACTCTAGTCATGATAGTAAACAAAGGTATGTTCTTTTCAAGTGTATTTTCTCTTTCTATTTTTAACAAAGTTATTCTCTCTAAAGGTCTTTCTCATGGCACAGAGAATTTGCTGTGATCATTTGCAGTATTTCAGTATTGAGTCTCTCAAACCCCAGTGATATTTTTTTATTTTTCAGTTTGTGCAAGGTAATTGTGTGTGAGAAAGTGAAAGAGACAAAGGAGGACAGGCCGAATATAATGGAAAAAGAAGGAGGAAGGAGAAGACAGAACATGTTCCAGTGGGTTCAAAATACCACACCTGTGAGTCATCTGTCTCTCTTCAGCAACATCAATACTCTCCCTGGAGGAATTCCTTTTTTCCTTTTTTTGAGATCCCATTTTAAGGTAGGTGACAGTCAACATCCAAGGAAAATGAAAGATTAAAGAACCAAGAATCTTTTATGGTATGTGGATATTCCTTATTTTTCAAAGAAGCACATTGTTTGAAATTATTTAGGGACTATTGGGTAGCTCAGTTGCTTAAGCATCCCACTCTTGGTTTTGGCTCAGGTCATGATCTCAGGGTTGTGAGATGGAATCCATCGCTGGACTCCATGCTCAGCATGGAGTCTGATTGATTTTCCCTCTGCCTTTTCCCCCCTCCACTCCCACACCATATGTGTAGGAGAGCTCCCTCCCTCTTTCCAAAGTAAGTAAATAAATCTTAAAAAAAATAATAATTTAGTTGTCTCCAATATTCAAAAGACATAAAGTGTGCAAAGATGACATCTATTTCTAAGAAACTCCATTTATAATGTAGTCAAGGCCCACATACAAGTCACTATCAAAGTAAGTTATTCTGAAATTGTGTCACCTGTACACCAATTGGTGCCTCGGTTCCATGACTCATTCTTTCACAATCAGAAATTTCATAATCAGAATTTATAAAGCTGGTTTTGCACAATTAAAAGTGCTTGTGCCTTTTATATTATATTTTGGACTATAAATGAGTGGTTCTCAAGCAAGATAGAGAGCCAGAAAAATACTAGAAAAATATCCTCAGGTGGTTTTTAACCCACTAGTTCCCTGGCAATCACCCACCCCCTCCAATCTTCAATAAAACCACTTCTCTGGATCACATCTGAAAGATATAATCCCCACTTATCACTAAAAACCCAGCCCCTCAGATAACATACTGTCTTCCTCTTCTGATGGTGGTATAGCAATTATAAATGGAAGAGCAATCAAAGGAAAGTAATTTAAAATTGATTTGTTGTTTCATTTGTGGAAAATTGCCAAATAAAGATCTTGTTAGAATTGGCTTCTGAAGATTGAGAAACTGCTACTTTTAGAGAAGAATCTCTTTGTTCCAAATCAAATTGAGAACACCATTAAATAAAAACTTTATTTATAAAAAGTGTAAAATAAAGCAAATTCTTACCCATTACTCTAGAGAATTTAACAAAGTGGCCATAAGCTGATACCCATATGCTACAGAATAGTGTTAAATGTTAATTTTTATAACGAAAATTAGAATGTACTTTATTATCGAATAGTACTTGCCCACAAATACGTATGTAAATTGGGCTCTAACTATTTTATAAAAAGTTTTTTTGGATAAAACATGAAGGCTTTGGATCTACCATTTTAACTGTTTCTTGGGGGAGAAATTCTAACTGTATGTTGTAGATGGACACACAGAAGATTCTCATGCAAGAAAAGAATTTGTCCCTGTTAATCATCCAGAGTCAAGGGGAGATGAAATGTCATTTACCCATTTACAAGAAGGGGTAATTCAGGGTCTCTGGACTCTGAATTAGGAGAACAAAGATTTCCATTTGGTCTAGGAGAGAAGGCTAATCCCAGGATCTGGTCTTCAGACAGAAACTCTGAGTCTGATAAGATGTTAACCACATTGAAACTCGGGATTTTCAATGTCTTCAACAGCATCCTGTGGTTTAGCTGGGCATTTGGATTGTTGTAGATGAAGATAGTATCTTTGCTTGGAGCAAATTGATATCAAGAAAGGAAGCATCCAGGAAATAACACTGGCCTGACCAGATAGGGTAACCTGGAAATCTCTGAGACCACAATGTTTCAGAGCCTTAACAGCAATATGGTATCGGTGGGACCACCTAGAAGTCATTTCCAATTCCCCTTCCACACCTTATCCAGATCTAATCAGTGCCACCTCACAAGTATATACCCATGGGTGAACACTTTTCAAGTCCTCTTTGAGTCTCATCTAGACTACAATCAAAGCTCCTAGCTACTCACTCTGCTTCCAGTCTTGAAGCTGGATCTGTTCTTCATACGATTGAATCTCTTAAAATTATTAATCAGATTATATCACTCCCCTACCTACAAGATACTAACAATTTTCTATCATAATGACACTAAAATCCAAATGGCCACCAGGCTCTTCAGGACTGCCCCTGCTTCCTGTCTCTTTCATCCTCACTCATGTATTCCAGCCAAGAGGGCTTTCCTTCTGAAAGTGGTCATTCAGACCTCAGCTCCAGTACCCTAGTCTCAGAAAGCCCTGCCTGACTCTCCTGTCATTGCTCATCACATCACTCAAATTTAATTCTAGCATAACTCTTAAACATTCCTTGTTATTTATTTGATGTTTGTTTATTGGTCAGCCTGCTGGTTTGTCAGGTTATTCACTGCTTCTCCCAACTAGTATGCAAACTCTGTAAAAGCAGGGCATTATCTCTATCCCCAGTGTCTGGCCAGTGTCTGGCCTGGAGTGAGAAAGAGCCCAATAAATTCCAGTTGAGTTTACATGCATAAACTTCCCTCCTGGGAAAGGAGGAGAATCAGAATCATAATTAAAATAAATGTCTCTTTGTGTATGGTATAAGAGAATGGTTGAATTTCATTCTATACATAGCTGTCCAATTTTCCCAGCACCATTTATTGAAGAGACTGTCTTTTTTCCACTGGATATTTTTTCCTGCTTTGTCAAAGATTGGTTGACCATAGAGTTGCAGGTCCAGATCTGGGCTCTCTACTCTGTTCCACTGGTCTATGTGTCTGTTTTTGTGCCAGTACCATGCTGTCTTGGTGATCACAGCTTTGTAGTAAAGCTTGAAATCAGGCAATGTGATGCCTCCAGTTTTGTTTTGCTTTTTCAACATTTCCTTAGCAATTTGGGGTCTCTTCTGGTTCCATACAAGTTTTAGGATTGTTTGTTCCAGCTCTTTGAAAAATGCCAGAGGAATTTTGATTGGGATGGCATTGAAAGTATAGATTGTTCTAGGCAGAATAGACATTTTAACAATGTTTTTTCTTCTAATCCATGAACATGGAATGCTTTCCATCTTTTTGTATCTTCTTCAATTTCTTTCATGAGTGTTCTTTAGTTCTTTGAGTACAGATCTTTTACCTCTTTGGTTAGGTTTATTCCCAGGTACCTTATAGTTCTTGGTGCTATAGTAAATGGAATCGATTCTCTAATTTCCCTTTCTGTATTTTCAGTGTTAGTGTATAAGAAAGCAACTGATTTCTGTACATTGATTTTGTATCCTGCCACATTACTGAATTGCTGTATGAGTTCAAGTAGTTTGGGGTGGAGTCTTTTGGGTTTTCCATATAAAGTATTATGTTGTCTGTGAAGAGAGAGAGTTTGACTTCTTCTTTGCCAATTTGAATACATTTTATTTCTTTGTGTTGTCTGATTGCTGTTGCTAGGACTACTAGTACTATGTTGAACAGCAGTGACGAGAGTAGATATCCTTGTCATGTTCCTGATCTCAAAGGGAAGGCTGTCAGCTTTTCCCCATTGAGAATGATATTCACTGTGGGTTTTTCACAGATCGATTTTATGGAGTTGAGGAATGTTCCCTCTATCTTTATACTTTGAAGTGTTTTAATCAGGAATGGATGCTGTATCTTGTCAAATGCTTTTTCTGCATCAATCAAGAGGACCATGTTGTTTTTCTCTCTTATTGATTTGTTCTATCACATTGATCGATTTGCGAATGTTGAACCACCCTTGCATCCCAGGGGTAAATCCCACCTAGTCATGGTGGATAATCTTTTTAATGTACCATTGGATCGTATTAGTTAGGATCTTGTTGAGAATCTTGGCATCCATATTCATCAGAGATATTTGTCTGAAATTCTCCTTTTTTGATAGGGTCTTTGCCTGTACCATGCCAGCATTACCCTGATGCTGGTTTGGGTAATGCTGGCTTCATAGAAAAAGTCTAGAGGTTTTCCTTCTGTTTCTATTTTTTGAAACAGCTTCAGTAGAATAGGTATTATTTCTTCTTTGAATGTTTTGTAAAATTCTTCAGGAAATCTGTTAGGTCCTGGGCTCTTGTTTTTTAGGAGGCTTTTGATCACTTCTTCAATTTTGTTACTAGATATTGGTATATTAAGATTGTCAGTTTCTTCTTCATTCAGTTTTGGAAGTTTATAGGTTTCCAGGAATGATCCATTTCTTCTAGGTTGCTTAACTTATTGGCATATAACTGTTAATAATAATTTCTGATGATTGTTTCTATTTCCTTGGTGTTAGTCATGATCTCTCCCTTTTCATTCAAAATTTCATTAATTTAGGCCCTCTCTCTTTTCTGTTGGATTAGTGTAGCCAGTGGTTTATCGATCTCATTGATTCTTTCAGAAAAACAGCTTCTAGTTTCATTGACATGTTCTACTGTATCTCTAGCTTATCTCTCATTGATCTCTGCTCTAATCTTGATTATTTCCCTTTTTGTGCATGGGGTTGCCTTAATTTGTTGTTGATTTTCCAGTTCTTTAAGATGTAAAGAGACCTGGTGTATTCTGAATTTTTCAATTTTTTTGAATGAGGCTCAGATGGCTATGTATTTCTCTCTTAGGACTGCCTTTGCCATATCCCATAGGTTTTGGACCAATGTGTCTTCATTCTCATTGGTTTCCATGAACTGTTTAAGCTCTTCTTTGATTTCCTGGTTGATCTAAACATTCTTAAGCAGGGTCTTTAGCTTCCAAGTGTTTGAATTGCTTCCAAACTTTTCCCTGTGGTTGAGTTCCAGTTTCAAAGCACTTTGGCCTGAGAATATTCAGGGAATAATCTCAGTCTTTTGGTATCATCTGAGCCATGATTTGTGACCCAGTATGTGGTCTATTCTAGAGAAAGTTCCATGTGTGCTTGAGAAGAATGAGTATTCTGTTGTTTTAAGATGATAAACTTGAAATGGATAAAAGATCTCAACAGAGGCAGGAATCTATCAAAATCCTAGAGAAGAACATAGGCAGTAACCTCTTCGACATTGACCATAGCAACTTTTTTCAAGACATGTCTCCAAAGGAAAAGGAAACAAAAGCAAAAATGAACTATTGGGATTTCATCAAGAGCAAAAGCTTCTGCACAGCATAGGAAACAGTCAACAAAACAAAGAGGCAGCCCATGGAATGGGAGAAGATATTTGCAAATGACAGTACAGACAAAGGGCTGATATCCGAGATTTGTAAAGAACTCCTCAAACTCAACACACACAACAGATAATCATATCAAAAAATGGGCAGAAGACATGAACATACACTTCTCCAAAGAAGACATACAAATACCTAACAGACACATGGAAAAATGTTCCTCATCATTAGCCATCAGGGAGGTTCAAATCAAAACCACGTTGAGATACCACCTTACACCAGTTAGAATGGCCAAATTAACAAGATAGTAAACAATAAGTGTTGGAGAGGATGTGGAGAAAGGGGAACCCTCTTCCATGTTGGTGGGAATGCAAGTTGGTGCAGCCACTTTGGAAAACAGTGCAGAGATTCCTTAAGAAATTAAAAATAGAGCTTCCTTATGACCCTGCAATTGCACTACTGGGTATTTACCCCAAAGATACAGATGTAGTGAAAAGAAGTGCTATCTGTACCCCAATGTTCATAGCACCAATGGCCACAGTTGCCAAACTGTGGAAAGAGCCAAGATGCCCTTCAACAGACGAGTGGATAAAGAAGATATGGTCTATATATAGAATGGAGTATTATGCCTCCATAAGAAAGGATGAATACCCAACTTTTGTGTCAACATGGACAGGACTGGAAGAGATTATGCTGAGTGAAATAATTCAAGCAGAGATTCAATTATCATATGGTTTGGTTTTTTTGTGGAGCATAAGAAATAACATGGAGGACATGGGGAGATGGAGAGGAGAAGTGAGTTGGGGGAAGTCAGAGTAGGAGACAAACCATGAGAGACTGTGGACTCTGAGAAACAAACTAAGGGTTTGGTGGGGAGGTAGGTGGGAGGTTGGGTGAGCCTGGTGGTGGGTATTAAGGAGGGCATATATTGCATGGAGCACTGGATGTGGTGCATAAATAATGAATCTTGAAACACTGAAAAAAAAAATTTAAATAAAATAAAAGTCTCTTTATTATATATTCTAAACTGATAAAGTATAGCATACTACTAATAATTATACCAAAAGTTATTTTTAAATAATTAAAATTATAACATTTTTTATTCTCTTTTGCTTGATAGATAATGTGGACCTGGTTATATCAAACTGCTTTCTACTTACCATTCAAGGTGCTAGCCCACTGCCATCTCTGCCCATACCTCCTTCTGTTGAGTAGTCATTTCCCATTCTGAACTCCTAGATAATCCATACATTCCACTTGTGTAGCAATGATTATAGAACTTTGTGAGTGGGTGTTTGTAGGTCTGCCCACCCTATTACCAATGAGCTGTTAGAAGGAAGGCAGCCTGTGCTATTTGCGTCTATAGTCTAGCACCCAGAATTGAGCCCATTACCTGGTAGCTGTTTTACATATGATTTCAAAATAAAAGGCTGATATTTATAACATAAAATATACATTTGTAGGTTTTGAATGTTCTGTTTTGTATTGAGATCTTCTAAAAAAGAAGAGTTTCAAGTTGAGCAACATTTTTTTTTTATTTTATTTATTTATTTGACAGAGAGATCACAAGGAGGCAGAGAGGCAGGCAGAGAGAGAGAGAGAGGAGGAAGCAGGCTCCTGGCTGAGCAGAGATCCCGATGTGGGGCTCGATCCCAGGACCCTGAGACCATGACCTGAGCTGAAGGCAGAGGCTTTAACCCACTGAGCCACCCAGGCGCTCCCGAGCAACATTTTTTGTAGTAGGTTTCACAAAGGCATTATTCAAAAAATTATATTTTATTTCATAGCCTTACATTTTTAGTGTGATATTAACTAATCGGTACAAGACTGATTCTGTTTCTGTGCCCAACTACATTTAAATTGTTTCATATTCATTAGCTTAATAAATAGTTTTGGTCAAGTATGAAAAAAAAACCTTTGAAGCAATGATTCTAAAGTATTTCTAGGAAGAAAATCTGAACAGCAAAGTCCAGCTAATCCAAAAGCATATTTCAGGGAAAAACTTCAGTCTGGCCACAGACTTACTCATCTATTCTCTTTCTTTTTATTGTGTATGTATATTCCCAGGAGTATTACTCTCCAGAGTCTGTTCTCATTTCAACCAGGGGCAGAGTTTCAAATCATAAGACTTGGAAGAGACTAACTGCTAATTCCTCTGCGCTGGACAGAAGGTCTCCAGCAGATCGCAATGACAGATTGATGCCCTCTCAGCATCTTTAGAGGAGCAACTCTAGATGGTTAAAGGCCTCAAGCCCTTTGGAAATTTAACCATCCCATGTGTCTTTCTTTTTCCCTTGAGCACACTGTCAGACTGATACAACACAGGGTGGTGATGAGTGAGAAGAAAACCCAATGTCAGCCCAAAGGAGCAGTTGCTTCCTTTATTCTCCATTATACCAGCTGTTTCTACTCTTCATCCCTGAGAGTTTCCCTAATGCATAGACAAACTGTGGCCCTCTCCTTGTCTATCTGCTTGTCTCTTTAATTCGATGCTGAGCTTTGTGAGGACACATACTTTTTCTTCATCACCTCTGTGTCTCTACCTCCTAGCCATGCACACAGCCCACAGCAGATACCTAAAAAAAGTACTTACTGGGGTGTCTAGGGTGACTCAGTGGGTTAAAGCCCCAGCCTTCAGCTCAGGTCATGATCTCAGGGTCTTGGGATAGAGCCCCACTTCGGGCTCTCTGATCAGCAGGGAGCCTGCTTCCTCCTCTCTCTCTGCCTGCTTCTCTCCCTACTTGTGATCTCTGTCTGACAAATAAATAAATAAATAAATCTTTAACAACAACAATAGCAACAAAAGTATTTATTGCACTGAACAAAAGCAGGAGCAATGATAGTCTCACAAAGTTTTCAGATGTTTGTCTCTTCCCTGTCACCAAACCATCTCCTAGCAATATCTCTCATTTTTCCTCTCTGTCCCTGGCTGTTCTTGGACTTCATGCAGGATTCTGAGAGTTCCAACACCTGTTGTACATTAAGAATATTACCAGGCCATGTGTGGGAAGGAAGCCCACTTGTTAAAAAGTGTCCAACTTAGATGAATAAAAAACAATTATTAAAAAAAATAATGACTCAACCAAGAAGACTGGTTGTCTCTTAAATGAGTAGGCACTTCAGTGAGACAAACAATGCATAGACAAGAAATCCTGCTTCCTCTTCCTAGGCTTTCCTGAGATGGCAGTTTAAATTTCCTAACTGCTTCAGTGCTATTCCAAGCAAGCTGAAAAGAAAGAAGATGGGGGCAATGGAGAAGTGGGCTGTGGTTATTATCTGATCATCTCACAGAAACTGTCTCCGAGAAACTTAATGAGGAACAACTGGAAACAAAATGAGATCAAATAGAGCAGAGAACTTGGGCAAGAAAAGCACTTGATGACATTGTGATTAGACTATTAAGATAAGGTTGACCAGTTAGGTGGTGAACAAAGCTGGTAAGAATGATCCAGACCGTGGGAAGGATGGCTTTGTGGTCGAATCAAGCCAGTCCTCCAAGAATAACAAAAGGAAGAATTTAAAGTAATTTAAGACACCCCGAGCTTGAGTGAAAAACAGCATGTGTTTGGAATCAGACATACCTATCTTTGGGATTATAGTTCTATCCATCTAAGAAATTCCTTAAGTATTCAGGGCAAGAATGATTTATTTCTTAACTACTAAGGGTGAGTTCCTTTACCTCTCTGAGCATCTCTTTACCTCTAAAAGGGGGACAAAAATTCTGTTATCAATTCTCTTTCTGAAAAAAAAAATACAAAAAAATTTCTTGCTTCTACTTTTAAGAATTTCATAGATACTCTATAGCCTATTTAGTATCTTGAGAGTAAAAACATGTAACTAAACAATTTTTCAACCCTGAGATAAATTTTCTGTCTTACAGAACTCTGCTAAATGTGAGATTCAGGATGATGAAAGAACTATCAAGAAATTCTGTTTATCGTTTGAAATTTTTTGCTAACCAGCATTGCTAGTCTTCAACAATACTTTAATAATTACTATGATAACCCATACTCAACATTTTGCACATTACAGTCCCAAATCTCGTGTGTGTGTGTGTGTGTGTGTGTGTGTGCCTCAGAATCACCTTGTTTAAAAATCCAGCACTCTACCTCTAGAAATTCTGACCTAGAAGGCTTAGAATGTGTCCAGGAATCTCCACTTCTTAAAAGATTTCATTTTTTACTTATTTATTGGAGAGAGAGGGACAGAGAGAGAGAGAGAAAGAGTGTGTGTGTGTGTGTGTTTGTGTGCATAAACAGGGAGGAGGAGCAGGCAGAGGGAGAAGCAGGTTCCTCACTGAGCAGGTAGCCTGATGTGGGACCCATTCCCAGAACCCTGGAATCATGACCTGAGCTGAAGGCAGATGCTTAACCAACTGAGCCATCCAGGCAATCCCAGGAAACTCCATTTTTAATAAAAGAACCCTGAGTTAGTTCTCATATAAGTTTTTAAAGAGATAAAATTTCAGAGGTGCCTGGATGGCTCAGTTGGTTAAGCCTCCAACTCTTGATACCAGCTCAGGTATTGATCTCAAGGTCGTCAGCTCAAGCCCAGCATTGGGCTCCTCACCTACTTAAAAATTTTTTTAAAAATTAAGAAAAAGATAAAATTTCAATTCTACCCCATCTGAATTTATTATTACAGGAAATACCCATTGTTTGCTTTCCTGCATTTTATTTCTGCACTGTACTCATTTAAAGTCACATAATAAACAAATATTCATGTCCTACCATTTGACCTCTTCATCTGAAAGATTTCTTTCAATGTCAGAGTAACACAAATCATAGCTGTATGTGGGACAGGAACTCCACTAAATCCAGTGTTTGAGGGAGAGAATGGTGAAAACATGGGTCTCCACCTCCATGACTAGAATTCATGTATTTTATTAGTTGGGGGCCGTTAGGGATACCCAGAGCACATCAAGAGATGAAAGCAACCACTAAAAGCAATGACGAAAGTTTACAAAAGACAGACTAAACACTGGAAAAGTCTAGCTGTATGGGACCAGTGATATATGAGCAAATAGCCATAAACAGCTCATTAACTCCCAAGGCCATAAGTCTTATGTCATAGGAATATAATCAACATCTATGATGATTGCTTAAGTCAATAATAAGATGAAATATGCATAGCTTAAGATGTACACAATCTACCTTAGAAACTTTCTATCTAAAATTTGCCAATATAAAATATTTAATTGTTCAGTTCTCAAGAGAATTACTGCTTTCTTCAATAGCTCCCTTTTGAAATATATGTGTATATTGTCCCTCATTATAAAGAGCTCACAAAGAATACTCAACAATTAAGCAGTCTCCCTATAAACTCTAGCCTCAGTTAAATTGCAGCAGGGAAGATAGAGGAAGCTACTGAGACCTATGCAAGCTTCCTAACAGGAGAATGCAGAACTAGGAGAGATCAATTTTCATGCTTTAGGAAAAAGTAGGTTAAATCTTCACCAAATTTTTCTTTTTAAAAAGTGTGTGTGTGTGTGTGTGTGTGTGTGTGTGTGTATAGTCTACCATAAAGGAAATTTCACAGTAATTAATGGAAGAGCTTTAGACTAATCCTAATGCATGAGGAAGATCTAAGCATCAAAAAGAAGAACACAGAACTTCAGGGAGAAAAACAGCAATGGAGATGAAAACCCTTTCATCTAAGTTTCTGTCAATGACAGATTCTGGCTCCGTTGAGCATAGGTTCAAGAGGAGTACCCTTACAGTCATTTCAGACACCTGGTGGATTCTCTCCAAGAGAAACAACATAACCCCCCCGAGATAAATACTTGATCATTTATCTAAAGAAAGTGACACTAAAGCTGCCTTCAGGGTCATATATAATTAATATGCCATTAAAGGCACTTGAATAAGCCCTACTCAGGAGATTTTCCTCCTTCCTCACTGTAGGCTGCTGGTCTGAACAGGTTCAAGCTCACCTTGCCTCTTTTCCTTTCAAAAAGCCAAGAACAATGGCAAGATGATGGGACCCATTAAGAAAGTGAGAACAGGAATTTAATATGTACCCCTCAGGTAATTCTTGAGTGCTGGTAACATTCCCAAGTGCAAAACGGAGAATGATGGTGGGTAGTAATTCTGCTTCAGTGGAAATGATTAAAAGTTCAAACAGGCCACATAAAAAGTAAATATGAAGTATCAGAAGATTATTCTGTACTTGGATCGAATGACTTCCCTTTGGCACATGAACTGTGTTTTCTCGTGAAAACCATTTTTGTTAAAGCAGTGAGCTGTAGCTGCCAACTAACCTTTCATTAGTGAGGTGTGCTCGAATTTTCCACAAGGAACAGGAGGGCATTAATAGGGATTTTTTGTTGTTGTGGTGGTGGTTGGTTTGTTTGATTTTTAAGCTATGGAGGCTAGTGCCTACTCTGATGCTGGTAAGCTCCTGGGTTTGTGTGTTCTTCCAGATAACACTGGAATATATGATTTAAACACCTTAACTGTGAGACTGGAGATCCTGGCTGATGTGGGGGAAAACAAAGGAAAACAGTCTCAGGAAGAGTAATAAAACTCAAAAGGGAAATAGACTCAGTATGGAGTAAGAGGGAAATAAGGACAATATGAAATGGCTAAAAACATAATTTTGCTATGATACCCCTTATTCCACCCCCCAATTCAAACCTTAATTCACCCTGAGTTTTCACTGCTGGGCATGATTCACAAAGGGTCTATCCACCAGATTTTTGGTAAAATGATCTGAAGATTGCCCACGCTCAAGATAGGGATGTCAAAAACTTAACCTGTGCTGTTGGGCAGCCATCCAGGAGCTACTTACATACAGAAAAGCCACCACAGGCATTCCAATACCCTCATTGTTTTCTTTGAGTGGGAAGACATTAGGGACAGACCCCCAATAATAGCACAACACAAGAGCCACCGGGAGATGCCTTCAAATGAAGTGTCTGGAGCTGTACCACCCTCTCACCAGAACCCTCTGTTGTTCAAGGGATACTTCTGGGTTTTTTTGTTTGTTTGTTTGTTTTTAAGATTTTATTTATTTATTTGACAGACAGAGATCACAAATAGACAGAGAGGCAGGCAGAGAGAGAGAGGGGCAGAAGCACACTCCCTGCTGAGCAGAGAGCCTGATGCGGGGCTGGATCCCAGGACCCTGGGATCATGACCTGAGCTGAAGGCAGAGACTTTAACCCACTGAGCCCCTCAGGCACCCCTCAAGGGATACTTCTTTCAGTGTCCAAACTCTAACAGAAAAGCTGAGTGGTGGAAATCAACCACCTTCTATGTAAATTCCTTGGTTCTGAGTATCACATCAGCCTGAAAACCTGCCCACCAAAGGAACTCCAAGAGGATGAGGAACTGGAAAGTTGTTCTCTGATTCATGACTCTAGCTGCAGCAGTACTTATGATAATGGATCGGGGCTGGGCACCCTTGGGAAAATGTGTGTTTGGAGGAGGAAGATGCCTGGACAGTATGTTGAGATTTCCTGTGCTGCCATGAGCATTTTGTGACTTAATGAGTGTATTTATAGGTACATTACAGGTCCTTTATCATTTCAGAAATCAATGAAGTAATTTCCAAAGGAAGTTAGAGTGATCTATGCCTATCAGCTTCCCCTATTGCATTTATCATAAAGAGAGAGAGAAAAAAAAAAAGAGTTCATGCTTTAGGGAAAACTGGAAATGGAACAGTTTTCCAGAAAGAAAACAACATTAATAAGATTGAACAAAAAGTTGTGTAAAGATGTTACCTTAAAGAAAAAAAGTAGAGTTTTTCTAATGGATAAAGTCTTTTTTAATAATTAAACCATTCTTTATTTCTCTACCCAAACTACCACTTAGTGATGAGAGCTACCGTTTATTGAGGACTTCTTCATTTCTAGACTACTGCTAGATATTTTGCATGCTTTACTTCCTTTGATCCTTATCCCCATCCCATAATTTACAGATAAGGGCAATGAGGATCCAAGAGATGTACTTACTGTTATCATTATGGCAAGGTTAATAACTTGCCTAAGTCACACAGCTAGGGGAGGGGGCAACAGGTGGTTTTGAACCCATTTCTATCTACTTTATTCCGAGTCTGTGCTCTTTAACACTGTACCACATTGCCACCACTGGACTGCAGTTATTCAATACCTTGGATAAATGTGTGTTTCAATCTTCTGATGATTTCATTTCACACCATCTTTGAATATAAACTCAAATATACATACACTTACCCAAATTATTTATTCACCCCATTAACAGTTTCTTCTTACTGGAGAGATACGTCATGTCAAACTCCCAAGCTAAGCTCAAGAGACCTCAAGATGAAACATCAAGTCTCTCTTCTCAGTGACTTTCCCTCCGGAAGAAAAAACACCATTTGTAACACAATATGTGCCATCATGAAAGAAACAACAAGGTGATGAAAGCAGAAAAGAGGCGGGGCCTTCTACTCCAAACACAGCACTAGAATTCCCACTTATGTCAAATTACCAAATATTTTCCCAAAGCTAGTGATCTCAATTCAAATTTAAGATAACAGCAAAGGAGTTGAGGTTGTTTACTTGGTTTTAGGAAAACTCCCATCTGGCTCTCTGCAGACCACACCGGAAAGGGTGTATTTCTAGACAAGGGAAATCTCCTTCTCCCAAATATAGAACCTCTAGGAAACTGTGTTCTTAATTTAGAAACCAACTTCAAACTTTGGTTCTTGCAGAGTGGGTGGGTTGAGGTAAAGCATAAGCTTGGAGCTTTTACATAGATCTCATTTTCTTCTTTCCAGTTCCTTGGCAATCCTAGAATTAGATACAAAAAGACTTGCAAACAATAATTTTTATATTGTTTGCACATAATAGACTCCATGTTTCCTTGGTTGGCAAAACACGAGTTTCTCTTCAAAATTAAACCTTTCAATATAATGAATAATGGCTTCCATAATCTGTAATATTCATTCTGTGAAAGCCCTGTTGAATAGTCTTTGCCCTAACAAATCCTAGTGTTCATCTCTGACTGAAAAAGGAAAACGTCTTGAAGATATAAATGCAAAAGAAAGTAGTAAGGATAGACAGCATGGAAGTTTAACAATTATGTCAGCCAATACCTCTTGCTCTCAGGATTCCTACATAAATAGCAAACTGGTATCTGGAAATGCACCCTGGTATGAGTGGTACATTTTATACCAAGCATTCACGTATCTCAGTCAGTCCTCACCACAGTCTTATGAAATGAGCCAGGTAAGTTTTCCTTCCCTGTCTTCCAGTGGAGGAAGGGGAGTCTCTAAAATTGGCTTGACCTCCCTGGAGATCGCCTGGCTAATGAAAAGCAGAAGCAGAACCTAGCTATACGTGCATCTCTGTTCACTGCTTTCCACTATGTGCTATGCAAAACTGTAACTGGAAAGATATAGAAAGCTCTTCCACAGTAAAAGGAAAAACATTTTTAATGATGTTAATGGAGTAATATGTAAGGGAAGCATTTGTATTTTATTTTATAAATATTTATTGTGAGCAAGTCATTGTGCTAAGAGTAGTAAGAGAAAGCCAAAGATGAATGAAGCTATACCTCTCTTTAACCACGACCGTCTATGTACATGGACCGATGCGTCCATAATACATCTACTCTAAACCATCTGAACTGTAATCTGACATCACAGGAAATAAACAAAGCTCTCTTTTTGAAATGTTTCAGGCAGCTGAACATAAACAATGATGAAAGATTTATGTAGGATCTTGATTATACTTCAGTCTACAACCCTATTTGTTGCTTTGAAATAAGCTTTATATCACAACTGCCTTCAGAGTCACCGGGTCTGGTGATCAAGTTTGATGTATTAGAATTTCTGAGCTCTGCTCTGATATCACATACCAGATTCATCCAATATTGACATTTGCTGTCAAGACCGAGCTCCTAATTAAGCTGCTGGATTTGGGGACTCTATAATGCAACTCTTGTTGGAACTTAGACTGGTCAGTCTGACGTTCTATTTTTGTTTGCAGACACGAGCTGCAGTATCAAAATTCCTGAGTTTTCACTGAGACCACTGCAGAACAGAACACTATTCTTACGTATCAGACCCTAGAAGGTGACCAGTTAGACTTCTTCAGTTTGTGGGTAAAGACTGTCCTGACACACCCATCTGTCAACCCCTGTGTTTGCACCTCTCTGTCTGTACATGTAGGTTTCATATCCATCCTTGGCCCTAGTTAGATAATTTGTCCTTTCCTATTCCCCCAAAGCAGACAGTTTTTTGAACATCTATTTCAGTGCCTTTTAAATGAAGCTCTGTCCTTCCCAAAATACCATTTTCCCCTTGAATTCATGTTCCTTTGTGAAGTTCAGACACATCTGTCAATCCATCAGTTAGAATCTTGAGTATAACTTAAAATCATTCCCTTAGGTAAAAAATAATTTTGTAAAATTGCTTTCTATTATTTTCTGTTTAACAGTTTTGAATTCTCTCCTTGACTTAAAAAAAATTAAAAACTCATGCATTTCTAATTATTTAAAGTCACAGATTCTCAGGCCATGGGCCATTGTCATTACTCACTTTTAACACCATCAAAATAATTATGCAGAATAAAAAGATTTAAAGATTTTTTTTTTGTCTTCCTCTCTGACTTTAAAAAACTAATTCTACCTTATTCTGAAGATTCCTTTATGAATGGACACATTCTGTCAAGCTGGATGACTTGTGTTCTTAGAATCTATGAAACATTAAGACTCTCATGAGGTCTAAAAATGATGTCATTTCCTCCACACCATTTACAAAGCTTTGTTTTTAAGAGGCCATTGTTTTATTAAGAATTCTATTATTTCACAGACAGCACTCCCCACAGTCTTGGGCATGGACTCTTTATCTGCAGTAGAGACAGATAGGAGAAACTAAGTTCTGTCATTTACTTTCCTTGTATGCACCTGGGACTCTAGAGGGAAAGGGTCACCAGTTCTTAGTTACAAATGATAAGAAACTGATTCTCTAACTAGTACACATGAAAAATGTATTTTTTTTCAACAGAAAAAATCTGTTAAGTTTATCCCATATCCTTTCAGAGGATATAAAGATGAGATCAAGTTTTGTTTTGATACAGAAAAGTTCAAAGAAAAAATTTCTACAAAGTCACAACAAAATTATTTGTACTACTTGGCAAACACCTTTCAACAAGCTAGGACTTGACACCCTGTTTCAAACTGACTATATTATATATACATATATATAGTATAGTGAGCTTCAAACTGACTATATAATATATACAATTTTTCTTTGAAATTCAAAGTGTTTGAATCATTATACCAATGGCCAGACTGAGATACCCAATATATCATAGGGATTTTGTTTTTTGTTTTCTATTCTTTGGGGATTTCAGTATAGGTTATTACAGATTATATTGCAATGAACAATTTTATATTTAGTTTGCGGAGGGAGTTATTGATTATTTTTTTTAGGAAAAGCTCCTGAAGAAGTATTGACACTGGACTTCTCTGGGCCCCCTGCGTCATGTTGCTTTTCAACACATTTGTAGCTTTTTACATTCCCAGCAACCTCCCCACCTTCATCCTGGCTGTTAACATAACCTTCCAGCTCTACTCAACACCACTGTCTTCCCTACGAAGGGCCAGTCATTGAACATAATACATGTATTTCTGGAACTTTCATTAAATCAGTATCTGCCTCAACCTAAGCATGTAATGTTTCATGAAAAGAACTCTCTCTCTCTCCACACACACACACACACACACACACACACACAAAGATTAGAGAGCAAGCGAGAGAGTGTGCATACATGTATGTGTGAGGGGGAGGGGCAGAAAGAGAGGGAGAGAGAAAATCCCAGGCAGACCCCAGGCTGAGCGTGGAGCCCAACACAGGGCTTGATCTCATGAGGCCCTGAGATCATGACCCCAGTGAAACCAGGAGCCAGTCACCCAATCAACTGCAGCACCCTGGCACCCCAAAAGGACACAGGATCTTAAGCAGCATAGAATATTTTAAAAAGAGAAATATATAGTCCATGAAGAAAGAAAAATCACTGCCGAAAGTTTCAAACCAGTGAGGCTGGGGTCTTGGACCCTGCTGCATTAGCAGCTGTTTTGTAGGAGGGTTCCTTGTTCACTTTTCACTAGGTGACTGACACCTGAAAGGGGAAGGCATCACCTTCCATCATTATTACTCACATGGATATGTCACATCCCGTAAATTATACTGAAGTCTACTGCTGGCATGTTCAGGCCAGGCATAATTCCCACAAATAAGATGTGGAGTTGCATTAACCCAAAATGGATGAACTGCCAAAAAAGAGATTATTTTATCTATTTAGAATGCTCTGGAAAGAACAATGAAGCCATCATATTCTGAAGATGAACAATGCTATTTACTCTTGTTTTGAACATGAGATGTTTTCTTCCATATGCTGAGAATTCATTGGCCAAAATTTCACCTTGTGCATACAAGAGCCATTAAAAACAAACAAATGAAACAACAACCACCACAAATGTTGATTTTCTACTTCACCCACAAATCCCCCCAGAAATCCACTTCTCTAGCTAAAACATCTCTAGCGATCTCATTTTTGCTCTCAGAAGCACAACATGCAACTGGCCTTCTACCTTTGAACTGGTTATTGCTATATTTATACTTGTTTTCTCCTAAGATGGTCACAGAGGCAGAGTGGGAGCTAAATTGGGCTCTGATAGGGTTTCCTCATCCTGAGCCCATTTTCTGAGCACACTGCATTCATAAATAGCCTGCAAGGCTTTGGGCTTCTGAGGTCACTGTGCTTCACACAATTGTTCTCTGCAGGGCTACGTGAAAGACAGTGGCTGAGCTGAGGTCTGGAGTTCCTGGAAGCTGGGTTTCTCAGCATTGAAGGGCTATCTCTTCTCAAACAAAAGCACAGCTAGGCTGCAAAGGGTGACCTTGATCATTGTTCGTAGGGCCTTTTTCAGAAGTGGTGGATACTCCTGAAATGAAAGGACCAACCTCTAAGTCAATACCATCTTGCTCCCAGGATTCCTACAGAAATAGCAAACTGGTATCTATCTGGAATGAGATAAATTTGTAAACTCTCATCTGTTGGAAAGAAATGCAAATGAGGTATTATCTGACTACTTTTTCCTCTTACCTTCTTGACATTCCTCAGGCTTAATCCTAACAGATTTCAGGGAGAGTGAATGCACGAAATGTAGTGGGGACCAGTCATTAATCACTAAGAGGAATAGAATTGGTAGAAATGTAGCGAAGGTGTAAGAAAGTGTTTAATGCCTGGCAGTTGGATGAGGAGGTCTCCAGAAGTACCATGGAGGAAAACAAGAAGAGCATTAGGACTTTGCTCATCTGTTAACATGATTACATTATGTTGCCGTGTAGATAGAGGTAGTATGTAGCAGCAAGTCAGAGTATATCTCAGTCTTTACGGTTACATGCAAACATTTTTTTCAATGGATTTTCTTATTCTGAATGATCTGCTATAATTTGTATAGCCACGATTTTTTTAAAATAAATACTTCTAGAATTTTCATTTATTTCCATGGAAAATGAATTACTTCACTTCTTTTCTCCAGGGCTCAGCAATTTAGAGCAACCTGCAAGCTTTTGGATAGGTCTCCCTTTGAGAAAGAGCAGATAGGTGGGGGAAACAGGATTTGATAAATAATCACTTTTAAAATGAGCTCAAATACAGTTTCTCTTGGGCTTGTTTCTCCATATACATAAGGGCATGAGGTCTCTTAGTAGACACTGAAGGACCAAAACAATTATCATTAGCCTTGCTAGATATACAATGTAATGTCAGGTAATACAATGAACTATTGTGTATCCTATGTTTAGATAAGGAATAAAACATGACCATCATTACTGCTTCCCTCTGTCCCTCTCTCTGACTGCAATTCCCTCCCTCTTTACAGAGACATCCACGATGCACTACTTTGAATTGTATTTAAAGTCAAACCACCAAATAAGCACAGTAATGTCCTTGATGGTACTAAATGTTGACGACTTTTTTTTTTAACATAGTTTCTGATGAAGGTAAGGTTGTGACTGTGTCTTAGTCACAGATACAGTTGAATATATTCTCACCTGCCCAGCCTAAGAAACATTTGAGAACATGATGTAATTCAAAGCAATGCTTTTAATATGGTTACAAACAGATGCTCTTAGGAATATGGGAAGGAAGTTAAAATATCTATCTGGTTATTTAAATAAGAATCAGTCCTTTCATTTGAAAACAATTCTACTGACTTTTAAACTTGAAAAAAAAAAAAAAGAACAGTTAGGTCATATAGGATTATTTGACCTGCTGTATTTGCACTGGGCCTACCTATATTTACACAAAGCCATATTCTTTCTCTTAGAGTTGACGCTGTGTTTCTCCTCTGGGCCACATTCATGGGTATAGAGCATAGACTCAAACATACACACATGCAGGGTAAATACCCTCAGATAATATCCTGAAGACCTCAAAACCACCTGCCAATCCATTTAAATAACTATCAACTGCTTGTTTGACTAAATGAAACTATTATTGGATTAAATTTACAGGTCAGGAATAAAAATGGACCAACGAAAGAGCTTCTTGTCCCAACACAAAATTGCTAAGGTTTTTGTTTGTTTTTAACATAGTCAACCCAAACTTCCTTTGGGCTTGGTATATACTTCCAAAGCTAAGCTAAAGAGCTCCCAACTTTACATTATCTGTAAGAACTGTGCTACCCAGCACCTGGGTGGCTCAGTGGGTTAAAGCCTTTGCCTTCAGCTCAGGTCGTGGTCCTGGGGTCCTGGGATGGAGCCCCACATCCGGCTCTCTGCTCAGCGGGAAGCCTGCTTCCTTTCTCTCTGCCTACTTGTGATCTCTGTCTGTCACATAAATAAAATCTTTAAAAAAAAAAAAAAAAGAACTGTGCTACCATTTGGCTTTTGGTAGCGTTCCTTAGTCATAAACACATCCTGAAATTTGGAACAGCCTTGGGGTTGTTCATCTGGAGGCACTAATGTAAGCCAGGAAGTTCGAGATACATTTGGATGAAGAGGGCTAATGTCACCTGGCATACTGAATTTTATTTTAAATAGAGTACAACTGACTGTTCTATTTGAGTACTCAGGCACCTGATTTTAGGTCTGGTGCAGCCTAATATATTCCTATAAATCAAGGAATTAACAACCCTCAGTTTTAAAATGATACAAAATAGGTAGAATTTATTTAAAAATTCTGGAGAGGCTCTCATGTAGCAGTGACAGTGACAATGTCAAAACTCTTTGGTAAACTTCAGGAGGTTTCACTTTGCATATCAGAATACTGATGGAGCCATCTCCCACTTGAACACTTGCAGTCACCTGGACAGAAAGCAGAGAGGGCAACAGAGCAGCACCCAACTGACAGATTGGTGGCTCATTTGTCCATCTGGAAAGAGGAGCCATCACCAAGACTGAAGATGCTTTTGCCCATTTGGAGGTTAAGAAATTAGTCTACACCTCAACATCCTGTCTTACCACAAAAACTTCCCCCATCCCTGTCCCTATTTGTTCATGGGACTGTAGCAGAAATATTCCCTATGAGTCCCTTGAATATCTGCTAAGGCACTCTGAAATCCAAATAATTTATGTTGTAATATAAGATTGAGAAATTGAAAGACAAGAACAAACACAGGGAGTCACTCAGCCTTCATTCTGCTATGTTTTACTAAAAAAGAAAGAAAGAAAAAGAAAAAAAATCTTAACCATCTTGATCTATTTCTCACCAGAGCTTACCACATTTTAGCTTATTACAATAATTCAGAGCCTCTAAGTACTTGAAATGTTAGAATTCAAGCCCTGAACCTGAACTTGATATTTTACTTTCAATTCACTATAATTAGAATTAGGAGGAAAAAGAAAGAATAAAAAAATTAAAATTTCCTACTTTCCAGTAGACTTGGGCCTATTACTTTCTGTTAATTTATGATAAAATAACTAACCGATCACAATTGGTAGAACCACATTGGGTGTGGACTGGTTTTGGTGGCAGTACAGTGACATGCTCCAAGAGGAATGTCATAGCAGTCTGGAAGATTGAAAAGAAGAAAGAAAAAAACAACTGGAATCCAGGAGATTTAGGACATTTGTCACCTCTGTGACCTGGGACTGAGGCAGAAGGAGAGGCCCACATGGAAGTCAACTGTAACTTATTCATTCTTACGTGGTTTCAGATCTATTTCTAAAGATCTCTAGAAAGACACAGAGAAATGTTTCCTTATTAACAACCTCTCAATACCCTTTCTGGCTGGGACAGAGCAAGGCCCTGCTGAAACGTAAAGCCTTCTTTCTGGACTGCTCTCCAGGGGAATGGAAAGGAGCTGTCCCCATGAGCCTGTGTGCAGACAACTTTCAGGTAATTCCAGCCTCAGGTTAATGAAAAGTGCACACTTTATCCACACTATTTGCTGGTTTCTCAAGATGGTCATCTTGCAGTCCCACTATCATCTTCCATGACAGGATTTTAGGGAGAAATCAATTAAAGCCTTTGACTTAGAAAAATCACTGAGTCATTTTACCATTTGTCTCAGGCCATCTAGATGACCAAAGACAAACCATGAAGGAGTCGGTCTCTTTCTTCCCTTACTTAATTCCCTTTCCTGCGATAAAGTGGTCTCTCTCCTCATTTTTGTGGAGCCTCAGAGATGATCATTTTTCTATCCTTTGTGTTTTTGCAGCCCTATTAAATATCAGAGATAATCAAATTGACCACGCTATAACATAAGCCAGATGTTAAGCCCACTCAAACCTCTAGATGATTTTTTTTTTAATCTTCTATTTTAGGTGTTAAAGATAGAACCCAAAACTCATTTTTATATTTCTTTTGGGCCTTTATTTTCAAAACTCAGTAAAGGATTATAATATTCTATTTGATTTTGTTATAACATGATTTTTTGAAATTACATCAATAAGGATTAATTTTATCCATTGCTTTACTTACCAGTTGCCACATTTTATAATTCCTATCATTTTGGGGTCCTGGGTGGCTCAGTCAGTTAGGTGTCTGCCTTTAGCTCAGATCATGATCTTAGGGTCCTGGGATTGAGCCCTGCCTTGGGCTCCCTGCTCAGTGGGAGGCCTGCCTCTCCCTCTGCTGTTCCACCCACCCTTATTTGTGTTCTCTGTCAAATAAATAAAATCTTAAGTAAATAAATAAATAAAATTCTTATCATTTTTAACCAGAGCTAAATTCTAACTATACTCAGTATTTAATGACACTTTAGAAATGACCCCAAATTTTGAAAATAAGAGGAATTCTACAGAACTAAATCAATAGAGCTAACACATGACTGTTGAGATGAGCCCTCCACAGAAGTCACCTTAGGATTTACATGCATATCAACTCTATTTCCTTAAAATGGAGGTGCTCAGGCTCCAAAGCAGAGATTCTGTCTTCTCGTTTCTGGAGTGGGCCCCCTGATTCTACAGTTTTTAACAAGCCCCGCAAGTAACTGTGGTGCTGCTAGGGCACGTGACGCAATGTGAGCAACACCAGATCAAGGAACAGGATGTCCTGTTAGACAAAGCCGGAAGAGGGAGCTCCCAGAAATCTAACCCCAGAGCTGATAGAACGGAAAGGAAGCACAGCCTAAACAATGACATTAACATAACTGAGGAGAAAAGTGTGAGGGTATACGGCAGGGGCTGTGTGTGGAGCCCACACGAGGGGAAAATAAAATCCCAGGAATCTGTGACCGCATGGTGTTGAGAGAGAGACTGTGGACATGCGACATGGGCGAGGCTGACTTTGTGGCAGTTGTTTGCCCACCGTGGAGATGTGTGCGTCAGGTTCTCTGGGGTTCAAGGACAGTCTCCACTCAGTTATTGAGTTTATGAAGCAAACTTCTGATAATAATTTGGCAACGAGTTCTGACTCTCTACAAGGGAGAAAAGCCAACACAAACACCCTGGTCTATTTCAGTTTTTAAATAATGCATGGACATTTTTACACACTGCTGTCTTGTGAATATGGTTAGCTCAGGAGGGTCCCTCTGAGTCTGACCAGCACTGAGTACGTAGCAATCACATTTTGGACCTTCAAAAGTAGACCATTAAGTGACACACCAGGATGATCCCATCCATGTACTTCCTTCCTACACTGACCTGCCAAAGTGAGGTGGTGTGGGAAGTGACTGTCTGTCTGGATGACAGACCCATCACCATGCAGAAGTGTTGCAGCCACTTTGAAGCCAGGGTCTCTTTATTAAACAGACATTGCACGTCATGCAAAAGGTGAGAGAAATAATCAAATAAGCACATAAAATTCTTTTACATCGTAGGTTTTAATTTTCATTAAAATTTTTCCTCAAATCCCTCTGCTCAACAACTAGGTGACCTCCCTCTTTATTACTTTTATGTAATTTAATATTGTTTGAGATTACAAACAACTAATACCATATATGCATATATTTTGTGCCTGTGTGTGTGTGTCTGTGTGTCTGTGTGAGACATAAACCAAGAAGACTAAAAGTGGTGATATCTGAGTGGTATACGAAAATTTCTTCTGTTTTTCTGTATTTTTCAAACTCACATATACAATTAGTACTTAATTGTATTAATTAATTGGTGTTTCAACATCAGCATTAAATGTCATTAATCTGAGTCAATGATCCCTAAATTTGGCTACAAACTAGAATCTTCTGGGAGCTTTTAAAAATTGTTATGCTGAGCATAGGGCGCCTGGGTGGCTTAGTGGGTTAAGCCTCTGCCTTTGGCTCAGGTCATGGTCTCAGGGTCCTGAGATCAAGCCTTGCATCAGGCTTTTTGCTCAGCAGGGGGCCTGCTTCCTCCTCTCTCTCTCTGCCTGCCTCTCTGCCTACTTGTGATCTCTGTCTGTCGAAAAAATAAATAAAAATCTTTAAAAACTAAAAAAAAAAAAAAAGCAATATCTGGGAGGTACCTTGGAATAATTAGTTAGAATCTTTGATAGTAGACCCCAGGCATCAGTATTATTTTTAAAGCTCCCCAGAAAACTCCACCTTGCAGCCAAAGTTCAGAACCTCTGTTTAATTCTAATGTATTTAAATTCAGTTCCTTCAAGGGTTGAGAGATGACATCTAATCAAAGTTTGTAACATCTTGAGACTTAAATAATTTTTTTCCCAGATGTCTTAAAAGTAGTTTACTAAATCTTTTTTTTTTTTAAATATTTATTTATTTGACAGAGAGAGGGATCACAAGTAGGCAGAGAGGCAAGCAGAGAGGGGGGAAAGCGGGCTCTCCACTGAGCGGGGAGCCCGATGTGGGGCTTGATCCCAGGACCCTGAGATCATGACCCGAGCCAAAGGCAGAAGCTTAACCCACTGAGCCACCCAGGTGCCCCTACTAAATCTTTTTTTTTTAAGATTTTTTTTTTTTTTTTTTTTTTTGGTATTTGACAGAAAGAGAGAGAGAGAGAGAGAGATCACCAGTAGGCAGAGAGGCAGGCAGAGAGGCAGGCAGAGAGGCAGGCAGAGAGGCAGGCAGAGAGGCAGGCAGAGAGGCAGGCAGAGAGGCAGGCAGAGAGGCAGGCAGAGCGAGAGGGGGAAGCAGGCTCCCTACTGAGCAGAGAGCCCGCCCCGCCCCAGGGCTCTATCCCAGGACCCTGAGATCATGACTGGAGCTGAAGGTAGAGGCTCAACTCACTGAGCCACCCAGGCACCTCTAGTTTACTAAATCTTGACACAAATAAAAGTGGATGGTTTTTCCTGGATCAATATGTAATATAATTTCAAAATCTTAGGTTTATTTATTCAGTTTAGCCTATATATTTTTTTAAAGAAATCTCAGTCCCTGAAAATACCAATTAAGGAAGGCATGTCTCAAATTGAAATTGAAGAAGCTTGGATGGCAAATTTTTTTGAGGAAGATCCTGAGGACCTCCTGAGGCATCAGTGATGGTTAATCACATCAAATTGGGGGATAAAAGACCCACTCAGATATCAGAAAGCCTTCTGGTGGGAAGATACTTGAAGACACACCAATACTGAGTCACTGGCTTGAAAAGAGAGAGGCAGATGGCATGTCATCAGGAGACGATGACAAAATTAAACACTATTATACAGTTGATTAACAACAGCAAGAGTCAACAATAAGCTACAGGAGGCCTCCCAGAAGCAGAGTGGATGATCAAGGTGGGGACTCTATTGGTAGAAAATGGATATACATCCAGGAATGCAGATGGTGGACTTAGGGAGATTAGAATTAGGGAACCAGAGCAGGACTCCAGAATAGGCACAGAGGATTACTTGGCCCTGATTCACCAGGTATTATGGAATTTAGTTTAAGTCAGGGATCTAGTTGCTGATGTTTGAGAGAAAAGACAAAAGCCATGAAAAGGAATGGATACATGAAGTTCAGGTTAAACTAGCCATAAAGCTGGCTCTGGAAACTTCTTACTTCTGTCCTAGAAACAAAATCCATGTCATCCTTACGGCAGAGCTCATCTTCTTGTGGAAGAAAAGCTGCACCACCTCTAGGAGTTTAAGGATACAGAGATTGCTGTTTCCCAGTCTGGTGAGAATGCACATGGCTGACAAGGGGCTCAACAGGGGAGGAAGGCACTGTGCCTCTATGACATCCCAGCTGGGACCGTGGGAATCATCTTGGAGGTGGCCTTCTCCTTCAGCATATCTGATCAGTTACACCCCACACCGAATCAATCACCAACTTTTGTCAATTCTAATTCAAGAGTAGCACTTAAAATATCCTATTAGCTCAACCCCTTTGTCATTGCCCTAATTGAGGCTGGCATCACTTTCATGTTCATTACTATATCAACCTCCTAATGGGTCCCTCTGCTTTTTCAAATCCATTGTAGACAGAGGTATTTCTGAGCAGGACTTGTATTTTTCTGGTTTCTCTCGTCACATGGTATTTAAATGCTAGCTTCCTACAAATGTCTCTCAGATTGGTTCTGGGAGTTCCAGGGATGTTCCACATGGGCTAATGAATAAGACCGATCAGTCTGTGGGTACTACTGTGTAGAAAGAACCATGCTTTTCTTCTGCTCTACCTAACTGATCCTAATAGCACCATGTCTTCTGGATATTATGAGCCCCTTCCAGGTACTGCTACATCTTCTGGAACGCAAAGAACACTACCAGGCCACTGTTTTCATCTGTTTCCCAACAACTTGCAGTGCCCAAGTCTTCATGGCATGATAATGTATACTCAAGAAAGTCTTAACAACTTTTTCCAGGGTCAGAGAAAAATCAACTTAGTGCTGCATAATAGTGTCATTATTCTTTCCTAGTGTGTGAAGACCCAAGTTATAGGCCGATTTTCAAGCTAAATTCCTATTAACCTTTATGGCCACAAACTAAAACTCCCATTCAGCTGCTCAGGGGAAGAAGAGAAGAAAACACTCAGCAGGGCATATGGGAAGACCTACTCCTTTTCAGAATATCTAGAATGAGATACCTACCAGGCCATGGCTGATGGATAAAGAAGAATCCACAAGCCAGTCAAGGAGTAGATAAACTAGACAGTGTTCAGTCACTGAGACCTTCCTTTGCCTCACTTATTCTAATTTTATTATGTTTATTTTAGGGACTGGGTAGCAGGCAGTAAATGGAGAATAAAGTCTTCATTTTACAGAGCTGGCATAAGAATTTGGGCTAGATACTTCTGGGTTTATCTTCTTTTACAAAGTCCTTTCTTTCCCCAGATGTAGACAAAATTAAAATAACCCAATGCTAGTGGTCACATAGGTAGAATCCAACCAGTAATATCTATAGGACTAGACTTCAAAACTCTTATATGTGTCTCAAGGAATAAGATATTAAAGACATCTTTTTTTTTTTTTTAAACTTGTGAGCAGCCTGGAGGTTAGGCAGGGAGGCACTAGTCACTTCATGGACCTGAAGTTGAAAATTCAAAAAACTAGTCTTTTAATTCAGAGTGCCTGGGTTACTTCTCTTTGTTTTATTTAAGTCTATTTCCTTTTGGTTATATCCTGCTATTAGTAGAGTCTGGTTTGAACATTCAACCTTGCTGCAACTATACTAAGGAAATTTAAGAAAAATGATATCTAGGACAGTTTGCTAAGCAAGGATCAATGACCCCTCTTCCTCAAAGTATCCTCTCTAAGGGTAATATGGATCATAAGAGACAGAAATCAGGTCAGGAAGACTTTCGTTTCAGAGCACCTCAATTGTGTTTCATTACAGAAGGTTACTATTGAGCTTACAGGATTCAAGTCCTTTGGGGAATGTGGCAGACACACTGGAATCCATCCCTGTAAAGTCTGAGAAGAACCTTGACCATTTCCAGGGCTTTTGTGGGAACTAGCTGGCTGTTATTTGAGTTCAGCAATGTAATTCCTTCAGCTGAAATAAAAGACAGACTCAATCCAGCTTCATGGGTAAAGAGAGAAAAAATGGCAATAGATGACCCAGGAGAATTTACAACTATTTCCTGACTTAAGCCACTGGTTTATTGTGAGTCTTGGAAAGGGCTTGCCATTTTGCAATCATTAAGGAAATGTCTGATGAGCAGGTTCTAGTATCCTCAGGGATAGCCTCATACTTCAGTTTTTAGAAAAACGTCTCATTAAACCTTAGCTGTGCCATGACTGTGGCTGAGCTCACTGACACAAGGTCTTCTGATCTCTATACTGACAAGCAGCATACTTGAGACATTCTGCATTGCTTCTCTTTTCTGTCTGGGGCCTCTACCACCACTTTGTTTCTTGACTCAACCTCATGCAAGGGCTGCCATCATGCTTTCTCAGTGGGTCAAACTGTGTCCCATTTTGAGCATATTTTGGAGCCTGGAATGGGGGAGAAAAGGTAAATGAGTGACCTAAGTGAGGTGGCTAACTCTACCACTCACTCCTCTAAAACGGAATCAAGAAGAAAGCCTTCAGAAGGCCATAACATACATTTGCTTTTACTTACTTTTCTAAGCCTTTAAAGTATTTTTACACTCATTGTTTAAATGGCACTGCAACAATTTTCCCTCTCTTGAATCTTAACTCTTTTCTCTTTACTGGATTATCTACAGTAGCATATGAATAGATGCTTATTACTTTTAATTTTTTATTTCATTTTTAAAAAGATTTTATGTATTTGACAGAGAGAGACACAGCAAGAGGAGGGGGAGTGGCAGAGGGAGAAACAGGCTTCTCTGCCAAGCAAGGAGCCCAATGCGGGGCCTGATCCCTGGACCCCAGGATCATGACCCAAGCTAAAGGTAGCCGTGTAATGACTGAGCCACCCAGGTGCCCTGATGGTTATTACTTTTACCTTAAAAGTAAAAGTGATCCAATCTCCCTTTAGTCTATGGGCCTATTTTTCTGCTCCCATTTATAATAATGTTTCCATTCTTTTCTGACCCAATATAGACTCCTTTCAGGCTGACAGCCGCGAGGTCATAAATGACCTCTGTACTACTGGATCCAATAATTGTTCTCCTCATGCTACCTGGCCTCTCAGCAGCATTTGAGGTTATGGATCACTAGACCCTTTTAACACTTTTTTTTTTTTTTAAGATTTTATTTATTTGACACAGAGAGAGAGATCACAAGTAGTCAGAGAGGCAGGCAGAGGTGAGGGGGGTGGGGGGAATAGGCTCCCCACTGAGCAGAGAGCCCAATGTGGGGCTTGGTCCCAGGATCCTGAGACCATGACCTGAGCCGAAGGCAGAGGTTTAACCCACTGAGCCACCCAGGCGCCCCTTCACCCTTCTTTCATGTAGTTTTCCAGAACATCATTCACTCTTGATTCTTCCATCGAACTGGCACTACTTCTTTGTCACTTTTGCTAACTGTATATTTCCCTGACCCCAAACGTGGGAGTAAAACAGGACACAGGCTTTGCAGCTCTTCTTTGCAGTATCTAAACTCACCTCCTAAGTGATTCCATCCAATCTCCTGGCTTTAAATACCACCTATATAGTGTGGATGCCCACATTTCTTTTTCCAGCTTGAATTTACCCTCATTCCACATTTGCATATCCACCTACTTCCTGGACATCTCTGTGTAGATGCCTAATGGGCACTTCAACCTTGTATCCAGTTTTGTTTGTAATTATCACTATTTTTTTCCTCCAAATCATACCCCACATTGGCAATGAAATTTCATCTTTCCAGACACCCAGACAAAAATCCATCAGTAAAGTATGTGGCTCTACTTTTCGAACTATGCCTGGAAACCTGCTGTGTCTCACAACCTGCTCTGTTGCTACTACTTTAGTCCAGATCATTTTTATTTCTTTCCAGGGCTATTGCAGTAACTTCCTAACTGACCTTCTTGCTTCATCCATGCCCCCCAGCATCCCCCACAGACCTTAAATCTTCTTTTTTCAATTTAGAATTTATATTCTATATTCTATATTCTCCCTTCTAAAGTTTACAGTTCAGTGGTTTTTAGCATACTCACAAAGTTCTGTGACCATCAACATGATCCAGTTCCAGAACATGTTCATCACTCTAGTAAGAAACCCCGGCCCACTACAAGTCACTGCTCATACACCCCCAATCCCTGGCTCCAGCCATCCAGAATCCACTTTCTTTCTCTATCATTTTACCTACTCTGTTGATTTTGTATTAATGCATTCATATTATATTCGCCTTTTGTGTCTGGTTTTTCACTTTTAATAGTTTCAACATTTTTCACATTGTATCAAAAATCACTAGTTCATTCCTTCTTCTAACATTTCATTGGATAGATATACCGCCTTCTGTTTATCCATTCATTGGCTGATGGGCTTTTGGGTTGTTTCTATCATTTCACCATAGTGAACAGTGCTGATGTTTATGTTCGCAATGAATTTTTTGCAAGAAATACATTTTCACTTCTTTTGGGTATATTCCTAGGAGAATTTCTGAGTCCTATGTTAACTCTAAATTTAACTTTTTTTAAGGATCTGTCAAACAATTTTCCAAGCTGACTACATCATTTTACATTCCCACCAGCAGGGTATGGGGCCACTATAAATTCTGAAAACAGCAACTAGAGCTGTGGTACCCAGTAAGGGAGCCATTACCCACATATGGCACTGACTACTTGAAATATGTGCAGCCTTAACTGAGGCATGCTTTGAGTGTAAAACACATGACAAATTTCCAAGACTTAGGATGAAAAAACATGTAAATTATGCCATCAGTGATAGTTTATGTTTTTTACACATTGAAAATATAATATTTTGATATATTGGTCTAAAATATAATAATAAAGTTCATCTACAATTTTTACTTTTAGTATGACTAATAGAGAATCTCAAGTTGCATAGGTAAATGACATGAAAGCATAGCAATGAGCTAGAGTAATCTTTAAAACACTGAACTATAACTCTTCTATTTAAAACTTTCTAATGGCTTCTCTACTCACTCAGAATAAAGTTCAAAACCTTTAGAGTGGTCTGTAAGGAAGACCTTAACATTCTGTACTACCACCATCTCCTACTATTGTCTCCCTTGCTCCTTTTGCCACACTGGCCTCAGGGCCTTTACACTTGTCATTTCCTCTATATGGTAACCGATGCCCTAAACTGCCACTTGGCTTGCTTCCATATCATCAGGATTCAGCTAAAATATGACTTCATCAGTGAAGGCTTCCTGACAACCCTATTATTTATATACACCTATTCCACACTGCCTCTTGTCCTCTTTCCCTACTTTACTTTTCTCCATATTTCTTTAACACCACTTACAAACATAGTCATCTATTAATTGATTCTCTTTCTCCATAATTTAAGCCACAGGGCAGGGTCTTTGGCATTTTGTATTACAGAATCTTCAGTGCAGAAAATAGTGCCTGGAACATGGTAGGTATTCCAGACATATCTTTTGAACAAAACCGTAGTAACCAGTATCTTGAACAGCTATATGGGATTCATTTTCATAATCATCATTTTATAGATGAAAAAATTGAGGCAATGACAAGTTAGTGACCTCTGCAAGGCTATCTAGTTTAGAGCTATGGGTTTTGAACTGGGAACTCAGGTCTTAGATTTGTACTTCGATTTGCGTCAAGTCACCGGACACGATGAGTTTTCTTTCAGGAATGTTTTTAAGTTTTTACTTTGGACCAGTACTATTTTGGGATTATGATACAGTCTTTCTCTACTCTGAGAGGAAAAGAGCTCCACTTTAAGATAACACTTAAAAATTTTATCAGTCATACAAATGCTTTAACCAGACATAAAAATCCTTTGTACAAATTTCATTACTGGTAAGTATACCTAATGGAGTTGTTCTAGGTTTGTAATGAGATTCCCTACCTATGTTTGAAAGACATTACAAACTGTAAAGTGCTATTCAAATGTGATGTACTGAGCCATTACTGTAATGTTAGTGTGTCCTACATGTGCGTTTCTTAAATGTCTGAGCTCTATTTTGGCCAGCATAAATTCTATTGTTCCCTTACTTTTTATCTATAATAATACCTATTCTTTACAGCTTTCACAGTCTAACTCCCTTGGCTCTTGAACATAAATTATCAACAAAAGCAACATCACCCACACTAGAAATTGCATTTTGATGCCTGCTCCTGGGCTGATTTTGAGGTGTTCCAGGGGTTGGATGTGCCTGCCTGTCAAGGTAGACTCAGAGAAAGAGACTTACATGTCAGAGTGTGCCAAGCTCTGTCATCAAGTGAGTGACAGCTAAAATTTTCAGCTAACCCATACCTTTCAACTCATTCCAAGCAGTTATCCAAATGCTAATTTTGAAAATGTCTCTAATGGTTCATCACAGAGGAGTGAGTCACTCCAAAACATGGATTAGCTCCTACAGGCTATGGGTATGTTTCTGCAAATATATGTGCGGACAGACTACTTCACTGAAGGCAAAAAACCTTCCCAAATTCAACTGAGTAAAAGGCATATTTGCCATTAAAAGTTTTTACCCACCTTTTGAACCAAAGTTTGCATAATCTTAGTTTATAGTTTTTCTATGAACTAGAACACAAAGCTCAGCCGAAGGAGTGTAGATCGAGTTGACAAGAGAGAAATTATAATTTGGGAAAGGAAAAACAAGAGTTGAAGAACAGACTGAATTAGTATTTTCTCCTATTGTTCATTGAATAGTTGACTTGACAATACTTATTGTGTGCAGTGTTTTATTGTAAGTAGGGTATTGGGAACTGGGAATGTATGTAATCTTAGAAACAATCTCACAAATGCTGGCTGGAGTCCCAAGTAGTCCACCAAACTGCCTTTAACTCATGATGTAACTAAGTGTGAATGAGGGAAATTAATGCTCTTTAAATGCAGATTTTTAAAAAAAAAAAACACTGGTATTCTAAATTTTAAAAAAATTACTAACACACTGGTTGAGTTGTGGTTATAAATAAGGTACAGGGGAGATTTTGTTTAGAACTTAGGCCATTTTGAAGGGCTATAGAGGCTGAGATGCTTTGTTTTTATTGTGCCTCATTTTTGCCTCTAACTCAGAAGCTTTCTTTGGATAAAGGTGTCTCAATTACAAATCAATTTCTTGTCCATCAGATATATAGTTTTTTGAATTCCTAAAGGGATTTCATCTACTGTATTTTAAAATGTTTACATTTAGAAACACAATTTATTCAATTGCTAAACCAAAAATTTCCTTGGATTTTTATACTCTTGTGATTTCTTCAGGTCTACCCCAGTGGCTTTTTTGGGTTTTTTTGGCTATTTTTTGGACTTTGAACTTTCAGGTTTTTGCTCTGTTTTGTTTTCAAGTTCTCAGAATGTGCTGGCCTCAGTTTAAGTCCATATTATAGCCATGTAGAGTAAGGACTCCAAAGAACCCCTCTCATGCCAAGTCCAAGTTTCCTCCTCAGGAGGGCCTTCCAGTTGAAAATTGTATTCTTAAACTCTTTGGCACTCACCCCATCAAGGTCAGGGTGGATAACTGCCTAACTGGCTGAGTTTCTCTCACTGTAGCTGACCAAGAATCCAGGATGGACCTCTATTGACACAGTGGAGCCATTTTTTTTTTATTTGGACTCAGGTGGTCCTAGACTTTAATCCAACCGTTTCTCCTTACTGGGGTAGTCTTAACAAATCATTTTCCCTTCTCTGAGCTTCAGTGGTCTTGTCTGCTAAGGAAGGATCCTAAAACACTGTGAAAAGTTACAGGTACATAGATGGAAGGTGCTCAGTACATACTAGTTTCCCTCTCTCACTTCTTTCTGAACTTCGATGGTAGAAACCCCCAAAATGGAGAAGGTTGACACCAGATGTAAAACAGCACTACAGGAAAGAGGTCCTAAGATCCATGTTTCCCTATGAGGGCCTGAGTGCTCTTCCCTCTGCCAAAAGCAGGAAAATGTGGCCCTGGGTCTGCAGGAAGGACCAAGTGTTGCTTCACAGGATTGTGCAGACTAACCCACATGAGGACAAAAGCCAAGGGAGAGAAATGGGGGCGGAAAACTGGCCTCAGCTCTGCTTGCCAAACCTAGTGTCTTGGCTCAGGACTGCACTCATTCTGAAGGAAGCAAAGCTTTTGTCAAAGTGGTTTTCACGGAAAGATACTTTATGGCAATTTTTCTGTCTGGAGAGGGCATCCTTTTCATGAACAGAAAGGCTTTACTACAAAGCTGTGATCACCAAGACAGCATGGTACTGGCATAAAAACAGACACATAGACCAGTGGAACAGAGTAGAGAGCCCAGATATGGACCCTCAACTCTATGGTCAAATAATCTTCGACAAAACAGGAAAAAATATACAGTGAAAAAAAGACAGTCTCTTCAATAAATGGTGCTGGGAAAACTGGGCAGCTATATGTAGAAGAATGAAACTCGACCATTCTCTTACACCATACACAAAGATAAACTCAAAATGGATAAAAGACCTTAATATGAGACAAAAATCCATCAGAAACCTAGAGGAGAACATAGGCAGTAATCTCTTCGATATCAGCCACAGCAACTTCTTTCAAGATACGTCTCCAAAGGCAAAGGAAACAAAAGTGAAGATGAACTTTTGGGATTTCATCAAAATCAAAAGCTTCTGCACAGCAAAGGAAACAGTCAAGAAAACAAAGAGGCAACCCACAGAATGGGAGAAGATATTTGCAAATGACAGTACAGACAAAAGGTTGATATCCAGGATCTATAATGAACTCCTCAAACTCAACACACACAAAACAGACAATCATATCAAAAAATGGGCAGAAGATATGGACAGACACTTCTCCAATGAAGACATACAAATGGCTATCAGACACATGAAAACATGTTCATCATCACTAACCACCAGGGAGATTCAAATTAAAACTAAATTGAGATACCACCTTACACCAGTTAGAATGGCCAAAATTAGCAAGACAGGAAACAACATGTGTCGGAGAGGATGTGGAGAAAGGGAAACCCTCTTACAGTGTTGGTGGGAATGCAAGTTGGTGCAGCCTCTTTGGAGAACAGTGTGGAGATTCCTCAAGAAATTAAAAATAGAACTTCCCTATGACCCTGCCATTGCACTCCTGGGTATTTACCCTGAAGATACAGATGTAGTGAAAAGAAGGGCCATCTGTACCCCAATGTTTATAGCAGCAATGGCCATGGTCGCCAAGCTGTGGAAAGAACTAAGATGCCCTTCAACGGATGAATGGATAAGGAAGATGTGGTCCATATACACTATGGAGTATTATGCCTCCACCAGAAAGGACGAATACCCAACTTTTGTAGCAACATGGACAGGACTGGAAGAGATTATGCTGAGTGAAATAAGTCAAGCAGAGAGAGTCAATTATCATATGGTTTCACTTATTTGTGGAGCATAACAAAAAGCATGGAGGACATGGGGAGTTAGAGAGAAGGGGGTTGGGGTAAATTGGAAGGGGAGGTGAATCATGAGAGACTATGGACTCTGAAAAACAATCTGAGGGGTTTGAAGTGGTGGGGGGGTGGGAGGTCGGGGTACCAGGTGGTGGGTATTATAGAGGGCACGGATTGCTTGGAGCACTGGGTGTGGTGAAAAAATAATGATACTGTTATGCTGAAAATAAATAAATGGGAAAAAAAATAGAAAGGCAACATTGCAAAGTGTAAGAAGAGGCCTTGAGGACTAAGCCTCACTCACTGTCAGTGATCTTGGAGCTATTAATTTCCCACAGGAAAAGGGAATTTTCAGGTTAGTGTGGGAAGAAGGGTAAAATCCTTCCTAATCAGCTTTGGTATGGAATGACTAGTTCCTGTGATTGGTATTTGCAAATTAAAGACTAATAATTATAGAGCATCAAATATAAGGATTGTGCATTTATCAATAGTTATATTTTAAGCAAATTTTTATAAATCAGATCCAAATTCATAAAGAAAACACCCTATACTGTTTCTGTCTGTAGACCTGCAAGTTCCACGTTTCTTAGTTAAGTTTTTTATTTCAAGGAAACTGTGGATTCACAAACACTTGTAAGAAATCACTCAGAGAGATCCTGTATATGCTTTACAAAGTTTGTCCAGTGTTCAGCCTTGTAAAATACAGTACAATATCACCAGTTTGTTTTTTTATATGTTCAAAGATTTTAACAGTACATAAAGGGAAAAGGAGGGTTACTCCATTGTGCTGGAAGATGAAGTCCAAACACAAGCCAAAGGTTTTATAAGTGACCCTGTAAAGGACATCATGCTTATTAATAACTTTATTATATTGAGAATGTGACCTTGACATGTTATCCTTTTGGTATTTAAAGAAATCTTTAAAAATATATAAATGTAAAATTAATCTTTATTTTTTCAAAATATATTTTATTTATTTATATTAGAGAGAGACAGAGAGGGAGAGACAGCCCACAAGTGGGGGAAGGGGCAGAGGAAAAAGCATACTTCCTTCTGAGCAGGGAGCTTGATGTGGGCCTCAATGCCAGGACCCTGGGATCCCGACCTGAGCTGAAGGCAGACACCTAACTGACTGAGCCACCCAGGTGCTCAATAAATAAATCTTTAAACTGAGAAAAACGTTCACTAACTTTTTGTTAACTCTGAATATTGACTATATTTACCTGGAAAATTACAGTAAGAGAGGCTTTTGACTTTTACATTAACCCTCCCCCCCCCTTTTTTTTTTACACCCAGTCAACTTTACTATGTTACCTTACAATTTTCATTATTCTCTGAGTGCAAATGTGTATATATATATGTGTGTGTTTCTCTCATTCTTACTTCATCTACTCATCAGCCAGCAGATGAAAAGTGTCTGGTTTCCAAAGGAATGGGAGGACTTTCTTCCATGTCAGCCTCCTGCCCAAACAGTGGTTAGTGAAAAAGGGTCAGCCTGCTCAGAATGGGAGAGATTTGTGTTTATGTAGACGGTAGTCAATCCTTTCACATATGTTTCAAAGGAACAGATATCTCTATGCATTCCTACATTATTTATACATTCCGTTCAGGGTTACTTAAGTCTCAAAGTTGAAGTTTAATTTACAAACACTTCTTACATTGTCAAAACTCTTAGAACTTTCTAAAGAAATGGATGTTTCAGATATCACACAAAACACTCTTAAGTAGAAGTATGTTTTATGGCTACAGCACCTGGGTGGTGCAGTCAGTTGACCTGATTTTGTCTCAAGTCATAAACTCAGGTCATGAGATCAAACCCTGCATTGGGCTCCACACTCAGCAGGGTGTCTCCTTGAAAATTCTTTCTCTCCCCCACTCACACACTCTGTCTCTAAAGTAAATAAATAAAACCTTAAGGAAAAAAGAGGTATATATTATGGTGGCTTGTAACAATTTATTAATAATGGTTATGAGATGATTGGGCTACTGAGTTTCACATGAGCTATCTTGGTGGAATAAGCAACCAATTTCAAAGTTTCTGGGAGAAGAGGTGATAGGCTTCTATTTCACCAAACTTCAAGCCCCCATACAGTGGGGCTATGTTGTATTCTTCATGGCCTTTCCTATACTAAGCCGTCAGTTTGGTTATTGAGTGAATAAATCAATGTAAAAACATGTTTTTATCCTACAACAGCTGATCCTTCCAGAAAGTAAACCAAGAGACCACTTCTATTTGTACAGACATTTCTTTAAGAGAATTAAAAAGTATACTCAGGACATCTCTGGGGGATTTCCTAGAAAAGAATTATTATATACCACTTCAGCTCCCACAAAAGGAATGATCCACAGATAAGGAATTACAGACCAGAACTTTCCTGGAACGTTAAAGGGATCTATTTGAAAAACATCAAGCCAGACTCATCCTTCTTTTACCACTTTCTTTTGCTTTCTTATTGTTGACCCTGGACACTTTCCAGGCCCACAGCTGTACCCTCTACAGAAATGCATTCATATTTCTCACATGCTTATGGATCTATTGATCTGCCCAGCAGAGGCTGATATGCTGTTTGTGCTCTGCAAATGCCAAGTACATCTTTCAGACTTTCCCCAGAAACCAAATACCATCCGGAGCTTTGATTGGGAGTATAACTGACCCTCAAGGGAATGGAATAAAAGGGCAGAATGAGAATTTCTAGCTCAAGTTCATATCATACAACTCTCCACCCTCATCCCATGTCATCATTTCTTCTTCTGGGTTCCTGTGTTGCTGGAGGTAATGACAATGGTACCCATGTCTCTCAAAACATTCTTACTTTTATTAAGGAAATTTCGTATCTCCATGTATACCTGTAATTATTATTTTTTTTTTTGAGTGTCTCATGGGTTTCTTCACATTTTTCAAAGACCTATCAGGGCACCTGGGTAGCTCAGTCAGTTAAGCCTCTGCCTTTGGTTCAGGTTGTGTTACCAGAGCCCTGGATCGAGCCCCACATCAGGGTCCCTGATCAGTGGGGAGGCTGCTTCTCTCTCTCCCTCTGCCAGCTACTCTGCCTACTTGTATTCTCCCCCTCTCTGTCAAATAAATAAAATATTTAAAAAAATAAAAAACTTGACTATCTACATATATGTGTTGGACAATTAAACTATTAATTAAGGTGGTGGCAGAGAGGGATGATAATACGTTGCCAACAGAGCTAAGACAAGCTAGTTCCTTTGGGCAGACATTAGAAGGCTCTGGCGTTTGGATGCTAAGGCTTTTATAGATCCTGTTGCAATCTTGCCACCAGGTAAATATTACAATTAAAAAAAAAACCCTCAAAAACTCTGCTGTACATACAAACATTGATTAACAAGCAGGAATTGAGATCCTGACCCCCCCCCCACCCCGCCACACACACACACACACAAAACAAAGGGTAAGGGAGAAATTATTGAGAATCTAACTGGACTGGGAATGCTTGGAGGGCTCTGTGACCATTCACAATACCTACCTAGTGAGTATACGTGCCCCGTCTAACACACCCAAATAAAAAAATAAATAAAAAATAATAAGAGGAATCACACATGTCAACACAACAGAAAACTCCATTCCTCTCCCCTATAACTTGACCAATATAAAATGATACATGCCAAATATTACTAAATAATGTGATTCTAAAGCCCATGTAACCCCTACCTATGAGAAGATGAGAAAGTTAAAACTTGGTTAGGTGCGGCAGAGATGAAAAAGAGACTTTAAGTGACAGACACACTACGTAGGGAGCATTTGATCAAGTGTGATAACTAGATTAGGAATTAAAATACCTGCCTTTAACTTTTTCAGTAGCAAGCCAAGTATTTATCCAAAGAAAGCGAAGTGGAGGGAGGGACAGAACAAAAGAAAATGCTTTTGAATGGATACTGTAACCAGTATGATCACTGGGGAGCATCAAGAATTATTCTCTAGTGTGGTCCTCAGTAATGTCAGGTGAAGCCTTGGGGTCCTCCTTGAGGCATGATTACTTGCACATTTGAATAATTTTCCCTCTAGTCCTCTGAATTCATAGCTGAGACCCCTGTAATTAAGACAGAGTAATGAAAGAGAAACAGAAGTTTCTCATGGATATACGGGGCGGGGGGGGGCGGTGAGAATGAAGGATCCCTGAGGTGCCTTAGAATTCAGACCTAAGTATCATCTTAATAGGGAATAGGGAGGGGTGTGGAGCTTAGGGGCTTCTTAGAGGACAGTAAATGATTTATAGGAAAGATGAATGGCTCCTTAGAAGAACAGATCATAGGTATGATAGTCTGCCTTGATGTGGTGTGGGCTTGACTTCTCTCCTGTGACTAGAGTTTCTCTTCCCTTATTGATGAAACTCTGAGGGACGATTTGTTTTTGGAGGATCTGTCTTCAGGCAGTTGACGGAGTTGAGAAAAAGCTTGTGCCTGCAGTTGCTGTTTTTCAAGTGCCTACAGCACCAAATAATTCATATGTCAAAGTGGCCTTTTTGGGGATGGCATATTCGGTCATGTTCTACTTTAGTCCCGACGGATTCAGATAGCGTGTGTTCCTCTGCACATGTGTCAGTCCCACCAAACCTGAATTTCAGGAAACTTTGAGAGGTTATCTGAGGCAAAAGACCAGGAAACCGGCCTGAAGAGTCCAATGAGAAATAAATTCCTTCCTGATCCAGCTGACCACCATTGGTGCTTATACCACCAGGGGGTCCACACTCTGACTTGTTATTTGCAGTTGATGCCCATGTTTGTGACAAAGCAGCAGTTCATCTCATCCAGAACAAGAGCACAGAAACTGCAAATAGTGGAGTTTCTGTTTTCTATATTCGTCTGCATTTGAGCAAGCGCGGTGGACCGGACATCTAGATCAACTCTTCCTGTCCCCAATTTCTCAATTAGCAATGGGACGGTCGCCAAGTGTTGCCTCTTTTCATCTACGATGCTGGAAAATTGACTAGATTCTGAGCTCAGTTTTCTATAAAATATTCACAGCATTATAAATTCATTTTTCCCTGCTTCTTCCACCTATTTAAATATGGTATCCTCTCCTTCTCTTATGGATCCAATCGCAGAAAATTATGCATGCCTAGTCCCATGTAGCTTCTGTCCTTGTATAGTTTAGGTATATCAACACTTAGGTGTAGTAAAGGACACTGTGTAGTCAATGTTGAATGTATTGTCAACTAGAACAAAAAAGAAGTTAATTGCTCTAGGAATATATATTGTCTTAGAAAACATCACAGAAGTGTTTTGTTTTGTTTCATAACGGTGTTTTAACATTAGGGATCCTGGAACAAACTCAAACTTCAGAATTCATTAGACATTGATCCTTTATGTTCAACTAGAGAAGAATGTTTTGATTATAAGACAATGTAGTACAGTCATAATCAATTTATTATCTCTCACCAGATCTTTTTTCTTCCAACTTCTCTAATTTTAAAATTCACAGACATTTCAAGAGCAGGGAAATACATCTGTTTCTTATTCATTTACATTTTGTTTTTGTGATGTTTAATATGCACTATTAGAAGTTCCAGAAGCTTTGGCTTTTATGGAAGACATTAACTTTTCCCTTTTCCCTTTGAATAAGGCTAGAATACTTTACCAAGAATAAAAACAAACCAGATCTCCAAAGCTGTTAGCTTAATTTGAAATGCAAACTCAAAGCCTCAAGTAGATATTCAGAGTTGGCCCAATGTGTCCTCCCAGTCTTGCAGTTAAAGACCTCAAGAGGTCTTATTTTCCAGCCCAACAGTTACACTGCAATATTTATTAATTTTTAACATGGACAGGTTTCAATGAACCCTGTGATTTTATTGCACAGTGGCAATCTTTCTAAGAGAAAGTCTGAAAACTCAAATAGACCTCAGAGCTGTTTTAGGAAAGGACTTCCCAAACCAGTTCAGAAATAAATCAACCTTAACCTTGCAAAAAGTCTAAAGGCTACTTCTCCTCAGTACGTTCAATATTTAAAATGGATAGAAAAACTCTAACAGAACAACCACCACAAAAATTAAAAATCAAAACAAAACATACAACCCAAAAACAAAAAAACAAAAAACAAACCCAGAGGGGTACTCTTTGTTCCTGATTCTGACCAAGGAGGGATCATCTCTAGGACTGGAAAACGGAAGGCAAACATGAAATCTATCACTTTACTAATTTCTTAAGCCCATTACTTTATCTTTGAGTCTTTTCCACCTGAGCCACCAATGGATTTACATTAGGTATACACATTCTCCTATTTCCTAATAGTCTTTTAAATTAACTTACTGCTTACAAATCAGAGGCTCATGAGAAGTATGAAGAATGGAATGGACAGACAAATGACATTCATCTCTTAAAACTAAGTGGATGGGAACTCAGAGTGAAGCTGTAAGGAAGACAGAGGGTAATAAAGACATAGCAGAGTCAAGCCACGTGAGGAGTGGTGTTAATGACACAGCTGGTAGATGCCTGGGAGAGAGGACTGGACACAAATAGAGATCAGGAGGTGATGACGACATCCTACTCCTACATGTAGGAGCCCGCACTCAGTGCCAGGTGCTACTCCATGTGCTTCATATATATCAACTTATATTAACAACAATCATATCAAGTTATTATAACACCCCCCTCTCTCTTTTTTTTCCAACAGATGAATGAATTGAAGCACAGAGAGGTTCAATAATATGTCTAAGGTGACACAGCCAACTGACAGTGGAGCTAGGATTAAAAGCCTAGCAGTCTGGCTGAAAGCTCCATGTATGTAACCACTGGGCGGTGCTGCCTCTCGTTGGTTATGGGAGAGAGATTTAAGTCAAGAGGGTTTAGATTTGCCAAATAGAGTTCAGTTTTCTACATGCCTGGGAAAACAAACCCAAAGGCCAACCCAGTTTCCTGTGATCCCTTTCTTTAGTATTTTCTCACCACAAGTCATCTCCCTTTTACTAATGGATAAGCTAGGAAAGAGTTTCTTTAGCCAGCCAAAAATGAAAGGACAATTGAATTCCCAACCTTGGAAGTCACGTAAACAGCATAAAAAGCTTAGGCAACACCAAGTTAGATTTTACAATCCAGAGGATGCATTATTCCCCAATAACAGCTACAAGATAATAAAGTTTTACAACCAAGGTGTCTTAAAATAAAACTCTCAAAAAGATGCCTTTGAGAATAGTGACTGCCATTCCCCATTATCACAACTTTGTGATAAATCAAGTCCTTGAAGCAACTGTATTTGTGCATGGGAACAGGGAAGTTGGTTTCTTGCTTTGATGGGCCTGATTTTTTTAGTGTACTAAAGAACAATTTCAATTTGGAGGAAAGGTCTTAAGAACTTTCATGTAGGTCTTGGTGTACCTTCCACCTGAAGGATGGAATGTAACTCCTCTTTCAGGAACAGAAATGCTTCTGTCTCATTGGTCTCCCTCCCTCTCTCCTTATGAAAAAAATGATTCAGAGCAAACCAAGTCATGCCTTGAACTGTCACCTCTTGCCTCATCCAAAGTCAACTCATCTTGGAACACTCCTAAAATATTCTGATCATGCTTGGTTTTGCTTTTTGGTTCAATGAAAACAGCTAATACATATCTGCTTTAAATGTCCCAGTGTGGACCCCAAGGTAAAAATGCAGTGCTCAATGAGAACATTTGGTTATTCTGCACTATTATCATGCTAAATGATTTTGGGATCATGGACCCAACAGTCCACACCTCCATTTCCTATCTGCAGTTGGCAGCCCACACCACCACGCCCACTTCCCCAAGTGAGCACCTTCAAAGGCCATCATTTACATTCTTCTGGCTCACACTTATTTTCATGGAGTGAAGTACACTATGAATTTCAAGGGACACAGCAGTTCACCAAGATTTTTTGAACAGTTACTGCAAGCAGAATGTACTCAAGCACCCTAAGCAGCAGAATGTACTCAAAACAACATTCACTACAGTGGGCTTGATTCCTACAATCTAAAGCTCAGGAAGCCAGCAAACTCTTGGTGACATAACAGAGAACAATTCTATCACTGTTCCCAGCTTGACAAGAATAAATTGAAAGGCCTAAGATATATTTTACTAGTATTCATGCATTATGTATTGTTTTTAAGATCACTCATCCAAGTAGCCATTTGGTCTATTTTGGAATATGCAGTATGGCATTTTTTACAATTCCACGAAAATGTTCATTATTCTTAAGTCACCAATCTTAAAAATAAAAACATTATTTTACTTAAGACTTAGGAGGGCAAAGCCAGTGGTTTGTATTCAAAGATGCCCTTTTTTTTTTTTTTTTAAGTGGAGAAGCCATACATTATCCTTCTATAAGTTAACCTGTTTCCCTTTTTAAAAACAAATGCATTTATGCCTTGCTCCCATTTGCAGAATTATTCAACTACGTTTTGACAAAAAGAGTTGGGAAAGTTAATATTCTTTCCTTGAGATTGTAGTGGAATAACAAAAAAATTCAACAAAGACATCTGTAATCATAGGAGAGAGGAAATCCAACATTATGGTGCTAGCAAGTACTCGCTGAATGAAGGGAGGAACAGAAGCACAGATGAATAAACGAAGGGGTTTTCAGCACTTTCAGTGGGATGTGGTAAAAGCCTCAGAGAGGACAGGTCCAACTTTCCTGAAAGAAACATCTTTGAGTTAGTTGTGAAGTAGATGATAGGTCAAAGTGAGATGAAGTTCAACTGCCTTTAGCAACACAGCCTCCAAGAAGGTAGAGCTAAGGTGCCTCTCTCGCTTTTCCTCATCTTTACAATGGGAATAAGACCTCAGAAAGTTATCAGAGTCAAGTGAGTTCACGGGCTTAAAGCATCTAACACAGGAACCAGCACACAGAAGGTGGAGAATCAAATGAGTTCCCTCCACACTGGGCTTTTCCTTTCCTAGGAAGGAAAGTGAGGAAGGAGAGATGAATGCCAGCAGGTCAAGAAGGGGAGGAGGGGAAGTCAGGAAACATTAGCTCACTTAAAAAGCCCAGCCTCCTATGGTCTTACCATAGGCAACACATTTATTTTCCTTTTAGTTTAATAGAAATTAATAACTAAACCATCAAGTTAGGTCTTCTTAAAGCCCCAGAAAAAAAAAAATTACACTGATTCAATGTAACTTATAAACTAAGTTTCCGGATTTTGTTAATTTCCTGCTCTATGGCACAGCAAGAAGAATGGGGTAATTATCTCATGTTTCTTTCCTTATTATGGTAATTACATGCAAGCCCAGAAAAGCAATCTGGGCAGCATTCATGTGTCCTGTTAAGCACAAAAATCCTTTTCCAGTTGCCAGTACTCACAATGGTCTTTCTACTGCAGCCAAACTTCCAATGCTTAGTTCTTTAAATGTGATCTACATACCCACAATATGAAGAGGATGGAGGGCTGGCTAACATAGGGAAGAAGAGAGGGAAGGGAAGCTAGGGTGCAGATTTCTGGTGCATCACAAATTTGATCCAATGAGCAGAAGAGAAGGGGCTCTCCCCATATAGTTCAGGGCACCCAAGTGTTTCCTTCTCAAATGCATCTCTCTATTGTGTATCATTAAGTGAACTTTTTTCTCCAAGCTTCTCTTTTAAAATGCAAAACACCTGCTTCTTGACTAAGTACAAATGACTTAAGTAAAATCTTTCCCAGCTCCCTCTTTTTTTTTTCCCCAAAGATTTTATTTATTTATTTGACAGAGATCATAAGTAGGCAGAGAGGCAGGCAGAGACAGTGGCGGATGTTGGGGTTGGGGGGAAGCAGGCTCCAAGCTGAACAGAGAGCCTGATACAGGGGCTCAATCTCAGGATCCTGGGATTATGATCCGAGCCAGAGGCAGAGGCTATAGCCCACTGAGCCACCCAGGCACCCCACCAGCTCCCTCCTTTTACTTGTAAGGAAAAAGAAGCCTTGAGAGGTAGAAGGATTTGCTCTTGGCCCACAGCTCATAACTGGAAAGAGGGCATACCAGAACCTAGGTATCCTAAGTGACAGTCTAGTGTTCTGCTCCAGCTTCCCCTCTGCATGGCTAACCTGACCCAGTTACAGGCATCATCTGACATAGCAGCATCTGAACATAAAGTTAGGTGTGCTTCAAGGAATGTCAAGCACTTCACAAATGGTATCAAATCTCACCATCACCAACATAGGCTCTGCCCCTGTCATCTATCCCTTGGCATGGAACCATTTGATCTTCCCCATCTTCCATCCTCTTGCCCTCGTGGTTTATTCTTCACACACCAAGTGATCCTTGACAATTCAATTCTGGCCATTTCACTTATATGTTCCAAATTAAACTCTTATACTTTCCCATCACTCTTAGGGAAAACAAAAACAGAATACGATTCTTACCACAGTCTACAATGCCTCACATTATCAAAAACTTGGCTCTCTCCCTGAGCTTGTCAACCGCCAATGTTGAGATTTTGGCTGGCTTATAACTTCTCTAATGTGCCAAACATGTTCATGCCTCAACTTTGAGAAACTGCATGATTAAAAATAGAATGGTTGTTCAAATACATAGAGGGGGGTAAAAATTAAAAATCAAGAAAATAGCATTACCCTGAGAAAGAAATGTTTGAAAAAAAAATCAATAAATCTTAAGATGTCCTGTTTCAAGCACAGAATAAAACTACAGTGAAAACTAATTGGCATCATTAGAGTTGGTGATTAATTGGATGTGAGGGATAAAACAAAGAAAGAACCAAAGGTGTCTCTCGGGTTTTTAATGTGGTCACCTGCAGTTGTGGTCACATTCAATTTACTTACTTTGGACCAACTAAGTTGAAAAGGAGCTAACAGCATACCACACAGAAGTAGAAATACTGGGAAAATAGGAGTCTATTTGCAAGTAGATAAGTAATTATCAACATTACTACCTCGTCGCCTTAATTTGTTAGGCTATATGAACAGGATTCAAGTATCAAAAATGTTTTTATTTTGTTGAACATAATTAAGCTACACTGAATTTTAAAAAACAGTAACAAAAGCAAGAAGATTCTGCCTCAGATTTTTTCATTAATATAGCTGGGACCAAGTTATATTAGTTGATTTCTGGCCATTGAAAGAAGATTCTGTTGATATAATTAACTACTCCTAGCTTCACTATTGATAGAAGGCTAGAAATTAGCACCCAAATGAGCCACATTCAAGGTGTCATGGTTTTGATTAAGCAATGGCTGGAAAAATAAATGTTTATTAAAGCCCAAAGTTGTCATTTAGGGACTTTTTAGAGGATATATACAGCTATGTGCGCTTTGATTTTTAACACAGTAAAAATTTGATCTTGCAACTAAGATTATTAACAAGAAGAAAATGTCACTTTCTACCATCTGGAAAAGCACCAGTTCAAAAGACTTAGCTGACAACCGGAAGGAGAAGCCATCAACTACTGTCTCAGTCCTCATCCTTCCTTGTGGGGTTGGGGGTAAAGGCAGAGATGAGTGTAAGAGTCTTACTGACCCTTTACTCTAGACTTTCCCTATAACAACTTGATCATTTTTTTGCTTTTTTCCTCCTTTGGCCATATCAACATCTAACTGACTGGGTTATCCCCAGTGTGTCTATCATCTCCCTCCTTCCTTTCCCTCACCACCCACCTCCACCATCAGACCAGAAGGAAAAAGTCATTTAAAAAAATAATGTTGCAAGCTTTGAATAAGATGGCTGAGGAGTAGAGACCTAAAAATAATCATTCCCAGGAGTTCAGCTAGATAGTTATCAAACCATTCTGAACACCTACAAACTCAACAGGAGATTGAAGAGAAAAAGAGCAACAATTCTAGGAATAGAAAAACACCACTTTCTGGAAGGTAGGACATACAGATAAGTGAATCTGACCCAATACATGGGAAGATAGAACATTGTGGGAGACCCTGGCTCCCAGCAAGCGGTAGAGCAGTGCAGCATAAAATTGGAACTTTTAGAAGTCTGCTCCACTGAAGGAGGCTAAGTGGGGGGTAGAACCCTCACTGGGAAAGTATGGTCTCAGGTCCCGTAGGGTCAAAGAAAGACTGGGTGTGTCTGAGTATAGCAGAACTCCCAGGTATCAGAGCGGGGAAGCTGGCTACAGACAGAGCTGAGGAGGGGACTCTCACCTTGGGGTGACCTTAAATCTTGATCCAAGGCAGTCGGGCCACTGCTCTTCCAGCTGGGACCCCACAAATGGCAGATCCAGGGAGACCCCCTCATTCCTCCTCTGGGAGGTGTGGGAGCGCAAACCAGTAATCTGCTGGGTTTGGAGACTCCAAATGGGGCCGTGCACCAGAGATGGAAACGCTTGGTGACAGGCTGCGTGAGCACAGAGTGTGGCCAGAGACCAGGGAGATGAGAGGGATTGACTACTTATCTCCAAGGGTGCACTGGGGAGTGGGGCCCTGAGCTCTCAGCTCCTCTGGGCCAGAGGTTGGGAGGCCACCATCTTCATTCCTGTCCTCCAAAGCAGTACAGAAAGCATTCAGGGAACAAAAGCTCCTGAGAGGAACCCAAGCAGATTACTTAGCCTGGTCCCTGGCAAGGGTGGTGCAATTCTGCCTCAGGCAAAGACATTTGGAAATCATGGCAGCAGGCCCCTCTCCCAGAAGATCAGCAAGAACCTTCAGCCAAGACCAAGTTCACTAATCAATGAAAAATGGAAAATTTCAGTCACCTTACAGGCAATACAATGGCACTAAATTCATATCTTTCAGCAGTTACCCTGACTGTAAAGGGGCTAAATTCCCCAATCAAATGACACAGGGTATCAGAATGGATAAAAATATAAGACCCATCGATATGCTGTCTACAAGAAACTCATTTTAGACCCAAAGACACCTCCAGATTTAAAGTGAAGGGTGCAAAACCATTTATCATGCTAACGGAAATGAAAAGATAGCTGGGGTGGCAATCCTTATATTAGACAAATTAGATATTAAGCCAAAGACTATAATAAGATATAAGGAAGGATGCTATATCATACTTAAAGGATCTGTCTCACAAGAGATCTAACAATTTTAAATATCAATGTCCCTAACATGGGAGCAGTCAATTATATAAACATATTAATAATAAAATCAAAGAAACATATGAACAATAATACAATAATAATAGGTGACTTTAACACTCCCTTCACTGAAATGGACAGATCATTTAAGCAAAAGATCAACTTGAAAATAAAGACTTTAAATGACACATTAAATGACAGAACTTTCCATCCCAAAGCAACAGAATATACATTCTTCTCTAGTGCACATAGAACATTCTCCAGCATAGATCACATCCTGGATCACAAATCAGGTCTTGACTAGTATCAAGAGCCTAGGATCATTCCTTGTGTATTTTCAGACCACAATACTCTGAAGCTAGAACTCAACCACAAGAGGAAAGTTGGAAAAAACACAAATATGCGGAGGCTAAAGAGCATCCTACTAAAGAATGAATGGGTCAACCAGGAAATTAAAGAAGAATTGAAAAAATTCATGGAAACAAGTGAAAATGAAAACACAACTGTTCAAAATCTTTGGGATGCAGCAAAGGCAGTCCTGAGAGGAAAGTATATAGTGACACAAGCCTTTCCCAAGAAACAAGAAAGGTCTCAAGTATACAGCTTAACCCTGCACCTAAAGGAGCTGGACAAAGAACAACAAAGAAAGCCTAAAACCATCAGGAGAAGAGAAATCATAAAGATCTGACAAGAAACCAATGAAATAGAAACTAAAATAACAGTAGAAGAGATCAACAAAACTAGGAGCTCGTTCTTTAAAGAATTAATAAGATTGATAAACCCCTGGCCAGACTTATCCAAAAGAAAAGACAAAGGACCCAAATAAATAAAATCATGAATGAAAGAGGAGAGATCACAACCAATACCAAAGAAATACAAACAAATGTAAGAACATATTATCAGCAACTATACACCAGCAAATCTGACAATCTGGGAAAAATGGATGCATTCCTAAAGACATACTACCATGACTGAACCAGGAAGACATAGAAAATCTGAACAGACACATAACCAGTAAGGAGATTGAAGCAGTCACCAAAAAGCTCCCAAAAAATAAGAGCCCAGGGCCAGACACCTTCCCAGGGGAATGCTACCAAACATTTAAGGAAGAATTAATACCTATTTTCCCGAAACTGTTCCAAAAAATAGAAATGGAAGGAACACTTCCAAACTCATTTTATGAGGCCAGCATTACCTTAATCCCAAAACCAGACAAAGACCCCATCAAAAAGGAGAATTACAGACCAATACTCCTGATGAACACAGATGCAAAAATTCCTACCAAAATACTAGCCAATAGGAGCCAACGGGACATTAAAAGGATTATTCACCAAGACCAAGTATCAAGAGCCTGGGCTTTCAAGGTTCCTGGGCTGCAAGGTTGGTTCAACATCTTCAAATCAATCAATGTGCTACAAAACATTAATAAAAGAAAGATCAAGACCCATATGATCATCTCAATAGATGCAGAAAAAGCATTTGACAAAGTACAGCATTCTTTCTTGTTCAAAACTCTTCAGTGTAGAGATAGGGTGTACATGGGTACATACATCAATATCATCAAAGCCATCTATGAAAAACCCACAGCAAATATCATTCTCAATGGGGAAAATCTGAGAGCTTTTCTGCTAAGGTCAGAAACATGGCAGGACTGTCCACTATCATCATTGCTATTCAACATAGTATTAGAAGTCCTAGCCTCAGCAATCAGACAACAAAAAGAAATAAAAGGTATTCTAATTGGCAAGAAGTCAAACTCTCACTCTTTGCAGATGATATCATACTTTATGTGGAAAACTCAAAAGACGCCACTCCAAAGCTGCTAGATCTCATACAGGAATTCAGGAAAGTGGCAGGACATAAAATCAATGCATAGAAATCAGTTGCAATTTGGTGCAGCCACTTTGGAAAACAGTGTGGTGATTCCTTAAGAAATTAAAAATAGAGCTATCCTATGACCCTGCAATTGTCCTACTGGGTATTTGCCACAAAGATACAGACGTAGTGAACAGAAGGGCCATCTCTACCCCAATGTTCATAGCAGCAATGGCCACAGTCACCAAACTGTGGAAAGAGCCAAGATGATCTTCAACAGATGAATGGATAAAGAAGATAGGGTCCATATACACTATGGAGTATTATGCCTCCATCAGAAAGGATGAATACCCAATTTTTATGTCAACATGGATGGGACTGAAGGAGATTATGCTGAATGAAATAAGTCAAGCAGAGAGAGTCAATTATCATATGGTTTCACTTACTTGTGGAACATAAGGAATAACGCAGAGGACATTGGGTGAAGAAGATGAGAAATGAGTTGGGGGAAATCAGAGGGGGAGACAATCCATGAGAGACTGTGGACTCTGAGAAACAAACTGAGAGTTTTGGAGGGGACAGAGGTAAGGGGTTGGGAGGGCCTGGTGGTCGGTATTAAGGAGGGCACATATTACATGGAGCAATGGGTGTGGTGAATAATGAATCTTGGAACACTGAAAAAATAAAATAAATTTTAAAAAAGAAATCAGTTGGGGCACCTGGGTGGCTCAGTGGGTTAAAGCCTCTGCCTTCGGCTCAGGTTATGATCCCAGGGGTCCTGGGATCGAGCCCCGCATCAGGCTCTCTGCTCTGCAGGGAGCCTGCTCCCTCCTCTCTCTCTCTGCCTGCCTCTCTGCCTACTTGTGGTCTCTGTCTGTCAAATAAATAAATAAAATCTTAAAAAAAAATCAGTTGCATTTCTATACACCAAAAACCAACAAAAGAGAAATTAAGGAGTCAGTCCCATTTAAAATTGAACCCCAAACCACAAGATACCTAGGAATAAACCTAACTAAAGAGACAAAGAATCTGTATTCAGAAAACTATAACGTACTCATGAAAGAAATTGAGGAAGACACAAAGAAATGGAAAAACATTTCATGCTCATGGATTGGAGGAACAAATATTGTGAAAATGTCTATGCTACCTAAATCACTCTACATATTTAAGCCATCCCTAACACAATACCATCAATTTTTTTCAAAGAAATGGAAGAAATAATCCTAAAATTTATATGGAACCAGAAAAGACCTGGAAAAGCCAGAGGAATGTTGAAAAGGAAAGCCAAAGCTGGCAGCATCATAATTCCAGACTTCCAGGCTCTATTACAAAGCTATGATCATCAGGACAGTATGGTACTGGCACAAAAACAGACACATAGATCAATGGAACAGAAGAGAGAGTCCAGAAATGGACCTTCAATTCTACGGTCAACTTATCTTTAAAGCAGGAAAGAATGTCCGATGGAAAAAAAGACAGTCTTTTCAACAAATGGTGTTGGGAAAATTGGACAGCCACATACAGAAAAATGAAACTGGGCCATTTCCTTACACCATCTGCAAAAATGACTCAAAATGGATGAAAGACCTCAATGTGAGATAGAATCCATCAAAATTCTTGAGGAGAACACAGGCAGCAACCTCTTTGACCTCAGCCACAGCAACTTCTTCCTAAGAACATCACCAAAGGAAAGAGAAGCAAGGACAAAAATAAACTAGTGGGACTTCATCAAGATAAAAGCTTTAGCACAGCAAAGGAAACAGTCAACAAAACCAAAAGACAACCAACAGAAAGGGAGAAGATATTTGCAAATGACATATCAAATAAAGGGCTAGTATCCAAAATCTAGAAAGAAATCAAACTCAACACACAAAGAACAAATAATCCAATCAAGAAATGGGCAGAGGACATGAACAGACATTTCTGCAAAGAAGTCATCCACATGGTCAACAGACACATGAAAAAGTGTTCCACATCACTCGGCAGCAGGGAAATACAAATCAAAACCACAATGAGATACCACCTCACACCAGTCAGAATAACTAAAATTAACAAGTCAGGGAATGACAGATGCTGGTGAGGATGTGGAGAAAGGGAATGCATGTAGGAAAGGGAATGCATGTGGGAACGCAAGTTGGTGCAGCCACTCTGGAAAACAGCACGGAGGTTTCTTAAAAAGTTGAAAATAGAGCTACCCTATGACCCAGCAATTGAACTACTGGTATTTACCCTAAAGATACAAACGTGGTGATCCGAAGGGGAATGTGCACCCGAATGTTTATAGCAGCAGTGTCCACAATAACCAAACTATGGAAAGAACCTAGATGTCCATCAACAGATGAGTGGATAAGGAGGAGGTGATGCACACACACACACACACACACACACACAATGGAATACTGTGCAACCAGAAAAAACACCCAAACTCTTGCCATTTGCAATGATGTAGATAGAACTAGAGGGTATTATGCTAAATGAAATAAGTCAATTGGAGAAAGAACATTATCATTATTTCTGATATGAGGAATTTGAAAGGCCGGTTGGGGGGGTCATAGCGGGGAGGGAGGGAAAAAATGAAATAAGATGGGACTGGGGAGGGAAACAAACCACAAGAGACTCTTAAACTTAGGAAACAAACTGAGGGTTGCTAGGGGTTGTAGAGGAGGGATAGGATGGCTGGGTTATGGACACTGGGGAGGGTATGTGCTATGGTGAGTGCTTTGAATTCTGTAAGACTGGTGATTCACAGACCTGTACCCCTGAAGCAAATAATAAGTTACATGTTAATAAAAAAAAAGATAATGTTGATTTTTTTTAATTTTGGGGGGTTTTCTATCAAGACAAAATTTATTGGACATAAAATGTAAATATCTTAAATATAAGACTTTCTGAAGTTTTCTGTATGTGTCCACACCTGCAGCCAATGCCCAGGTCAAGATGGAAAATCCACTTATTATCCCAGAATGTGTCATCTTGCTGTTCCCCTTAATAAACCCCCCACCCCTCCAGTAATCCTTATTGCAACCTCTATTATCATAGACTGGTTTAGCCTCCCCCTGCAAGCTTATGGATGAGATCACAAAGTATACTGTCTTTTATATCTACTCCATTTGCTCAATCTAATTTTTTTAAATGAATCCATGTTGCTTCATACATCTGAATTTACTTCTATTGTTGCTGTTTTATAACTCATTGTAGATTTATACCACTGTTTGTCTCTCCATTTTTCTGTGCTAAACATTTGTGTTATTTCAGTTCTGTGAATCAAACTGCCCTGCAGTTTTTCTGTAGGTCTTTTTGAGAAGGTGTATCTTATTTTCTTGAGAACTAGAGCTGACTAGGCTGGCTTTTTTTCCATAGGGACATCAACATCAGTTTCCTATTGCTTTTGTAACAATACCACAAATTTAGCAGTTAAAAAACAACACAAACTCTTCTTAGAGTTCTGGAGACCAGAACTGTGTTTTGGGCTCTGTTTTTTCCGGAGGTTCTAGGGTGAAATCCATTCCCTTACCTTTCCCAGCTGCTAGAGCGTGTCCATATTCCTGTACTTAAGATATTCTTCCATCTTCATCATGCCAGCAGCACAAAACCACATATTCCTCAGGCTGCTACTCTCCGGTTTTGCCTCTCTTTCCACCCTCCTCCATCTTTAAAGATGCCCGTGATTATACTGGGTCCACCTGGAAAAGCCAGGCTCATCTCCTGTGCTAGCTCTGCCAGCTGATTAGCAACTTTAATTGCATCCAGAACTGAGCTTTGCCATGTAAAGCAACATATTCACAGTTTCCAGGGCTTAGGAAATATTACCATTTCAAAATCTAGTTTACATTTTTATTTTTAAACGAAATCTTCGAAATCAGCGTGTGTTCTACACTTAGAGCACATCTCAATTTGGACTAGCTACATTTCAAGTGCTTAGAAGCTACATGTGCTTAGTGGCTATAGTATTAGTAAAAGTCTAGAAGCTTGCTGGTTTCCCTTTTAAATTAAGGTCTCTGATCCATCTCAAAATAAGTTTTGTGTATGTTGTGAAAGAGGGGTCAAGGTTTTTTGTTTGTTTGTTTGTTTAACATATTTACCTAGTTGCTCAAACACGTTTTATTAAAAAGACTTTCTTTTCCTCATTGAATTCTATTGGCTCCTTTCTTGACAATAAGTAACTGTAGATGCTGTATTCTCTATTCAGCTCCTTTGACCTGTCTATCTGTAGGCTGCTATAAGCTCATCTTTAATTACTGTAGATTAGAATAAATCTTAAAATCTGGTAGGGTAATTCCTAATTTTATTCTTCAGGTTTGCCTCGCCTGGCTTATGTATTTTGTAGTTTCATAGATACTTTAGAAGCAGCTTTTCAATTTTTTCTCAGGTTTTCATTATCAGAAAATTTGGTCTTTAAACTCTGATAATCAGCAACTTATTATATTATTAATTAGAAACACAAATTAATTTTCTTTAACTCTAAATGTGTAAGACTAAGTACAGAGCTACTTTAGAAAAAAGGGTGCAAGTTGCACCTCTCTGCTAGTCAAAAAGATATGTGACAACAGGACTCAAAGGCTGTCTGTGACCGATCCTATGCAGCTCTATTCTTTCGACCTATAACACCATAAGAGAACACATGGAGATGGTGCCAAAACCAGCAAGAATGAGGACAGAGAAGACATTCAAAGGAAGGCTGATGCACATCAGATTACATAGAACTTTCGACATAGTCTTAAGAGACTTACATCCTCTCCTAATTTTTAGAAGAGCCGTAAGGCCAATGTTTTATAATAAATATTAAAGCAAAAATTTCCTCCCAAATATGTATATATGTTATATATATTGTATACATATTTATATGTATTTTATAAATGTATATTTTATTATAGTTCATAAATTATATTATATATATATTTACATATGTATTTTATAAATTTAATTCATTTTATGACCACAGACTCTAAGTTTTGAGAAGTGGGTAAAATGAAGCACAAGAGAAAAATTACATAATTTGTTATCACAGACTATAAGAGAAAAAACTGAAAGTAGTTCCTACAGTATAATAAACTATTACAGTAAAACCTAGTTTATTCTCCATTCTGTTAAATAACTTTTTAATTCACTAATATCCCTATATATTTAGAGAACAATGATGATTCAGAATCATAATATTGACCTTGAGAGATTAGAGGATTTTTTCACATGTATATCCATTTACTCAACACCTAAATATCTTTTAAGGGTCAGGAACTTTGCTTGGCTGACTTCCTTCTGAGAAACTGGACAGCAAAGAAAGATTTTTATTAATCCAATGTCAAACATATTTAAATTTATTTTCCTTGAAAATTGATCATCTAAATACACCCTATATATTAACACTTTGTTCTCCAGATTCCTCTAGTAACTAATTGTTTGGGTCAGATTGTACACCAGAATAATCTTGCTGTGGGGAGAAGAATTTGTCAAGAATTTGTAGAGACTTTGACTCTGTATCTTCATAAGGCAAGAGTTGAGAATGAAAGGGGAAATATCATCTCCCTCTTTTACTTTCTGGTTTTGGCTTAGTTCTAAATTCAAAGGTCAGTCCTAAATGCAATCTTGGGAGGGAATGTGATTTTCCAAGAAAATACTTCTCAAAATTGTATATGCCTTTAAATCACTAGGGATATTTTCTAAAAAAATTCTTTCTTGTTTCACTCCCAGAAATTCTGAGTCATAAAACTTGCATGGGGCTGGAAATATGTATTTTTTTAAAGATTTTTATTTATTTATTTTAAAGAGATGGGGGGAGGGGCAGAGAAGACGTAGAGGGAGAATCTCAAGCAGGTTCCACACTAGCAGAGAGCCCAGCATGGGGCTCAATCTCATGACCCTGAGATCACAACCTGAGCTGAAACCAAGACTTGGATGCTTAACCAACTGCACCACCCAGGTGCCCCAAAATGTGTATTTTTAATAAATGCTATTTATGATTCTTTTCCTTAAATTATAAGTATTCATTCAGTAGTAACTGTGAGCAAGACACTGAAGGAACTGGGCAAAGCCTGTAGGGCCACTAAAGTCTTTTGAGCAGGTTCTTCCTGTAATGGAGCTTGTTTTTAGGAGAGGACACTGGCTAGAGGAAAAAGAGGATGGAAACAGCCCTCATTGTGTTGAGACCCCATACTGAACCTAGAACCAAGGAGCTAGGGCAGGGAGTGAGGACTGAATTCCTTGGAGGGGCAGAGGAGGTGAGAAAGGATACCCTGCAAGGAATGAGCTTAGAACTGGCTTCATGCAGAGGCCAGTTCTGGGATGGAAATAATGAACCATCAAGTCAAACTTTACAGATTCTTTTCCCCTCTGCTTTCTCCATGATTTCCTTTCCTAGCCATCGAACACTCAGGAACTCGCCCTGCCCCATCACTTGGTGACAAGGTATGGAAGTATGCGCAGTCAGTTGTGATGAGTTAGGACATCTAGGACCTAAAGGTAGACACCCGCTCACCTACACTGCAGCTGAGTCCCAGCCTTTACAGCCAGGTTGTCTGGCTTATATCTGAATGGGGATGGAAAAAAGGGCTATTTACAATTATTGAAGATTCCACAGAGATCAAAAAGATACATAATAATCCGGAAGTCCAGTTACTACCTGATTGGAGAGCTGAGAAAATCAATCCATCAGTTTATTAAGCCAGAAGGGGAGAAGTTGAGGAATGGCCAATGCAATGGAAGAAGGTAGAGTATAGCTGTGTCATAATCTTAGCATGGCATTAATAATGTATGGTTTGCCCATCTCTCAGCTCTGGGCTAAGACTGTGTTCTTAAAGTTGTAAAACAAACCTATTAAGGGTAGAACCTTACAAAGAGAAACCTTGGTCTTACTATCACAAGGAATTTCAGTCTGGTATGCAAGATACAATTATCTAGAGCCTCAATATCTAAAACACTGCAGCTGACAGGTAGTGGTCCAGACCACCATGTATATGAGGGCTTTGTAAACCAGAGGAGTTGAATCATCCGAAATGCAGCTAGTGATTGATGACAAAAACTTTAGGATCTACCAGTGATCCGAGTTGTGGTCTGTCACTACTAAAGTCATCTTTCTTGAGGGAGCAAAGCCACAGGCCACGGTGAATTTTCAGGAGCTTCAGATATAGAAGGGATTTCTGCAGCGGACACATTTTCAAAATGAATACCCAAACACCGGAACAAGAAATGAATGTTCTTTTAAGAACTGAGATCAAGGGTGATGTCTAAACCATTGTAATAGGCCAGAATCCAGCTTGAAGAACAAGTGTTCAAGGTCAAAGGTGGGTCTCTGAGCTCCACACTGGAATTCTGTAAATACCTCTAGCTCTAGATTTTGACCCACAGACAGGGAGATGGTCAACTGGTAAGTGATCAAAATTGAAGACAAGAAACCAGGCTGGGCTTGTCAAAGGATCCTCTTCTCCAACTTGGAACTGACTTTTTAAGATAACTTTCCAATTAGTTGACCTAAACATTAATCAATTTTTTCAGAACAGTGTTGTTTCATACCACTAAGGCTTTGATCTTGACAGTACTCCCAATATTTAAGTTCAAGCGGCCATCGTTCTAAGGGTGATTTTCTGATGAAAGACTTTTAGATTTATCATGGAATATTGGGTACTACAGATCATTTAGCATGTAACAAGCCTGTTGATAACATTTAGTTCGTCATTTTTAACTCTACTGTCTTAAGGTCCATAGAGAAGAGGGTAAATATTAATGAGAACAAAAGTTGTATTAATTGATCTCAGTAGCTTGTGCCCCTCTACTCCCTTATTATATTTCAGAACAACAACAATAATTTGTGATATTATTATGTCAAGCTCTCTCAAGAATGGAGTTCTTGGGTGCCTGGGTGGCTCAGTCATTAAGCATCTGCCTTCAACTCAGGTCATGATCCCAGGGTCCTGGAATTGAGTCCAGAATCAGGCTCCCTGCTCAGTGGGGAAGCCTGCTACTTCCACTCCTACCCTCCTGCTTGTGTTCTCTCTCTCTCTCTCTCTGTCAAATAAATAAATAAATAAATAAATTTTTAAAATGGAGTTCTTTGCAAGAAGAGATGTAGTCACATTTTGTCTTCTTAGGTTCTAACAGCATGACCAAATCAGTTATGCAAGAACTTTTGTCAAATGGGGAGCCTGGGTGGCTCAGTCAGTTGAGTGGCCAACTCTTTATTTTCAGCCATTGCCAGGATGTTTGGGTCTTGGAACTGAGCTTTGGGGTGGTGGGCTCTGGGCTCGGCAGGGAGCCTGCTTGAGATTCTCTCTCGCCCTCTGCTCCCCCTCCCCCACGCTTGCACTCCCCCCCCCTCAAATAAGCAAATATATCTTGAGGATTCTATCTCTTCCTGATCCTCTGATCCTCCCACAGTGCAAGCTCTCTCTCTCAAATACATAAATAAAATTTTTTTAAAAATCCTTTCTCTCCCTCTGCTCCTGCCCCTCCTTGTTCACGCTCTCTCTCAAAGAAGAAAGAATTTTTTGTCAAACAAATGACTAATTATTCATTTTTCTACAATTTTTCTAAAGAACTACAGAATATTATCGAAAGAAAAAAATAGATCACATTAGACATTTTGTTGCCTTTGAATACTTTCCTTTACTCATTGTATCCTTTCTTATCACCAAGGACTCCAGCAGAAATACCATTGTTTGGAGAACAGCCAAGCGACAACGTTATTCCTCCTCAAAGGAAGAGACTTCTTTAAATCTGCAGGAATTTTGCTCTGTACCTTTGATGTGAAAATTTTATCATCTATTTCTGGTAAAGCTTGCTATGTTACATAAGAACATAAAGAAAGAGATGAAGAGAGTCTACCAGTCTTGACTTTTGCAATCTACAGATTTCAGCTTCAAAGTAAAAACGGCAGATTAATTTCTCAAGTCTTGAAATTTACTTGGAAGGAAAACAACATTCAGATCTGATTTGCATCTTATGGCTCAGTTTTATAAATGGCAAAGCTGTAAGCTTGTGCACAGAACTCCGTCTGGGTCTCGCATCTGTGCTGAGGCACTGAACCCTAAAAGTGGGGATGAGCTTTCTACCTATATCTGCTTTTTGAAAGATGTCACTCTGAAATGTGCTGCTGCCTGCTAGTGTGTGAACAACACCCCAGTCAGAACCCTGGAATTCTCTGTTGTTGGAAACAATCCCCTCCCCCCCCCGGTAATTACAGTCTTCATAATGCCAGTCTCCCTTCTGCGTAAGGTCATAGCTCACAATGATCCACCTCTCCCCTAACAATTCCTCATTTGTTCCTTTCCTTTGAAACATGTAGCTATGTTGTTCTTCATCTTACTGAACTTCATTTTTGCATTCCCTTATCCTTCTCTGAGCATAAATGTGAGCAAAGTGGATATAAGGTAACACTGACAGGTGAGAAATCATGCTATCATCTGCCTCAAGAATTATACCATTCGCAATCTGAAAGGTTAAGATTTGGGAAACCAATCATTCCAAGTGACATCTTATGTAAAAGACACATCTAATTTTATCGTGTTGTTAAATCTTTATGCAGATGATTAAGTTTGTGAATTTTTCCACTGCAGCACAGACACATTATAACCAGCCTCTAGCATCCAAGTCTCTTCAAATTATATATATTCTATATAGTATGTGCATTTCTCTCTCTCTCTCTCACACACACACACACACACACACACACACACATACATACACAGAGACGTCATTAGTTAGGTACTTTATCCTTTCTTGGTAGATATTTAATCCTGTAAATCATACCATTTCTGCTTTAGGATGGGCAAGTTGGAATTAAGTCTATCCCTAAAACAAGTCATAAACATTTTGTTTATTTCTTTTCATTGCTCTAAAAAAATCCAAGGAAAGTAAATTGATTTGAGAAAAAGAGGAAAATTTCCTTATTAAAAAATTAGATATTTTTATGGTTTTAGGTTGATAGTTCTAACCTATCTAATTCATCCTTCAAAACACTCAGTGGGGTTGGTAGGTGAACCACAGGTATAATTACACACCAATTTCCAAATTTAGAAAATATGCCACATGGGAAAACATATTGGCACTTTAAGGAAACTGTTAGGGTAGTAGATAGTTATAGAGTTGGGACAAAAATCATTTCTTTATTTTCAAGGCTGGGTCCTCTGGCTAAAAAAGTATTCTCAAATACTACTCAGATGAATCCCTGCATCAGAATAACCTGGGAGCTTTTAAGGATCAGATTTCTAATCCCAAGAGATTTTCATTCAGAACCTCATTGTTGGGGCCAGGAAATTTGTATTTTAGAAACTTTCTAGATGATTCTAATGTACATCTAAGTTTGGGAACCAGTAGGCAGAAACTTGTTTGTTCTGTTCATGAAACCTTGCAAAAGAAGACCCTACCTTGTAAATGTCAACTATAGATCAGGCATCTTGAGATTTGAGCAAAAGGCAGATGAAATAGGTTGGTGCCAGTGTCTCAATGAATAGTAGAAACACCAAGGAATGGCTTTGTTAGGGAGAGAAGTTGACTTAGCTCCTAATAATCTCTACTTAGTCAAAGAAACATACTGTCTAAGTAAAAATATATTCTTCTTGTACCAAAGAACCATACAGAACCAGTTTCCAGACCAGTGGCCCCTCCAACCCAGCCATTTACAAAGAGCCCCATGGTTCATCAATTCATGTACTGATATTCTGAAGCTGTCATAAACATCCATTCTATTCTTTTACTTCAGCATAAACAAATTAGAGGAATTTCAACAATTGAGAAATCTATTGGAAAGGTAGTGAAGACTTCACTCAGAATAAAATTATTTAATGTGTGCTTGAAAATATTGATTCTTCTCCAACTGTTAAATGTGTTAGGTCCGTTGGATAAAGCCTTTTAACTGAATTTCTTAAATCTTCTGTAACCTTAATAATTGTCTGTTAAATCTTTTATTTCTAAGCCATATGTCTAAAATCGCCCACTAGAGATTTGTTCATTTTTCCTTTGCAATAATCTCAAATTTTACTTTATATATCTTGAGGATAGGTTGTTCAGTGTACATATATCCAAGAATATTATGCTTCCTTAGCAACTCGTTTCATTTGTGATTATGTAACAAGTCTCTCTATCCGTGACAATGTTTCTTCCTTAAAGTCTATCTTGATGATATTAGTATTTCTTAGTAATCATCCGGAATGTCTTTTATTTATTTCTCTATTTTCAATTCTTCTTTCCCATATTTTAAATGGCATTTTATAATCAGTTTGTGGCTGAATTTTTTAAGCCCTAATTTTTACAATCAGTTTAAGCCCTTTGGATTCACTCATGATCATTATAGTTACTCTATAATTATTTTCATGTATTTTGTGCCTTTGGTTTTGTTTGCTTTTTCTCTCTTTTCCTAGCTTTGACTAAATTGACCAGGTTTTCTCTGTCATGCTTCTTTCCCTTCACTAGTTTTTCATTATACAGCCCATTCCTATTCTGTTAGTGGTTCCATACACACCTCACTCCAGAAAGTTTAAAAAGTACTATCTTTCTTAGGTCTTAGGATCAGCAAAGTTGTTTTGTTTTTTGTTTTTTGTTTTTTTTCTTTAGGAAAAGAGTCAAGTTTATCTCTGGAGAAATAAACTGAGCAAACTGTTGAATTTTCTGAAAACTCAAAATCACAGTGTCCGAACCAGATAATAATACTTCAGAATTGAGTCATTTCTTTGCCTTTGCTTTATGGGGATGAAGAAGAGACTGGGAAATATCTTGGGGGACCTCCTAGGGAGGGAGGAAGGCATTAAGAGCTCAAAGTTTCATCAAGTCTAGGTAAGTGACTCACACCCCTCTGGTTAAATCTTCCTTTCCCTTCTGTATGCCAGGAAGGAACACACACAACTCTCCAGACTTCCCACATATTCACTGGAGCCTTGTGAGATGGGGGCAGTTGGAGGTCCTGGTTTGGACAGATGTGCTGGCCTACTTGCGATCTCTGAAGTATGGACATGCTCATTCCTTGGGAAATTAGACTGTTCTTCACGAAGTCTCCAGTAAACTCTCCCTACAGAGTAGCTGGACTCACTGTTCTCTAATTCCTGTTAATTCCAAGTCCTCTGTTTCCTGGTTCTCCTCCAACTCTTCATTAGCTTCTTGTTCAATTTTCTGTTCTGGCTGCTTCTGACCTACAGATGGGCCCATCAGTCTGTCCTGCCCTGGGGGCAGGAGTATATTGATATCCCTGCTGTCTCTGCAGCAGCAGATTCAGTACAGAGCTATGATGCTTTCCGGCCAGGCATTCTGTTCTCCACGGAGCACCGACCTCCAACGATCCTAACCGGACACTGGATTCTGGCAGCTGGCTATCTCTGTGAGGTCAAGACAGAGAAAAAGTAAGGAGTCAGAGTCGTGATGTGGGACCAGGTTCAGGGTAATTACACAGACTTAATAATTTGTTAGGATGCCTTCAGTTGCAGGAATCAGAAAACCTAGCTAAAACTGGCATAAGCAAGAATGGTATTGATTGATTCGTGGGCTCAAAAAGTCTCAGATGGGGCTATTTTCAAATGATACTCAATCTCGTGGTTTAATATATATAACAAACACTCAGGGTTGTTGTTGTTGTTGTTTTTCCCCCTCTTTCCCAGCTCCAATTTTCTTGTATTGTTTTATTTAGACAGGACCTCACCTTATGGTCCTGAGAATGCTGCTAATAGCTCCCTGAGTTATTTCTTATTATTTGTGTCTGCAGTGGAAAAAAATGATCCTTGACTCAGCATTTCAAGGAAAAGTTCTGGAACAGTTGAGGTCACCTGCCCGGTATTGGTTCAGTCACTACAATCTAAGAAAGAACGCTCTCATTGGTTTAGTCTATCAGATGATTCTTCTCTGGAGCAGAAGTGCAGGCAGCTTCTTAGAGCTACATGGATCCACATTTCAAGAATCAAGAGATGCTGGACAAGAAGAAGTTGGTGTTGGCAGGAGCAGCAAAATGCCCACTGTGCCCAGACACACTAGACTTCGCAGCGATGGGATCTGACATTTCCTCTCCTTTTCATTTCTGATTTTTTACATCAACCAGGGAGACCCCTTTGTGGTTTCTGTGAAAAAGTTATCAGCGTGACTCCAGGCTTTCAATGTTTTTACTCCCTAGCTCATTCCTATTCCCATTTCTTCAGAAAAAGGAGTCACATCAGAAATAATACAATATTCCATTTAAATCCATAGACTTTCTCATTATCTCAGGAGACACTATTTTGATCAAAGAGGTTTAGTGGGCAAATATATGTGCACATACGTCACTATCTGGAGGATACCTGGGTGGGTCAGTCGGTTAAGTGTCTGCCTTCAGCTCATGTCATGATTCCAGGGGTCCTGGGATCGAGCCCAGCGTGGGGCTCCTTGCTCAGTGGGAAGTCTACTTCTCCCTCTGCTCCTCTTTCTCTCTCTCAGATAAATAAATAAAACCTAAAAGAAAAATAAGTCACTATTTGGGATTTAAGGACCAAGATGTCATCTGCTTTGTTTGGAATATTTCTCTGTTTTAGAGAAAATAATTTTATTATTACAACCGTGGGAATGCTGACTAGTAACCACTAAGACAAAATGTTAAGTGTCAAATCAGATAATCATCTGAACTTCTTAGTTAGAGGTTTATTATTTCCTGGGGTATTCTATATCCGGGATACGTAATATCCAGGAACATTCGCTCTATAATTGTCCTATCTTTATGGAAAATAGTATACTTCTGACAGAGAGAAGGGGAAAGGGAAATTTGCCACTCACTCTCACATAGGTCTTAAGTCTCAGAAGAAAGAGCCATATCCTTACCTCATACCAAACTGGTGAATCTTGCTAGAGTCATTTCAGGTAGAATCAGATTAAGTTCAGTTGCCATGCAGACCAGAATGCTGCCACTGGAGCAAAATACTTGCTGGTCACTATTTGACTTTCCCCACATGCACACAGTGAACTTGACTCCATATAAAACTGCTTTATGTTAAAAACTAGTTACCCACTGCATGTCACAATACCAATTCCTTAGGCACAGATGTACACGGTGTGTGTGGGTCAAGGAAAACACTAAAACCCTGCAGTCTGGACAATGGATACTCAAAAAATCCGAGGGTCCTTTCTTCTACCCACCCCTTTTCTAACCTATGTCAAAACCTATTTGAGAAGGAAGCATAGCCATGTGTATGAAGAGAGATGGACGGGTGTAAAACTGGCCAACATTCATTGGCTTGAGTTTACCAATGCCTCAAATGCTCACAATTTCCAAGCACACTTGTATCTCAGCAAAGGCTACCTGGGGAAGAGCCCAGCTCTCTAAGTACTAGTGACACAGTCTGTGTCCTCCACACAGCTCCAGCTCAGCCTTCCCACTTATAAGTCCCATGTCCAGCTTCCTGCTGCAGAAAGCCCTGGTGACCCCAGGACTCAGCAGCTCTCTGTCCTTGCCCTGGCTGTGAAGGCTGCCGGGTCTGCAGGTTGGCCTGGACTCAAAACTCTTAGTTCTTTGGACTGACTTGGCCAAAGCCTCAGCTGGAGAGGAAATGTTGCATGACATCTTTTGTCACAGATAAGACTTAATGAGTCCAGAGGATGTGTGATTAAAGGAAGCCCACAGGAAGCTGGGCTGAAGCTTTTTGAGAACCATTTATAAGGCTTTTTACCTAGTCGTTTGAATCAAAAAAATTAATGCATCAAAAAGGAAAGGGAAGCTATTTAATGGAGGTTGTAAAGGCAAATGCATTGAGATTGAGGCTGGAGGGCTAGAGAAATGGAGGAAGAGAAAGGTTGACATAGGAATAAAAGTTACTTATAATTACTCCAGACCTGAACGGATCAATCTGCCTCTAAGAAGCTCACATCAGCTATTAGGTAATGACTTGACATTGTGAGGCCTGTGGCCAGAGGTACCAAATTTAAAAAGAAAACCATGTATTTTTCATCTTCTGGATAGCCAGGAACAGGTAAGGCAGGAGATGGGAATTGAGACTTAGGGAAATAAACTGTTGAAAAAAGGTTAGTCCCTTGAAGAGACAAACCAACAAATACACCCTAGCAGGAATATTGGAAAGCCTGGTGTCAGAAATTGCAACAGCACAATTCATGGGGATTTTCATGTATTTGAAGATTAGAGACAATTTGATGTTTTCCTTAAATTGACGGTGTGGCTGCCAGCACCAAATAAGGCCATAATTCTAAAAACAGTATTTAATGAGTGTAGATAGTTTACTCCATGTTATCCAAGGCATGGTGTGGTGGGGGAAAGAGTAAATTCAGAATCAGGTCATCCGGTATCTAGGGTTGAACATGCCCTTGAGGACTTGTGAGTCCCATAAAAGCCACTCCTCATGCTTGCCTGTTTCTTTGTTCCGCCTGTTAAATAAAGTTTGACTTAGTTGTTTTTTAAGAAATATTCTCGCCCTACATCCTGATAACTTCAACAGATTGAACCACAACTGGTAATATGTTACAGTTTTATTTAGTTGGTTAGTCTAGTCAGATTATCTAGTATAGATACCAACTTCCTAAACACGCTGAATGGGTGGTACCTGGGATAGGGATTTATTGGGTAAAATGCAACTCTATCCCTTCCCACTGTTTATGCTTTTTGCCTTTTTGATTCTGTTTGTGTTGCTTTAAACACATCGTTTCCACTCACTAAGACAGCAGAGGAGACATGTTGTGTGTTTCAAAAGAAAAATGTAATTTTTGAAATTTTCTAAGGTAAGCCTTATGGCTGCCATTTTACAGATGAAATAACCGAGATGATTACTGGTAAATGGACTAATGTCACAATGCTCATAAAATGGTAAAGCTGAGGTGTAAATTCCAGAGTTGCTTCGAAGGTCATGTCCTCTTCCAGAGACAAGATGTCCCAGCTGAGGATCCTTAGATGATGGGCTACAAGCCAGTTTTAAAATATTGTGATCCTCTGTCTACCTGAACTCTACCCCCCTAATTGTACCCCCATGATAGACTGCAGGCTAACAGGGTTCAAGGGATCTTGGTTACACCACAGGCATAGTTGCCACAAATCTTAGGGATTTGGGGAAGTGTTGAGTCCCACACATTCCCTTCTGTTATTTTGGGATTTGAAATACTATTCACACAACTCAATCACTTCTTCAGATATGAACATGGTCTGTGCTTGGAAATGCAATTTTTGTTCTCTGATTGGTTGCTTGCTTACTTATAAATCAGTGTGCATAGTAGCCAGGAAGCACCATAGGATGAAATTAATGGACAGCTGGAATCTGACTTTACTTTTCTTATATTTGGCCAACTCTAGATTTGAAAAACATCTCAGAGTAAGGACGGGGTTACTAGGTGCCTTATGAAAACTTCCTTGCTACCTTTCAATGAATCCCAACTATTTCAGTCCCCATATGGGGGCGGGCAGGGAGGAGGGAAGGGAGATGAAGAACAGAGTATTTATTAAAAGAAAGAGTTTCACTTCCTTTAGGCAGAACCATAGCAGGAAGTCTGTGTGACCTTCAGTGAGGAAAAACTAAGAATTTGCATCACCTGTAGGTTTGTTTTCATAAATTCTCCCTCCTCCTTTCAAAAAACAAAAAACAAAAAAACAAAAAAACACAACAAGGACATTTATGCTAACTTTTTGAAAAGAATGTGGGTGAGATGAGTAAGATGTAAGAAAATAGTATCACCTCTCGGGAAAGACGGGGGGACAGAAATATTTGATAACTGTCACTTTGATTTGTATCTCTGTGATAACTGAACTTAATCCTTTCCCTGCTACTATAAGGGAAAAAAGCAAAAATAAATGTGATTAGAGTAACACCTACCCAAACTAAAAAATAACTGCATTTTCCCAAAAGAAAAATGGCCTTGGTTCATTTAACAGGATGTATTTTTAACTCCAAGAAAAATTACAGCTTGAAAAATACAAATCAGTGGCACCTACATGTAAGTAAAACTAGACAAGTGTGTCCTGAGAAGAAGGCACAGTGCCTGTTTTCATGTAAATTACTACCAACATTCATTGTATGAGTAGTTTTAATATTGTCCAGGATTTAAAAGGTTTGCATTTATGAGAGGTGAGTCTGCTAACACAGAAGTCCTTTTCCTAGCTTGGAGTCCTAAGTCCTATTCAGTGGTTCCCTCAGCTGTAGGATGAAATGACTGCCCAGTCCAGGGCTGCTGAGGACAACCGGACCATCTTCACCTATGGAAAACTGGTACACTGACAGGAAGGCACCACAAGAACAGGAATTATTTTATAGTGAGGATAAATCCTGGCACAAAAAAAGTTGGGTTTTCAAATGATGCATTATGACTGAAAGGAATTAGGAGTGATTTTCAAAAAGATTGGCTTTCATTAAACTTGACATTCTGAACCTTAAAGCAAACACTCACAGAAGGAACTCTTCTACCAGCCTCTCTGGCTAGACTTGTCCTCACTATGTGCGCCAGGCCAAGGGATGGTTCTTGTATAGGTTCCTGCGGTTCTTTGGGCGCTGACTATACCTCAGAAACTCATTGTGGAGGCTGCCTAGGGCTTCCTACAGCTAAGTCACTGCTCTTCTAGGCAGGTTCCAGAGACCTTTCATGGTCCTAAGCCAGGAATCCTTTGGAAATGATGCATCAGTAGCATCTGTCCTAGGCGAGTCATCCCAGCCACTGTTAGGGAGCACGTCTGTGGTGACCAGCATAGCTTATTGCATAAAGACATAGATCACTACACATTCAAATTTTTTATATCAATAAAACCACACATATTCATACTAATCAGGGTTGTTTGTCCATCTATCCATCAATCATTATCCAAATGTGTTGGAATGCAACTCCATCCTCTCCCTGCTTGTGCTCTCTGCCTTCCTGTCTCTGTTCTCATGACTGTAAGCACGTTATGGATTCCACTGAGACTGTAGAGGAAAAACACTGATGTATTTGAACTAACTTTCAACATCTTTTGGGAGGAAAATGGTATGTCAATTATTTTTTCTCTCCCATTCCTTGTGTGTGTATGCTGTGGTGTGTATGTGTTGTGACATTTTACAATGAGGGTATCTTCAGAAGTAGTAAGTTGCCCATTTATCAAGGTGCTCAAGTTTAAATAAGTTGGCTACTTGCCAGAGACATTCCAGAGAGAAACTGCCTAGATGAATAGTTCATTCACACATGTGTCCATGACTTTATGGACAACTTAGTATGTAGTAAGCATAACATTACATTATGGAGGTTGTTGACTCAAGTGTTAACATGTAATAAAGCCAGTTTTCTAGGGTGGGCTTTCCTCTATGTTCTTATCTCAACTATAATCCCATCTAGCTATAGATATTAATGAAATAAAGAGATCACAGATGTGTATAAATTAAAAGTTGAGCATGAAATTTCAACAGAGATATATACATACTGTTCTGTCATTATTTAATTTGTAAAGACACAGAATACACTTAGGTGAAAATTCATGATTAGCCACAGAATTTGTAGTTATGGTAGATATAAGCCTATATGTAAAATAATTCTTTTATTATTTTTGTAATTTTAGTTATTACGTTATGAGATCTCATTAGTTGATAAATATTTCTAGGGTCAGTTCCACCATTTTCTGCCTCTCCCCCCTTTCCCAAGCTTGCACTATCAGTATCCTCTTAAATTCCCAGTTGTGTGTGTGCAACGATTAATTTAGTTAAAACTACATAATATAATCTGCTAATACCTTTAACTGGGCTCTAGTAAATTGCATTGTGTCCCAATACGCAGAACCCAAAGGAAGGGACCTCATGGACACCACTGCCTCCTGCAGGGAGCCATGCCCTCCCGCCTTCCGGTGGTGTGAGGGCCAAGGGGTGGCTTTGGGAGCTGCAGTCACTCCAGTCACCTAAGGCCACTGTTCAGAATTGCCCCACTTTTGGCACAATGCTCTGCTGTCACAATCTTGAAATCATTGATAATTTTATCTTCTAACTTGTGTTTTGTCTGATATTATGAGAGGGTTTGCCTTTAAAAAGGAGTAAGATGGGATTGAGAGGGAGACAAACTATAAGTGACTCAATCTCACAAAACAAACTGAGGGTTGCTGGGGGGAGGAGGATTGGGAGAAGGGGGTTGGGTTATGGACATTGGGGAGGGTATGTGCTATGGTGAGTGCTGTGAAGTGTGTAAACCTGATGATTCACAGACCTGTACCCCTGCGGAAAAAATATATTATATGATATGTTTATAAAAAATAAAAAATTTAAAATTTAAATAAAAAAGGAGTAAGAAGTGATAGCTTAGGAATTTTGAGAAGAGGTAAAATTATGCTCTCAAGCATTTGGAGGGTGGGGGGGGGGACAGCACTGTGAACTGATTAGGGCCATAGGGTAAGCTTGCCTGGCCGTGTCAGGGCTTACTTGGGATTTACTACCATCAGTGTGTCATTGTCTATATGATTTTTCTCTAGCTATGTGCACCCATGCAGGCAGAAGTAGGAAGCAGCTGAAGAGTTAAACTTCAGTAGGGTTGAAAGCTATAGAGGCAAACTCAATAGAGAAAAGCAAGGAGCACACGAAAACTAAGCTGAGTGAGAAGGAAAACCATGGCCTCGTGGGAGGGAAGCTACTAATGAACAGATGGATCGAGGGCCTGATGAGTTTGAAGCAATGCTCCAACTGGCAAACTAGAAGTTAGTTGGGAAGACAAGAAATACTGGTTAGTTGGGGGCAGGGGGCCATTGAAATGAAGACTTTGGAGGAGGCACAGTTATTGGTAATTCCAAGTTGAGGGATGTGAGCATGGGGAGGCATCGCTGACATGGAAGATAAACAAAATGCAGGAGAAGAGGTTGGGACACAAGAGCCCAGGGGGCTGAGGAATGAATTTTTGTGAGTTTCCATCAAAACAGTGACAACAATACTGGAGGAGAGAGGGAAAGCAAACTAAAATCTTACATGGGTGATGGTAACCAGGAGGAACAGCAGGTGTTCTCACCTATGCCATACATTTTAAATTTGCTGGCTGGCTTGAGTAGAGAGTAACCATCACCCTAGTACCAGGCACATATGGTAGGGGGCAGGGGGAGGGAGGAATTCCCTCCATAATGAAAAGTGAAAAGTAAAAGATATTTCAAGATACCATGGGTGCTGGAAAGAATGTTATCGAGCAGTGAGAAGAGGAAAAGGATGAAAAATAATCTTTAAAAATAATTTTAAATGTCTCATTACTTCTTGCAAAGATTAGGTCTGTCACAATTCTGCTCAGAATCAGGAAATTATTGATACATTAGTTTAGCTTCATCAGTTGAGCTGACTTTGTCTCCAGAGTTTCTGGAGTTTCACATGTTACCAGGTTGAGATACCAACAGGATCATTAGCAACATGGGATCACTTGACACACAACAGTTTCAACCTGGTCACGCTGTCAGAGTCTAACTATGGAAGAGTGGGACTCGGGATCCAGGGACGCCCAGGGGTCTGAGATGGCCTCGGCTATTGGGACACAACACAGTGGTATCAGCAGCCTGACATTCCACTAGGGGCCGTAGTGAAGTTTCAGGAGCAAAAGGAATGAAGGAAATCTGGAGACTCACAGAACAGATCTCATAGAGAACTATAGCATAACATGACCATTCCCAACTGCATGCAAGAATTTGATCTTTCTGTAATTTGTAAGTGGTATTTATTTATATCCTAAAGCTGTGTTAGCATGCATATGTTTCACTGCATCAGTCTTTAGGACTAATATTGAAACTGAAACATGAAGCAAGAATCTACATCTTCTGCTGAGATAACTGGAAGGCCTGCATCTGCTGAGCTGTTCTAGGTTACTGGCCACATTGCTGAGATCCTCTCTATTTCTGGCAAAAGGATTTACTCATCTACAATAGATACCCACTTTTGTGATATGGCATAAAAACAGAACCCAGTGGACCAGCATATAGGATTATTAAAATCCTGAAATGTTTCAGGTTTGGTATATTATTTTTAACTAGCTTCTCTAATAAAATATAATTAACCTGGGTGCTTAGGGAATATGATGCTTTAGGCTTTTAAAAGTTACTGACTATTCACCAGAAATTGCTTTCCTTCTCTTCTCCAACCTCTTTACTAGCTGAAATTGATCATAATTCCAGGTGCTATTTTCACTGAAGAATCATAGATTTAGCACTAGAAAGAACCTTGGAAATGATGACACTGGATGAGTGACTTATCAAAACCATGCAGTTAATTAGGGGACGAAGCAGATTTAAAAATATAAACTGGTTAAACAGAAGCCCAAGAATACCCCCTAGATTATTATTTTTTTATTAATTTTTTATTTTTTATAAACATATATTTTTATCCCCAGGGGTACAGGTCTGTGAATCACCAGGTTTACACACTTCACAGCACTCACCAAAGCACATACCCTCCCCAATGTCCATAATCCCACCCCCTTCTCCCAACCCCCTCCCCCCAGCAACCCTCAGTTTGTTTTGTGAGATTAAGAGTCACTTATGGTTTGTCTCCCTCCCAATCCCATCTTGTTTCATTGATTCTTCTCCTACCCACTTAAGCCCCCATGTTGCATCACCACTTCCTCATATCAGGGAGATCATATGATAGTTGTCTTTCTCTGCTTGACTTATTTCGCTAAGCATGATACGCTCTAGTTCCATCCATGTTGTCGCAAATGGCAAGATTTCATTTCTTTTGATGGCTGCATAGTATTCCATTGTGTATATATACCACATCTTCTTGATCCATTCATCTGTTGATGGACATCTAGGTTCTTTCCATAGTTTGGCTATTGTGGACATTGCTGCTATAAACATTCGGGTGAGTCTGTGATAATGGAATAAATGACCTTTTACTAAAAATTAAATACAGAAATATATTTCAGATTACTTGGGGGCTCTGATTGGTGAGAGAATATGATAATTTTCCCTCAGTGGATATTTGGGGATATTTTTTGTTCATATTATTATTCTTAATTTCAGCCAGTGTCACTATTTAAAAAACAAAAAAAAAAAAAAAGGGAAAAAAGTTAGTTTTGGCAACAAGCCGAAAACCAAGGTTGCTTTGAGTTATACATGGACCTCTTGATGTTTTTATCAATTTAAATAAAAGTTCTATAGCTCCCTTTAGATGACTTTTACAAGGTCATTGTTTATAGATGAGTCATCACACTGCTCCTGGAAAATGACTTTAGGAATAAGCCATACAGAGACTTGAAAGAGCCTTGTTTCTCACTATGACAGTTATACAAGTGGAAAGAATAGCCTTGAATCCAAAGAAAGAATAGCATGAGCCAGGACATTTCAGTAACTGTACAGAATACTTATTTGCAGACAGTGAACCTGTTTATCTCTGTTAACTATAGAGTTTATGTACTGATTCTATTTATTTGATTCCTGGGAAAGAGATTTGCCAAAATAATCTTAATTAATATGAATATGCCCATAGCTATCAGCATCTCAGCTATTTGGCCAATTGCATCCCTAACGAGGCAGATGTCAAATTTAGACACAAATCCCTATAGCACTTGGCTTTGGAAGCATGAGTTTATTACTCAGGACTAAAAGTCCCTTTCAAACCATAGGTATGCATAGATAATAGATGTGTCTCTGGGTAATTTTCTATTTTGTTTGCTTGGGAATATTCAGTATTAGAATTCATACACATCATATTTTCATTATTGCAGTCATTATTTCTGGGCCATTGAAAAGAACTGGATCTTTTAATAGAAGGACAAAAGAGAACAGATTTATTTTCATCAAAGCAGGTCTTAAGATTGCAAAAATTGCTGCTTCTCCTTAAATTCTTCTTCATTAATTTCTTAAACAATGACCCAAAATGAAATTTCAAGGGTTTTTCTTCTGGCATTTGCTATGTAAGGGGTAGACTCAGATGCCATTGTCACTGTGTAATTCTGAATTTCCACTAGGTTAGAATAAGTAGTACCTGTAACATTTTCTCATATTCACCCAAAGCTTATGACGTATATGTCTTATTTGTGGATAAGACTATGAGGTAGCTAAAGCAGGGCCTTGTCACCACCATTTCACTGCTGAACAAATGAAACCTCAGGAGTCATACGATTTGCTCTATATGCCATAACTAGTTTGTGTCATTTCAGAATTAAGCTTTATAAAATTTCAACAGTTCATTAATGCATGTGAATGCATTGGACCTATATCTATGGCACCCTCTTTGTACAAATCAATAAACAAAGTTCATGCTTCACTGTACCTTTAAATTCCTAATTTTGACATCATCTTGGGCACCAGGTTTAAGAGCTCTTGAATGCTACTTAATTCCGAGAAACATCATTTTACACTTCCCAGGGAAGACCTCAGGTTTCAGTGCTATTGACCTTTTGCTTTTGGAGAAGAGAATATCATGGTAACAGGTTTAACAGAGGGTTTCCCAGTGAGACAGTCAGTTTACAAGGGCCTGAGACAAATGAAGATCATTCCAAGGACCAGGACTATGACCATGACCACGGTATTGTCCTTGTCATGAATGAAGATTAATCTATGATCTATTCACAAGCTCCCTGAAATCCCTTCAGTACTCAAAACTATTATTAACACAGCCCTTACAAGGCTATTGCCAGAAAAGACCTTGAGAATCATCCAGTCTAACATGTTGATTTTATAAACAAAGAATTCTGAGACAAGTCTTGATGGGTGAGAGAAGCGAGTCAGCATCTCACAGTGAGTTCGACTCAGGCTGAGGTTGATTTGAAGGCCCCTAACTTCCAGGCCTGTGATCAAGTGATTTCATATTAATTTACAAACCCATCTCAATTTTTAAGTAAGAATATCATAATTGTTATTTTATAGATAAGGAAACAGTAGCATGGAAGTGAAAGAATTTACAGGAGGCCATTTAGCCAGTAAATGGTGAGATGAGTTAGGGCATGCGTTCTTTGCACACAGTGTAATCTGTCCCACTAATTCATAGCTATTGGCTTAATCACTAAAAAATCTGAAAAACTCTTTTTATCAGGATCTCGACTGAGCACAATCATCATCATTCATTCAACAAACATTTATTATTGACCAGTTATTTGCCAGATATATTCATTAGGTGTTCTTTAAAAAAAATAAGCTAAACTTAAACACAGTTGAGCCTCATTCTTTACCATGATTATGTTCTCTAAGATCTCCTGAAGCACCGAATTAGCAAATACTGAATCATGGCACTGTGGAGGAAAGAGAGGGTGAGATGCCTGTGAGCCTCTGGTCACATTCTCATCAACCAATTAACACATAGCCTTGTTTATGTCTGTGTCGGTTTAAAGACACTTTATCAACATATATTTTGTTGATTCATTATCACTGAACTCAGCCGAGAGCATCATAGCTCATACCTGAACGAAGTTTATCTAATACACGTATTTTCTCCATAAGGGACCTCCCAGCTTCCTTGCACTTGGGAACCCCAGGCAGCACTACAGCACCATACTCAGGAAACATTTTAAATAGCAAAACTATCAACAAAAACTCACAAAGCATGGTACTAAATAAGTCCTGAAAAAGACACTTGCTTATAGCCTGAGAACTGAAATAGACAGCATCACATTGTTTACCTCAGCTGGGAACTTGTGCAGCAGGTAACACAACTTCTTGCCATTTTGTGCATGCACACCTCTACAATTGACCAGTTAAGCATCTGGAGAAGCAGCCTGGTGGTTACAAATAAGCAGAGTGAGCAGATAAATTCACAAATATGGAATCCACAAATAATGAGGTACAAATGTGAGATCATTTATTAAATTCACTATAATTATTAAATCAGATAACAAATTCAAATTTAAAATACAATAAAATAATTACAAAATAACTCATTACCTATTTAGTAGTGTAAAATCAAACCAAATCAGATTCCTGTTCTCACAGAGCTTACAATCCAGACCCACAGGTAAAGAGTAAAAAACAAAATATATATTTTTCAAATATAACTTCTATGAAGGAAAAGAATAGGCAGGAGGGACAGTAATATGGTGGGGCACTTTTTTCGGGGTGGTCAGCACTAACTGAAGTTTTGAGTCCAAATTCAGCACAGGAAGTTATCAATAAGAATGCCAATTTTGGGGAAAATTTTGGAGAACCTGCTCTCATTGTTACCTCTCTTCCTTGTTACCTGGAGAGAGGAAAGAGGCACTCCATAGCTCCTTCTAAAGAAGAACTTCTGCCAGATAGATAGATAGAAGGATAGATAGATAGGTATGTATATAGATATAGATAACAGATCCAGATTAGATATATAATGTTGGTACAGATACACCTATCTATATACACACACACACATAAAGGCCCCTGAAATGAATTCACCCTCTGCATGTACACCTCACTTGCACTCTGGAAACATCACTATTATAAATGAGGACTCTGGCCAAGTCGCTCTACAGCACAGAAGGGGAAAGAATTCATTTTTTTAACTCTCAGTTAAGAGGTACTGAACTAGATTTTTGTACAAAGTGAAAGTACTAACAAAGAAAAGTAAAATCAGTTCAAGGGTTTTCTAAGAAACATATCAGATCTTTATCACAGAAACAGATGAACACATTTTACAGTTGGAATGGGCTTAAGAAACATTTTATTCCAATCCCCTCATTTTACAGAGACAGAAACTGAAGCACATTTGCTCAAGGGTATAATTACTTGTAGGATCTGGATAAAAAAGATCAATTTTAAATGACAAGTTTATTGAAAGAAGATGTATATTTATATGTCCCAGGCTTAATAAATTTTTAGTATTTGATGAAAGTTGCATTGTGAGAGTGTATGAATTGTGTATGTAAACATCAACTGAATGCATTTAAAAAATTTAAATGTCTAACTGCTGGTTCATTCCTTACTAATAAGTAATCTAGTACTTTCTATCCATACATCAGACACTAATGAGACATCTCTGGTTCAAGCAAAGATCCCTTAACGAACTTGAATGCCATAGGCTATAAAACTTAGAATTGTGCTGGCTTTTTCAGTATCAATTTTAAGCAGGGAACCAAAAATGTACAATAAGGTTTTTAAATTTTAATCTAAAAAATCCTCTGTCTTAGCTTTTATACTTAGTGAAGATATATATATTCTCTATGGAATTATTGTAGATCAAAACTGTTCAAGTCAAGATATAAAGACCTTAAAATGCTTTAAGGATGACATTAAATAATTAACCCCTAATATACAAATAAAAAGAAAAACCAGGAAAACATTTATCACATAGCTCAAATGAGTAACAGTTCTAATATAAAAATAACTGCTGGATATGGAAAAGAAGATATTTAACTTCAAAGAAAAATGGGCCAATAAAGAAATAGTTCACCAAAGATAGAAGGGCAGACAAATGCCTATCAACCATATGAGAATATGGTCAACCTGACTAATAAGAGACAATTAAAACTACACTGAGAAACCATTTTTATATCTATCAGATTGGCAACTGTTGAAGTGTGGGGAAATAGAAACTTCTGAAAATCACTGCTGGCAATACAAAATGATAAAACCCCTGAGGAAGGGAATTTGACACTATCTTCCAAAACTACATCTGCATTTACCCTTGGACCAATAATATCATATTTATTTATTTATTTATTTATTTATTTATTTATTTTTAAGATTTTATTTAAGAGAGCAAGAGAGCAAGCAGGGGTAGAGGGAGACTGAGCAGAGGTAGAGGGAAAGCAAGCAGGGGTAGAGGGAGAGAGAGAAGCAGACTCCCCTGCCGAGAATGGAGTCTGATGTGGGGCTCGATCCCAGGATCATGACCTGAGCCAAAGACAGACTCTCAACCAACAGAGCCACCCAGGCACCCCAACAATCTTATTTTAAAGAATCTTTCCAAAGTATGGCAAAAATAAAAAATGATATATTTATGAAGATTTTCATGGTAGCCTTGTTTGTAAAGCAAAATACCAGCCATTTTACCCAAATGGAAGTCAGAGGGTGTCTTCATTTCCTAGGGATGCCTCAAAAAATTACCACAAAGTGGGTGGTTTACAACAACCGAAACTTACTGTGTCACGTTTCTGAAGGCCAAATGTATAAAACTAAGATGTTAGCAGGACCATGCTCATTTTGAGAGAGTGAGAGAGGAATCCTTCCTTGCCTCTTCTAGCTTCTGGTGTTTACCAACAGTCCTTGGTGTTCTTTGGCTTGTAGACTCATCAATCCCATCTGTGCCTCCATCATCGCATGGCCATTTCCTCCCTGTGTGTCTCTCTCTACCTCTTATAAGATCAGCCATATTGGATTAGTGTCCATACAATATATGAATATGATGCCATTTTAACTTGATTACATCAGCCAAGACCCTATTTCTATAAAAGGTCACATTCAAAGGTACCAGTGGTTAAGATTTCAACACAGCTTTTTTGTGAGGACACAACTCAACTCAACATAAGTGGATAGACTGAATAAACTATGGTACAATACCACAATGGAAATCTATGCACCTATCATAGGAATGATTAATACATCTATATGTTACTATAATATATTCTCTTGAATATATTATTTTAAAAAAAGCAAAGTGAAGAAAAGTATGGATAAATGTTACTATGTAACTGCCAGATTAGGCTTATGTGTTTATTTCAAATTCTAAAATAATGTTTATAGTAACAATAATAATAATAATGGAGTTACCTAAATAGAAAGAGAATAATATGGAAGAGACAGAAATACAACTTAAACCTCCATGGATATCAGTCGTTTTGTGGATTTGATTTTGGAACCATGTAAATATTTTATGTAATTACAAAACAACATTAAAATTTAAAAAGCAAACTCTAAACATCAAAAGCAAAATGAAATAAAATGAATCTGAGTTTCCAGTTGATGAACTGAAGCAGGAACTATTCCAAATGACTATAAGATGTAGTACTTTGAAAGTACATCTCTTATCACAAAGAGGAGCATGAAGAAAAAAATAAAAACAAAACCCTGAAACCATTTTTCAGCAATCATATTGTTGGTGGCAGTATTAAGCCTGTTACATGTACCGTATATGCAATAAATAAAGAAATCAAGTGATTATGTTGGTGTTCATGAAAACCAGGATTTGGGCCTGGGAGAAAGGTAATACAAAATAAGATTAAGGTTAAATAAAAATCCCACAGTTAACAATTTCAGTTAGGTATAATGTAATGATGGTATTGTGGTCATATTTAAAAGTAGTTGTCTTGCCTTTTAGAGACAAACTGAAATATTTATAGATGAAATAATATCTCATCTGGGATTTGTTTCAAAATATTCAGGAAGGAGGGAGGGGAAATGAATGGGGCTCTAAAAAGAAACAAATTAACAATAAATAGATAATTCTTGAACTAGTTTGTGGGTGCATGGAGAATTCGCTATACCATTATATCCACTTCTGTATATGTTTGAAAATTTTCACAATATATTCTTCTATATGTACCATATTCACTACAAATGTACATAATAAGTATATGTGTTATAAATATGAGATACATATATTGATCCATATTATAAATATTTATATATATTCATATATATATATACCTAAGTACATATACCTAGTAAAAGCCATAAAAATGTGTAATTTTTAAAGTTTTATTTATTTAAGTAATCTTGACACCCAACGTAGAGTTTGAACTCATGACCCTAAAATCAAGAGTCTAAGAGTCACATGTTCCAATTGACTAAGCCAGCCAGGTGCCCCAAAAATGTGTTGTTGATTTTTGTTGATCTATATGCCCTATAACTAAACTTACTGGCATTGAATTTGCATTGCCCTGTGAACAATCACCACTGTGGCTTCTCAGCAACAAGGTCTACCACACTCATCCAATTAAACACACTTGTCTTCCCTTTGGGACACTTACCTATATATATGGGAATAGAAACTCTAGTGATTCCCAGTTTTCTCTTTAATTTCTCATACCTAACCACTCCAGATTTTCTGATTTCCGGAATGATGTAGATATGCCAGTCACAGTGATGTGTGGATGGTGGGCACTCTCCTGCTGAATTTCAGTAGGACTGAAATATGTCACTACTGACACCTGTTTCTTTTCTAGGCAACACCAGATGCCTTGTAGGTTTGATCTAATTAAAATCTGTATCTTTCTATTCTGATAATTTGCTCACCATATTAATTTGTTCATCATTAGTAAAGTTCAATGACTCTCAAGTGTGAGGATGAATCAGATAGATCAGATAAATCACCCCTCCTTCCCTCGGAAGGAATGAGTAAGAATTTGGAGAAGGAAGTCCGGTATAGAAGAGATGACTGTATTGAAAGTCTGTCCATGGGAAACAGGAAGCCCAAAGAATAGAGTCTCGACCCTCACACTTCCGTAAAACTCCTTCTCTTCTGCTCTATGGCTCCATAGTTCAACTACTAGTGAGTCTCTGCGTTCTCACCTTCAAGCTATACTCAGATTTTGTTTTAAATGTATGATATGCTTGTATGTTTATGTACATTCATTTATGTTGTGGTCCAGCTGTTGATAAACATCTGTGGAATGAATGTATTTTTTTACCTTGACCTATTTACAGGGACATATTCCTCTTGGTTGTTCTCTAGCTTCCACAGTATTCTCCATTCAGGTTCATTGTCCCATTCCAGGTTCCTTCCTTAAGTCCTTCAGAATGGGGCTCTTGGGGAGAAAAGATAAAGTTTCTATCATTATGGCCACCTTCCTTCAAGCTCTTTAAATTTATTTCTTTTTCCAAGGGTGTTAATATTAAGCGCATTTTCTTTTTCTGGTGAGTTAAGAAAACCTCTGGGTTCTCAGAGTTAAGAAGGTCAATGGACGGTGCTAGAAACCAAAAGAGTTAGCTGTTCATGTCTGGAACAACCTATTAGGATTTAAATTGAAAATAAATGTTTTTATTTTACACATATCTCTAACAAGTTACATTCTTTGAGGCCAAAATTATACAATCTTAGATGAGCTTACTGTTGGCAATAATCTGAGCTTATCCTATGTCTAATTGTGCCAAATAAAGACTTTTCCAAGTAGTTCTCAAAAACTACCTGTGCTCCTGGTATCACCAGGTCTAAAATCAAATGGTGAGCAGGAAGTGGTAAGTTGATCCTATTCCCTCTGATGGCAAGAGCCCCAGGTGGCTTTTCCCCATCTTATCATCTGTCTATGCTATGATTATTAAATGCATTAACTGCTTCGCCCAAACTATTTCTGCTCAAAACCCAATGTACTTAGCAATGACTTTGGGGTCTGACTTCCCCTCTCTTGGGACTTTCTAAGAATTCTCAGAGTGCAAAGGGTATCGGAGTATCTTTGGAGAAGGCTTCACCTTGGGTGGGGAGGAGAGCAGCAGGGAGAACCTGCCATTGAGAACCCAAGGTGATCTGACCATTAGTTACACCATCTGGCCCTTTGGCATGCCAGTATGTAATGAGAATAACTTCAGGAACAATGCAGATATCCTGCCCACTCCTCCAGAAGGGAGAAGTAGTGCTCTGGCTTCAGGCACTGTGGTCCTGACATCAGTGGATGAGAAAGACCATGGAATGGAATGACTCTTCTGTTCTTCTCTCTGCAAATGGAATCAAGACCCCTGCTTCCTTCTAGTACAGAACAGAAGCTGGGTTTCAAAAGAGAGGAGGGTGGGTAGACTCTGAGAAAACTTAAGGTAGTCACAAAACCTAATAATTGCTATTAATGTAGCACTATTTTAGCATAAAGGAAAAATGTCTCTTGATACCCAGGAGGGTGTTTCTAACTGGAAATGGCAATAAGCCATTGTTTTATTATTATACACAGTGGTCATTTTTCTTCCAAGTTCACAGTATACACTGGCTTGCCTACTGCAGAGAAGTGGAATCAGTGTCCTGATTGGGGGTTACAACCAAATTTCTCCATTTGCATTGTCCATAGGGAAGTTGTCACTTCATCCTTGAAGGAGAAAACTAGAAGTACTTCCAAAGAGACATTCCAAAGGAAAGGCAGTGGGAGGGCCTTCCCTTTGCAAATCTAATCATTAAAAATAGGTGATGAGGTTAGACTGACCTTCAAAATTGTGGAAGGGTTAGGTGGAATACAGGGGCTTTCTCTCTACTACAGACTCTATAGTGCTTAAAGTTCCTTTTGATTTGATTTGGGGATTGCAGTTCCTTTTTGCCCAGGATCACACACTACCCTACAGTCCAATCCCAGCCAAATTTGTCATTTTTATTTCATTTATTTGACTGGTCTCTCAATTTACATGGTTTTACTTAGGCCTGGGTCTGTAGGTCAATACCAATGAGAATTAGTAATTTAGTGACAGATTTCAATTCAAGTTCTTGATTTATATGTCCTAGATAACATGACCTTGGGAAAATTATACTCTAAAGCTCAGTTTCTTTATCTGTGACATATGAAGAATAAAATACCAACAACACAAGGATGAGAAAAGGATTACATGCGCTTAACGGGTATAATGTATCTAACAGGAAGGACAAGCATGAAGTTAGAGTTAACTGCTGTTCGATTTAGACCTGCCGAGTCTGCACTACCAGGAAGCTTCGAATTCTTTCTCTTTTGAACATGACTCTGAGCTTCCATTATTTCTAATTAAAAGCTGGGAGAAAGAAAGAAAATCTATATGAAGTTAAATGGTTATCAGATACATAGAACTAAACTTTCTATTAGAGCTGAAGCATGGTCCAGGTAAATTTGCTTACAGCATTATATGGAGCAAAAGAGAAATGTGAAAGCAAAGCCTTGAAGATTCTGGCTCATTTGTGGCTATACATTTTAGGACTTAATTCAAGAGAATATCAGTGAAGTTTCAAGGCAATCACACTTGGAAAATATACAATTTGCAAGTCTTCACATCTAAGTTATGTTTAAACCCAGCATTATTGTAGGGGGAAAAAAAAAGATGTCTTTCCTATTTGTCCAAATTCATTTTGACTCTTCCCTTCACAGCTGACAAAACCAGGTATCGGCTGTTTTCAGAAGTACCTGGTTTGTGCACTGATTACAAATGAAGTCATCCTAAAAAGTCATTAGCAACAGGGATAGCTCCCAGCACTGCAAAAACAATTAAGGTTTTGGTTAGAGCGTGAGATAATCCATCATTTAAGTGGGTACTAATTATGGGATTTGAGGTACTTAACTACAGTACCATAGATGAACAGCTAGACATTTCATCTATTGGAAAATGGTCCATTCTCTATTTGGGTAGCCATTTTGGGGGGGGGGTGGAAAGATATTAACTTAGGATATTTTGCCAGCTGTCTAGAAATGAAAATAAAGCTGTAGAAAATGTATTGCTAAATATAACAAATGTGGGGAAAAAATTACAGGAAACCTCAAGTATGATTTTGTGTGAACTTAAGTCTCTTAAAGTCACTTTCCACATGAATATTTTACATTTCTGAGATTATTAACTCTTGACTGGGAAGAAGTAAATGCAATGAACAAAATCATCATATATCATACCTGACCCCTACGTGTAAGCTCTCCCATTAGAGTTAATAACACACATTGCTTCAGGCTTGAAACATTAGCGTTACTTCAACCTACCATTTCCATTATGTACACATAATATTGAGCATCAAGTCACTACTAGTCTGCTTCGCCAGAGCCATTCATATCCACTCTATCTTTTCCGGGTTTGCAGGCAAAGCCCTAGTGCAAGCTTTCATTGCCTCTCATCAAGTCCTTTCAAGCAGCCTAATTGCTATTCATAATTCCTACCTTATCACTTATAAACTTTTCTATACATTGCTGCTGGGTTAATATTCCTGCAAAACAGCTTTAATCCTGCCATGCATTTGACCCAAATAATTGACCGTTGGGCCATGTCCAAACTCCAGAACCCAGCAGAAGAGGTCATCTCTCTGGGCTGGCCTCTGTCTTTGAAAACTCCCTTTCCATGTTTTCCATACATCTTCATTTCTGGCTCATCACAGTTACTTTACAGCCAAAGAACACATACTGTATGGTCTTATGTCTGAGCCTTCCTTCTCTTGCTTTTGGTCTCCTTCAGGTAGCAACTGAAGCCCTTAAAAGCCTTTATGATTTACCTTCTGAAAACCTTTCTCACTCCTTCTCCATCAATCTAACAGGTAGCACCAACCAACACAAACTTCATTTTTGTTTAGAATATTTGCTGCTTAGAATCATTTTGAATCTTTGTCCAGGCAACGGACTATTCTAACCAATTGGATCTGGCCCTCATGACAAAATGATTTTATCTTTTATCACTTAATACTTTACTGGAAGTTTGAACTAAAATAGGTGGTGAACATGGAATATATTTCATTAAATTGGGGCAGAAAGGAAGAGAGAAATTAAAACTGAGAAAGTTAAAGACATTTCTCTACCTGGCACAGATCTGGATCCGGTACGAATACAGCTACGTGAATCTAGGTAGACACAGGAATAATCAAATCTTTGCACGAAACTGTTGCAGAGCAAGACAGATGACGTGTGGCCTCCCTGGTTGATTTCAGAAGACCAAATGAAATGCGGACCCGGACTGGGCCGAAGCTTGCGTCGGTACTGTGCGACAGTCCGGGAAAGGGCACTATCACTGGATCCAGAGGCCAAGACTCCCAACCCAGCTGTGTAAATGAGTTACTGTGGGACCCCTAGAGAAGTGCATCTTCTCTCTGCACTTTATCTTTTTTTTTCTTTTAAAGATTTTATCTATTCAAGAAAGAGAGAGCAAGAATGAGAGAGAGAGAGCACAAGTGGAGGGAGGGCCAGAGGGAGAGAGAGAAGTAGACTCCTTGCTGACCCTGACCTACGCTGAAGGCAGACACTTATTTAACCCACTGAATCACCCCAGCGATCCTGCACTTTATCTTTTTATGAAACAAATGGACCCACCCTCTCAGGGTCCCTGTCACCCTGATTAATTGTATAAATCTATGAGTTCTATAAAACTGTATCTCCTTTGAATACTAGGTAAGACCAAAAGAATGCTTACAGACACGTGTATCAAAATATCTTACAGGCATTTCTACTTGAACTCTCCTTTGTGACACTAAGTTTAGGTGATTATAAAATGCCTAAAAGACTTTGGAAGTGAGCAGCAAATCGACATTTCTTCTCAGGCCGTCCTGCTCTCCTTTCCCACTCCAGCCAGAATCGCTCTCCCATCCTTAGACATGAAGGGTATAACGCTGTTAAACACCGGCACAGTTGACAAGGAAAGTATTTTTGAGCGTGCTATTTTCCTACCTCACTAGTTGGTTCTCAGCTCCTGTGGTCTCGAAGATCCAACACTGTTACCTCCAATATTCCCTAGATGTTTCAGCAAATGTAAGGGAATTCAAAAACCCAGATTTTTCTCAGAACAGAATTTGTACCTTAAAACCGACGGAACTGTTTATAATGCCTTTCAGTCAAAGGAAGCTTAAAACAAGCTCTTATTACTTATTCTGCTTCCCTTTTGTTCTCCATAGTCTCATAATTGGTATAGGAAGAAAACAACACAATGCTTAGGACTGAAACCATTGACTCAAGAGCAGAGGTCACTTGGTAGCTTTCACTTAGCAAACACCTTTGCGGTCACCACAGGAGCAATATACATTCTTGCTGTCGTTAACAATACCTTACAGACCCTGAGTTCCCAGAATGCTGTTAACACATTCTGTATACATAGCTATCTAATTTGCTTTCATGAAACGCTGTCTATCAGTTTAACTGAACAGGCCCAGGAACAATTTTATTTCCTCCAAGCCTCTAAAATGTTAGAAGGAAAAAGAATAAAGTATCTTTCTGTAGAAAAGAAAGATACTAATTATCTAGTGATTTCTAAACCACTGATAAGACATTGCTTCCCGGCTTCAATATTTGCACTTTTGAGAAGATCTGAATCTCTTTTCTAAAGACTTTGTTGGCTTTGCCTGTAGGTATATTGTGACTCACCTACAGAAGGAGATTTGTGCTCCATTTAGAAGAAAACATCCAAGCTCCTTGATTTGCTAACCCCATAACAGCACTGCTGCCTCGCTGTGCAGAGCTAGTTTCCTTACAATTAACAATAAACCTCAAAATAGTTGCCCTTCAGTCATTCTCCAGAGAATGCCTGTCAAAAGTGAATCTCAGATTAATGATATTCAAGAGACATCATTAAAGCTATATTTATGTCAAGTTCTCTCCTTCTTGTGAGTTCTAATAAGCAGTGCACTTGGACTGCATTAGCTCGATTCCCTTCCCAGCTGCCTCTGGTGCCAACAGACCAGCTGTCTTCTCCAAAGGTTGCTCCCACTGTGTGGGAGACCACCGCCGCTTTAGGCACCACTGTCATTCTTGGCAGCTACTACTAGATTGTTCGAGGTGGTACCAGTTCCCACAGGCTACCACTGCAGATGCCACCGTTGAAAATGCTGATATTCTGAAAATAAAATACCTAATGGGCACTCAGTTCTCTAGAATCTATGAAGTGCCAGAAAGTTTCTTAGGTCGACGTGAAAATGATATTCTAATGGGAATCTCCCACAAATTTGCCAGCCATGCTCACAGGGTTTGCAAATTTAGCAGTGGTTTCTATGTGGGCTCAAACATCCCACAGTGGTATTTTAAAGGAAAACTACCTCAACTCATTTTTGGAAGCAGGAGAAAAATGTTCTTAATCCAAATACAAGTAAATGTCCACAGTTTTCTCATTTATAAGAGAAATGCAGAAGAGACTGCTCGGTGTCAAAATAAACAGTCTTATGAGGTGGTATTTGAGGGTAATCAAATGTAATTTACAGAAAGTGAAAGAAATGATTCTCATATGAATCTAAAATTTACACATGTAGGGGTGCCTGGGTGGCTCAGTGAGTTGAGCCTCTGCCTTCAGCAGACCCTGGTCTCAGGATCCTGGGATTAAGCCCTGAGTCGGTCTCTCTGCTCAGTGGGGAGCCTGCTTCCCTCTCTCTTTCTCTCTGCCTACCTCTCTGCCTACTTGTGCTCTCTCTCTCTCTCTGTCAAATAAATAAATAAAAATCTTTTTAAAAATTTACACATGTAGAAAAAGGTTTAATTCAGTAATAAGGAAACCAGTGAGATGGCAAAGCTAGTTCAAAAGCACCCAAGGAACTGGATTTTCCAAGCATTGAGAAGGGAAAGGGATAAGGGAGGAAGGAAGGGAAAGAGAAAGAAACAGAAGAAGGAAGGAAGGAAGGAAGGGAGGAAGGAAGGAAAATGATAGATGGCTAAGTTAAATATACATACATACATACATACACATGTATATACATAATAAAAACACTTGATGTCCTATAGGACAAGGGGTACTATAAATTTTGAGGTGACCTTTCTTACTGGACATAAATATACAACTGAACATGTTTCAGAAGGAAAAAAACAAAACAAAACAACGTGTTTCTGGCCCAAGTGAAAGAGTAAATAACAAGTTAAACACAAGTGTATGTTCCTAGAGAGTTAAACAAACTGTAAGCTTGCTAAGCCAGACCCTAGGAAGATATGCCTTCCCTGACTTTTGACTTATATCTAGGTTTTGGATAATATTCTCCTAACAGTCTCCTATTTTGGTCATAAATAGTTGTCAAAGAATATTCTTGATTACACTAAAAAAAAAAAAAAAAAGGCTGATCTCTTGTTTGGCTTGAGTATTTACAGATGCAGGGCAAGAGGATTAATGACTCCTGTGAGCCTCACTGAGTTTGCTCAGCAAATCTAGAGCTAGTGGGTACTGAGCAAGGACTGAAGCCAGAGAATTAACGTCTTCCTGGAAATTTTAATAAGGAGTCTCAGATTTAACTTTTTAAACACTCGTAATTATTTGCTCTTCTGCCCAAAGATAGGAAGCCAAGCCCAAGGAATTCTCCTCACCTGCTACCCTTATAAATTTATACGGATTTCTCTCTCTTTAAAGTTCCTAAAACAAACTAGGATCCCTGGCCTTTCAGGACATGACTGCCTTACCCTGCCAGGTGTACCAAGCCTGTTTTCCTCAGAGGACTTTGTAAGCACTGACTTCTTACGGAAAGCCCATTGGTGCCTCTGTAATGCTGGCCTTCTCATAGCTGATTACATGGGTGTTCCTCTTGAATATGACACGCCAACTAAAGCACTTGCAAAATCAACTTGTCTGTATCCTGGCAAGCAAGAGAACAGATACTTATGGGACTCATGCAAATAAATATATTGCCATAAAAAGTAGTAAGACTCAGTAAAAAGTATTTATTTCAGAATTCTGAGGAATTAGTGAGAATCAGGTATGTTTGACTAGTTACAAAAAAATGTTTGGCTAGTTACAAAAGCATCATCTACCAAATTGAGGACTGGCAATAAGGAAGAAAGGCAAAGTGCTTCCTTATATACCAATCAGAAAATAGGACATTAAAATATGAACAGCGAATGGCTGGGTGGCTCAGTGGGTTGAATGCGTGCCTTCGGATCAGGTCATGATCCCAGAGTCCTGGGATCGAGTTCCGCATCAGTGGGAAGTCTGCTTCTCCCTTTGCTTCTGCCTACCCATGCTCTCTCTCTGTTGAATAAATAATAAAATCTAAACAAACAAACAAACAAACAAAAAACCATTAACAGTAATGTCTAAAAAATAATCACAGTTAATTTTCCTTCATTATTTTCATTCAGTTTTACATAACTAATGCTTGTTCTATTGGATTTTGGGTTAGCAGTCTGTTTTAATGAAATCATTTCTTCTCATTGAAAAGATTAAGCTTACTGGTATGGTGAGAAAGCTGTCTAAAACTTCAGCTCTAAGCTCTGAAGTCTTAAAGTACACACAATTTTTTTTTTGAAATAACAATAGTTAGGAATATCAGTTATAGTCCTCTTCCCAAGACTCAGACTAGCTTAGTTTTTTGAAGAAACAACTTCTAACCTAAACCATCAACAAAAAGCACAATGCACTTGTTGGGGACACTGAGCAGCAACAGTCATCCTATTACAATAACTAATAATAACAAAGCAGAAGAAAGTCAAGTTTTCCACTGGAGTACCACTCACAGATCTCCCACCAGACCCTGATCAGTGCTTCCCCCGAGGAAAAGAACATCTCAAAAGAACATCTCAGTGAGGGCACTGACAAAATGCCAAGGCCCTTCAATCCGTTCTGTAAAGTCCACAATCTTTGAAACACTTATATTAATAATATTTAGTCACCACAAAATCAACAGCAGAGAAGGCCAAGCTTCATTTTTCTTTCTTTCTTTCTTTCCTTTTTTATTTATTTATTTTTTTTAAAGAAATACAGACAGCCATACGCAGTGCCTCATTTAGATATACCGGGAGTCTTGGAAGCTTGACTACCCTATGGTCTCCTAAAAATGGACCCCCAGAGATTGCCTGGAAGTTCTAGAAGGGGAGTGAAGCTATTCCTATGCCCTTAACAAAAGAACAGGCCTCCTCAATCACGGAAGGCTCATAGTTTCACAAGGGACACACATGGAGTAGTGAGGGAGGAAGAGGACACCCGCCTGGCCAACAAGATCAGCCATATCACTCTAGTGATCAGTGGGGTGACACATGTCCCAGCCCGATCACTCTTACATCCCAAGCTTCTTTTCTGATATGCAGCTTTTCCCACCCACGTAGCTCTTATAATAGTGATGAGCTAATTAAAAAATACTGAGCCTACCAAACTAATGACTTTTCTCACCTTTCTTTTTATAGGGAAAATAACAAATCTTAGCAATTTCCCAAGATCCTGCTGGGAAATCTGAAAAGTATTTTTCATTTCAGAAGATATTGGAAATTTTTACTCTTCCAAAGTTAGGATCAGATCATAGAAAGGCAAAGTCAAAATGATTATGAAGAATATTTGGTCACTTGGTCAAGACAGAAGGATGGGTACTTGACAACAATAAATAGTTATAGTTTAATTACCTGTTAAAAAACAAGACAATTTTTTAAAATACACATAGAAAGAGTAACATGGAAAAAAAAAAAAGAAGGAGTAACATGGTTGTAAATAATCCTAGCTTTTTGTTTGTTTTTGAAGATTGATTGATTGATTGATTTTTTGTGTCTCTGATGGTTTTTCTTTTCTTCTTTTTAAAAAATTTTTATTTTTTTTTTAATTTCTTTTCCGTGTTCCAGAATTCATTGTTTATGCACACCCAGTGCTCCATGCAATACATACCCTCCATAATACTCACCACCAGGCTCACACAACCTCCCACCCCACCCCCTCCAAAAACCTCAGATTGTTTTTCAGAGTCTACAGTGTTTCATGGTTCATCTCCCCCTCCAATTTCCCCCAACTCCCTTCTCCTCTCCAGCTCCCCTTGTCCTCCATGCTATTTGTTATGCTCCACAAATAAACGAAACCATATGATAATTGACTGTCTCTGCTTGACTTATTTCACTCAGCATAATCTCTTCTAGTCCCATCCATGTTGATACAAAAGTTGGGTATTCATCCTTTCTGATGGAGGCATAATACTCCATAGTATATATGGACCACATCTCCCTTATCTATTTGTCCGTTGAAGGGCATCTTGGTTCTTTCCACAGTTTGGCGACTGTGGCCATTGCTGCTATGAACACTGGGGTAGAGATGGCCCTTCTTTTCACTACATCTGTATCTTTGGGGTAAATACCCAGTAGTGCAATGGCAGGGTCATAGGGAAGCTCTATTTTTAATTTCTTAAGGAATCTCCACACTGTTTTCCAAAGTGGCTGCACCAACTTGCATTCCAACCAACAGTGTAAGAGGGTTGAGAGAGAGAGAAAAAGAGAAAGAGGGAGGGACAGAAGGGGAAGGAAAGAGAATCTCCAGTGGACTCGCCACTCAACAAGGGGCCAGACGAAGGGCTCAATCTCAGGACCCTGAGATCAAGAGTCCAACGACTAACTGGTTGAGCCAGCTAGGCACCTTGATCCTAGCTTCTTTTAGAAGAGAGAAACCTGTTTTTTTTTTTGTTTTGTTTTGTTTTTTTTTTAATAATTAAGAATGTAAGCCCAACACAAACACAAATATTTCTCTTGAGAATCATCTCTGCTTTAAGGGCAGATGACATAGGTAAAGAATAGTTTTACCAACCGATTTTCTTCTCATTTTAACAAGGCGGCGGGGAGTCCATTTTTTCATCAATATATTATTTGATAATATAAAATTCACATACTTCTTTAAAAAGTGAACATCCAAAAAATCTATCAAAAGCTAGCTTGAGGCCAGAGAGCTTTCAGCTTCATTGTATGTTCAAGTGGCGCTTCATGAACTCTGGATAAAAATGGGTTCAGTAATGACAATTACCTCCTCTTCCCCCTTTTACCTGCTTTCCCCCCTGGAAAGGATCTCCTTGAAGACATAGCTGGCTTTTCGCAGGTAACAGAATCTGTCCTGGGGCCAGATATGCCCAGTCTCCAGTTCCCCAATAGATTGCTCCCAGGTCTGGAGACTCATCACCCCTGGATATGTAAATACATAGCTTCAGAATTGACCTTGTAGTTTATCTCCCAGTAGAACCTTTGTCCCATGAGGAAATAAGTTACAGTATTCTCTTCAAGAAGAATAGTTAACTAAGCAAATGCCTGTCTCAATTCCCAATGAGCTCTGTATCTGCTTTGCTATATAAACTGTGTGAAACTTTTGAGTGACTTTGTAGTCTCCTGAGGGCTTCCAACATGCAAGCACTCCATTATACTAACTTGATAATAAATTAGGTATCTTTCCATAGTGGTTGTAGAGAGGTCTCTCTCTGTTGGCTAGATCTTCTCCAGCATTTATACCCTGACTTTTATCCTTCTCTATGTTCTTGCATACTTTGGATCAACTCCATTTTTTAAAAAATATTCTCTTTTTCCCTTGATAAGCAGAAACAAACCTCATTACCTTGCAGACACAGTTGAAGATGCTTATAAGTCATTATCATTCCTCCAATAACATCATCTCCTAAGCATATTTAATATATATGTGTAAAATCTTAATATACAAGCACATAGGTAAGTGTACTTATATAATACCGTAAAAACAGGAAGGAAAGGTTTATATGAGGGCACTGAATATATAGATATTCAATATTTTAAATTAAATTGGATCCTGAACATCATATCAAGCTGACATACTACATAATTAATATTGAGATAGTTACTATTGACATGAAAATGTTGGGCATTAATTTTAACAAACAAAGAATATAAAACAAGTTTTAAAAATAGAAAAAAAAATTTAAATAGGGAAAAAGCATTTGTTAGAATCACGTATCCTTGGGTGAAACTTTAATGCCCTAGTAGTATGTTAAAAGATAATGTCTGAAAAACAATCTGAGGGTTTTGAAGGGGTGGGGGGGTGGGAGGTTGGGGGAACTAGATGGTGGGTATTAGAGAGGGCACGGAGTGCATGGAGCACTGGGCGTGGTGCAAAAGCAATGAATAGTGTTACGTTGAAAAGAAATTTTTAAAAATTTATTAAAAATAAAAGATAATGCTTCCCTACCCTATCTCTTTGCCTTATTTCTAAATAAGGAGAATCTCTGACCCCATTCCTAGATTTCCTGATATCCTTTTGACTCTTCAGAGTTAATGAATGTAAACTGGATGCTGATGACTGTCCCATGGTAGAAAAGAGACAATCTGGAGACAACAGAAAGAACATGACTTTCAAGTATTAAATTCATGGAAGTGAATTTGACTCAGCTCTATTTTAGTTTCCTCATCTGTAAAAAGATTGTTTTAATACCTACTTGCCAGAGTTATCCTAGATTTGGCATGGAAGGTGCAGAGTAACGAGAGGCTATCATTAACATTATTGCCATTCTGGTCATTAGTGATTAGAAGATGTGGTTACTGTCCTTAAGGAGAAGATCACCTTGAAGTGGGAAATAAAACCACTAAACACATATCAATGATTCTTGGGATATGTCCTAAGCGCCACAGTGGAGATGCAAATAAAGAACCACCTGGGCTTCAGAGAGAAAAATAATTCTTAAGAGATTTATTTCCCCCTTTAGATAATTACTAGTTTTCAAACCCTGTTTGTTTAATAGAACTGTTAAGATTATAGAGGACTAATTAATGTAGCAAAGTTTACAAGATAAACAGCTATTTATGCTTTGTTATGAGTGAGACTTTTAATCACTCAAATCTAGCAGTGCTACATAAGGAACTGAAAAAAGGGACCAGGGTGAGCTTCCCAGCCTGCGTAGAAGCATGAGGGCAGGGAGGCTGGCAATCAGGGAGATGAAAAGATGTCCCCTCAAGGACGGAGAGGACCCCAGAAGGGAAGGTACAAGAAAATCCCGATCATCACCCTCTTTTGCTCAGCAGGTGTATGTAGAGACACCACTATGCCAGGTTCTTCCGGGGAGGGTAACAGTCAGGGAAGCTCTGGGGTAGCGGCGTTTCAGCCTCACTATGTGCAAAAGTTCATTAATGGACTCAGGATAAAAATGGGTCAATAAGAGCACAGAAGGGGACATTAAAAATATGATTTATTATTTTTTATTTAGCAATTAGGTAGCCTTCACTAGGAACTGAAGAGATCTACAGCTCCCTTACTCAGCCCTGGACATAACTATGAAAGCAGGATGGGGGCAGGGTTGTGCTGCTGGCATCCTCCCAAAGGGGAAGTATGAGACTGAGCTCAGGCGGGAGCTAAATTCCTAACTACTTTTGAGAACCAGTGTGGAAAGCTAATATGCAATGCAAAGTAGCAAAGCCACCTCCCAAATCACCATGCTTATATTCAAAAAATTCAAGCATCAATGTTGCAGGTAGGACGAACTGTTTTCAGAGAGTGAGGGCTCAGAGGAATTCTCTGCCTCTAGGTAGTCAATCCATATGTGCTCGATATTTAAAAAAACACAATTAATTAAATGTAATAAAATTATAAGAATCAAAATAAAATAGCCAGTATTTATTGAACACTATATGCCAGGCAAGTGCTAAGAATTTTACATTCATTTTTGTTATTAAATTCTTATATAATCTTTTGAAGTGGGTATTTTATCACCAATTTTAGAGTCATCATAGTAACATAACTAAGTAAATGGCAGAGTAAAAATGCAATTGCAGATCTGCTTAACTGTGAAGTCCATGTTCTCTGTGCACTTACTGATTTTACAGTGGTTTTGCTAGCACTTCTCAAAGTAACTCTAGTTCTGATTTTTCCTCTGTTCCAGATATTCCCAAGAAGGAAAAGAAGGTGGCAAGAGAAAGTGGTGAAGGCACCAGATGGTCCAGCAATATTCCATGGAACTAAACATTTGGGGACATTCATGAGCATTTTTATGAACAAATGTACTTACATATGGCCATTTCTACACAAAAGAACAAGTGTTCATGTACACATAGAAGTGAAGCTAATTTATAGAACTCGGTTCACATAACTCATTTTAAGCTATTTACCAACTTTGTAACAATTGATCTAATCTTAAATGGTAGGGTTGAAAGTCATTATGGGAACAGCTAGAGCCACAAGTTCTCTTAAAGAGGTAACAGGGTGTTTTTTAGAAAGGTACACTTTAGGGCGCCTGGGTGGCTCAGTGGGTTAAGCCGCTGCCTTCGGCTCAGGTCATGATCTCAGGGTCCTGGGATCAAGTCCCACATCGGGCTCTCTGCTCAGCAGGGGGCCTGCTTCCCTTCCTCTCTCTCTGTGATCTCTTCCCTTCCTCTCTCCTACTGTGATCTCTCTCTGTCAAATAAATAAGTAAAATCTTTAAAAAAAAAAAAAAAGGTACGCTTTAATAAGGTGTTGGGGGCAAGAGGTGGGTCAATGGAAGACCAGATACCAAGAGGGAGACCTAAATGCTGCTGTACTGGAAATAAATCAGAATAGGTAGTGAAAAGAGCAAAGAAGAGAGTGAAAAGGACAGGGGACACAAGTGAAAGAGGATACTCCAATAACATGATATGTTGGAGGAGTTTTGGTTATAAGAACATCTAAGATTCCGTTTTAAGTTATTTCTCTCTATGAGTCTCAATGTCAACCCCTGCACTTTTCTCCCATTCAGTACTCTCTGCTGCCTCAACTTAGCTGTACTTGTACATCAGTGTGCACATCTGTGTGAGTGTGTGCGTGTGTTAGCAAAAAACTATGGAAATTTAGTTAGATACTCATCAACTGTATGAATTTGGAGGATTCAAGAACTCAGAACCAGAGATGATCATGACAGTAGAAATCTCTGAACAGCCACAAAGGGTGTCCGAAAAAGAAAAAAAAGGATAGAGTCAGGGAGTCAGGGTGTCCCCTGCTGATAGAGTTACAAAGAGATTCATGAAAAAGCATGTATGCCAAACCAGAAGCTAATAATTTTGAGTATTGGACTGTTGCATAGTTACTAGGTATTTATCCAAAGGAGACAAAAATACTGATTCAAAGGGGCACGTGCACTCCAGTGTTTATAGCGGCATTATGGACAATAGACAAATTATGGGAAAAGCCCAGATGTCCATGATGAATGGATAAAGATGTGGCATGTAGGCACACACACACACACACACACACACACACACACAGGAATATTACTCTGCCGTCAAAAAGAATGAAATCTTGCCATTTGCAATGACAGAGATAGAGCTAGAGTGTATTATGCTAAGTGAATTAAGTCAGACAGAGAAACAAAACTACCATATGATTCCACTTATATGGAATCTAAGAAACAAAACAGATGAGCATAGGGGAAGAGAAAGAAAAAGAAAAGAAGATAAAAACAGGGAGACAAACCATAAGAAACTCTTAACTATAGAGAACAAACTGGGGGCTGCTGGAGGGGATGTGGAAGGGGATGAGCTGAATGGGTGAGGGGCATTAAGGAGGACACCTGTTGGGATGAGCACTGGGTGTTGTATGTAAGTGATGAGTCACTAAACTCTACTCCTGAAAACAATACTATACTCTATGTTCACTAATTTGAATTTTTAAAAAGTCTTGGAATAAAATAAAAGACTTGCATAAATGAAAAGAGTTAGTTGGAAAGGATATAATAGGTTTTCATGAAAATGAATAAAATATCTTGAGATTTCTTCAGTATCCTTCAATATTTAACCTAAAAGTGTATTTAATTATAAAGCTTAGCAGACTTCTTTACCTGCATGATTATACTGTTGAAGACAGTCAGGCTATCAAGAACACAACATAATAAAACTATAAATTTTATGTTCTGTATCAGTATGTAATATCGTTGACGTGTAGCTGATTAACACTTTTGAAGAGAATTGGGAGGCAGTAATGGTTTTACGGACATTTGACTTTTTTCTAGAGTGACCACCTGTCCTGTTTCTACCCCTCCCTGGAATAAAAGCAGGCTGGGCATCTCCACGAAAGCTGGAAGCACCCTGAAAACACTTCTCTCACTATTTACAATGGTACTTCTGTTATTACAGATAGAAGCAAGACTCTCTGGACAGCACAGGCGTGTTTCCGGAAAAGCCAGTAATACGATGCACCTTCCCAGGCCTTCAGAAGTCGTTTTGTTCAATTACCTGTAAAGGGACCACTTTTCATTTGGCCCCAATTGTTGTGTCCATCTTCGAACATGTCACAGTGAAGAAGGGCCTACCTCGTACAATGATGAACTTGTCACTTACAGTTCACTTCGAGAAGGTGAAAAAGAAGTGACTTATCTGATCGGTGTAGAACTTAACAAACTGTATGAGCCCTCATTTTTTTTTTTTAATATTTGGGTCTTTTAATTGCTAGAGGAATAATAATAGTTCATTATGTAGAAAATAACTGTCCTTCTTACACTCTGTGTGTCTTTTTACTGTTCTTGTGGACACCTGGAATCATGTAAACAACTCTAGGAATGTCTTTAACTGAGGACCATCCATGATTCTTTTCCTCCATATTCTAAAAATCCTAATGTATGACTAAACGGGGATTTCAACGCCTTTGCTCTTAACTGTTACTGACCTTCTAAAGCGATTCCTTTTTTCTCCCCCTCCTTTCCCCTCTTTTCTTCTGCTTTGTCTCTTTTTCATCATGGAGGATTTTTTTTTTTTTTAAGTGCAGCAACTGAAGAGCAAAAACAGAGTCCTATTGTTCCTCTCATTTTAAAATTATAACTATTTTCAGCCCTAATGATCCGGGTCTTTATTTAGAAGCTCTAGCTTATTTTAAGTGATAAAATTTTTTTCATCTACCTTTCTCGCTTGTCAGAATGAAGCAAAGGATGACTGAGACATCTTCTGATGGCTTCGACGAGGACGTTGTTGTGATCTCATTTCTCAATGACACATAGGAACAAGTGCTCAAATTGTGCAGCCCACACCAACCCACCCTACCAGAACCAGGGTGTCACCTTTATTCCTGACTTCTAAAATAGCACTTTTTTAAATATTGGAAACTTTCTACTGAATAAGAATCATCATTTCAGAATTAAAAGCAGCCTGACCCAGACTTGGAAGTTTTATGAGCAGAGGAGTCTCCCTCTTTGGTACTCAGTGGCTGTTATCTCCAGGGATAGGCTAGGGCAGATTTAGCTACTGGCTCTCTGGTGGAGGACCGGTGGGAAATCATCTGATTTAGAGCATCTGGTGGCTTCCGGGGTGTAAATACTGCCACCGTGGCTGAATTCAAACTACCAACAAGATGTCACTAAACATAGAAGTAGGACAGCTGTCCCGTTAACACACCATTATATTTCCCCCATACAGATACCAGTGTAAGTAACCTCAGAAACATAGATAACATAAATGTAGTAAAATCATTAGAAAGTGATGAGTTTGTAGCAGTTATGACCTTTGTTCTTAATAGAATTTATTTAATTGTAGGTTCATAAAATTCAATTTTTAGTAACGAAAGTATTTAAAGACTGGCTCACATCGTTCTTGAAAAGTGAACCACTGGTCCCTGCAAGCTGGTGTGAGGCAGCTTCACCACACTTCTAGCTCTTTCCCTCTCTCTCAATGCCTGCTGCTTCCCAACACTCACAGATTAAGGGGAGGAGGAGGATAAGCAAGTAGATATTTATTGAACCTCTAATCAATGTCTCCAATCATTTATAAATCTCTACAAAGTAGAATACTATTGATTGCTTACTTACTATGGGCCAGACCCAGCACTAGGCATTTTTTTTCCATATTACCTCATTATGTACTTAACAACAGATCTTTGAAGTGAGTGTTAATGTGCATTTTACTGGTGAAGAGCTCAAGGCTCACAGAGGGAAAAACCCTCCCCAAGACTATACCTTCTAGTAAGTAAGGATCAATCAAGTAAATTAGCATCAGCATTCAGGTGTCTTAGACTTCACATTCTCACCTTGTTACTTACCCTCATAAGTAACTTTGTGAGGCAGATTTTACTACTGACTTTTACAGATGAGGTTTAGAAACATTAGGAGATGGTTTCAAGACCATATTATTTATGGATGGAAGGGCTGTGCCTTTTCAAATCCCATGATTTGTCTACCTCAACCTCAAAGTGCTCCTTTTGTTGAGGATTTAAGTTATTGGAGTCACTAAGTTACATTTCAGTTTCAGAATTAAGGAGTTACCTCCTCAACTAAGCTGTTGTATATTGAAATAAAAGCCAATGGAAGAAGACAGTATTTGAGACAAAACAAAAGATCCATAACCAGAAACCAGAAATCAAGCAACAGCTATGAGCCAGGAACTATCAGATTTTTGTTAGCCTGGGCATCCTAATACTTTTCCAGAGTATTCTTTATTCTGCCCATCAAAGAAGGAGGTCACTACTCAATACTTGAAACAAAGAGTTTCATTTATTGCCTGTTTATGCAATTGAGCACTGTACTTGGAAGACCTAGCTTTTCTGAGCAAAACAGAAGGTTGATGTTACATCTGTTTAGCTTCATTCTTTCTTACTCAAGACAGGCCTCTTTAATATGATAAATAGTTTGGCTCCCACAAGCCCCAACCTCATATCTGTCTAGTATATAATTAAAGAGGCAACAACATTCCTACCATTGGAAATAAGAAACTCAATAGCAAATGTGTCTTGCTAGTAAATGTCTGGGTCTTTCCTAGCTCTGTAGTGGGGACTAAGTAAGACATTGGTTACTAGGAGTGGGTAGTCAGGGATAAGCAAAGTATAGTTACATTAAAAAAAAAATGGGAAGAACTTTTGAACAGCCCTAACAATAGTTACCAGAATCTATTATGATAAAATTTATTCTCGTAATGCCTTCTAAATTTTTCATGCCTGGTATCTGATTTTTGGTGAAGCAGATTCCCTTAACTGAAACTGTCAAGGCTTTTACTAAAGAGAAAATAGAAAGTATTAAAACTAGCATACTTCATATGAAGACCACTCTACCATTAATTCTCCTTGGATTTCCATAATTTGAAGCTATAAATAAAGTCCACTTAATGTCCAGGGGATAGTGTTTCACCACTTTGTCCATATATGGGAAAAGGAATTCTGAAATGCAGAGAGTAGCCTCCAGCTTGTGGCATCACACTTTCTACCATGGTGCCTCTCCAAGATTAAATTGGAGACCAGGAAGAAAAACTTTTCCCCAAAATATAAATCAAAGCCAAAGAGTGAGACAAATGCCTCCTAGAGATCAAAGTAGGACCATCAAGAAAATAAGTATATTCAAAGTTTTATTTGTCACACAACAATACGTAAAGTATAGGTATATACTTAAATCTTATTGGTGAAAGTACATAAACTCATTCCATTCCTTCATTGAGAAGTATAACCACATCTTTCTGATGCTAAGGCAGACTGAGTGTATGGAAGACAAAACTAGGAAGGAAATCAGAAGACAAAAGAATGGTCCTTCACAGTTAACAGGATAAAGGATAAGCCCCGATGCTTGGGACACTTCCATGGTGGAAACCTTGGCTTCCACTATCAGCACATTCTATCTCTTCATTTTGCGGGTTTCCCAGGGATTAAAGATGGCAGATGTAGGGTGATTCACACTTGGAGAACCTAAAAAAGTATTACCCTCTATTTCCATCAGTTCCATTGTTATTTGCCCCTCTTCTTTTGCTTTGAATTTGGAAGAACATAAGCAGAAAACTCCATGTGGACTGTATATGTAGCACCTGCAGGGGTAGTCACACCTTTCAGAGGGAGAGGTTACCATCTCTAGATGTGAAAACCTGATGGAACCATACCTTTCAGGAAAAATGGCATACTACACCAGGAGACCAGATCTCCATTTTTGGTTTGGCCAATCAGATGCCTGTGCAGGAGATGTGAAAGAGGACACATTTCTGATGTTCCTGTACTTCTTGCAGTTGAGTGCAATCATGGAAGGGATGAGATTTTGTAAAGCATTACCCAAGGTTCTAGTGACAAGTATTTAGTTTCCTCAGTGTCAAGAGGAGAGTAGAGCATGAAAATTTATTTTTATCTCATAAAAGCTCCTTGAAGATATAGGACAACTGAGGGGAGAGAACACAGTCCAGTGAAGCCCACCTCCAGTATGAAAGATCCTAATACTAATTTCTCTCATCCCCAAAACAACCCATTTGCACACACATATGCAGATCACCACACATGCACTCACACACATAGAGGGTTGCTGGACAACCCCTTCCTGTTCCAGAAAGGAAAAGCTCTTTTCAAATTCCTTATTCAAATAACTGACACTCAATACAAGTTCAATATTTGAAAACTTCCCCAGATAGAACTGAAATTGTAGCCAAAAGGGTAAACCTAGAGTCTAATGTCATCCTTCCATGAATTTTTTTTTTCAGAATTAAAATGGAACAAGGACTTCAAAAAATTTTTTTTAAATCCCCAGAAACATTACTCTTTCACAATTACTAGACATTCTAATGCTTTTGTTTTTACCAACAAAATTCTGGATATATAAAACAAAGTGAAACTACATGAGATTCTGAAATCTCAATTTGGGTGGCCACCCTTTTTAAAGATATGTGTACATCTGTGTGGATTGTGTGAAAGAGGATGGGTGGGCCTCTAGTGGATTGATCTGGTGAGCTGGGGAAGTCACTCATTCTTTACCTATCCCTTGGTGCTATTTGAGGTGAGCCAGATTTCCTTGACTCACAAGGATGTTTTTAAGGAATCCACCATTTTGGTGACAGGTGTTACTATTTCTTTTCTATACAGTGAAAATTTGCATACTCAGCCGGCACCAGAGTCTTCTCTGGATTTTTTTTAGGGAGCTAAGGTAAATAAAATGGAAATACTCGGAGAAAAATTAAGAACAACAACAACAAAAAAAAACTAAAATAAATAGATTTCTATAGTACAATGCAGTGTTAATGAAATTTTTATGGTAAGTTTGAGAGTGATATTTTGCTGAGAAAAGAACACTTGGAGGCTTACTTTTGTTTAAAACATAAGTATTTTTTTTTAATACTTTACGCTTTTATGAGTTTTTCCAAGCACTTTACAAGCTAAATGTATTGGGTCTGTGCTCATTGAATGCATAAAAGAAATACTAGGGTATCTCTCCAAAGACATGTTCGGTCAACTTTGATTTTTAGCAGCTGTAATTGCAATGCGCTATATAGCATTTCTTTTCTTTTTTTTTTAATAATTTTTATTTTTTTTATAAACATATATTTTTATCCCCAGGGGTACAGGTCTGTGAATCGCCAGGTTTACACACTGCACAGCACTCACCAAAGCACATACCCTTTTAACTTATTAGAGTTTTAGATGAAAAAAATCTAGTTATTGCTTCAGCTTTTAAGTTTAGCCAAATGTTCTTATTCTGTGTCTTACAATTTTAAAAAATGGCTTTGAAGGGGTTTCCATTTAAAAACTAAGTTCAAAGAATTTAAAACTGAATTTTATATTTCATTTCCTTTTCAAGTGTTTTCTTTGAAAAAAAAAACACAAAATCTTCTTGATTAAATTGTTCTTACAAATCTAACCAACTTAAAGAGAAAGACTTCCTCTTAAGATCAGAAGTCTTAATTAGTAACTCAATTATGGATTTTAGTTTAGATTTACAAGGCTATTGCTCTAATGGGCCAAAATGTTTTTATACTATGTAAAAGTTACTAAATTCCAAAATATTTACTCATTTTTAAAAAACACACAAAAAGTTACTGCATACTTTTTTCTCACTCTTAAATCTTCAGGTGGTTCACATCTGTAGAAGACAATTAACGTCCAAATTAGCAGGGATAACTCTGCACCAGTGGTTTTAGCCAATACCTGGGACATTCACGGCATCTTTCTCCCTGATCACTGAAGAAACTATGTAATATTAGGAAGTTTCTTCTCAGTAATACTTGAGGGTATTAACAACTATAGAGTTCAGCTGGTTCACTGCCTAGAATCTTGTCAACAGTCCTGAACTTGTTGATAGTTGCTATTTACAGACTCTATACTTCAAGGGGTTGTAATGGGACTGATACACAGTCCCCCTGTGTATACTTGGGTTATAAATATCAATTAATTTTGATATAATACAAAACACCAATCCAGGTTTACTACATGTGTTTCATTGGCTCAGATGACATATAGATGTCTAATAATGAAGATCCTTGAGCTTGATGGGACTCTCATAAACCAGTTTCCTTAGTGGACCTCAGTCCAACATGAACACGAGTCTCTATAAATATGAACCTATTCTGCTATATATCTGATATATATCTCTGAGCCTTTCCTCATTTTGCCCCTTAGTGACCTAATATATAGAGGAGGCCTCACTACTTTTCCACAGCCTCATGGGCTTATTAGAATTAATGAAGAATGCCTCAGATAATACTTATCAAGAGAATTCCATCTAAAAATAGTATGTTGTAAGCTTAGTAAGCAAGCCTCTTGAAAGAGGCTCAAGTCTGATAAGGAGGATGCTGGGCAATGTCGGAACCACTGTTCAGCCACTTAATAGCCAGTGAACTTGGAGAAATCCCTTAGCCTTTCCTATCTCTTTACCTGGGGATCCCCCTACCTAGTGATGTTATGAGGATCAGAAAATAGAATATATATGAATGGACTTGTGAGGAGAGGAGCGCCATATTAATGTGTGATCTGTGTTACTGCAGATGGTGGACTTCTGCACTCTGCTTCTCTGGAGCTGACTTCCCACACTGTTGGTCCCAGTTCTCTGAATGGGTCTGGGAAAATGTACTCAGGACACTAGACTATAGTATCAGAAAGATAAATGTCATGATAGCATAGAGTACTATTCTGCATTTCTCAATTCACTGATGTTTCCAAAAGCTCAGTAAGAGAGAATTCTGGTACATACCTAATCATGCTTCTGGTTCATATTTGTCTTCCCTGGAATGGAAGACTGAGGCAACTTCACAGCTCTTAGTGAATGTCATGAACAACATTCTGTCTGAGCTAACAGCTTGTCTTAAAAAAGAAAGAAAGAAAGAAAGAAAAGCAAGCAAGCAAGCTCATTTGTGCTTATTTTCTACCTATTCTGATTTTCATTCAAATCAAGTTGCAGACAAGAGATCAAAAGGAAATGAGAAATACTCATTAAAATTTGATGTAAAGCCAATAGGAATCTTTAGTTTCTAGGATCCATTTTTAGGAAAGACTATTATGGACAAAACAAGAATGTTTAAGTTCCCAAAGACAGAAGTGAACACAAATAACAAAGGCTAGTGTTGAAGAATTTTTAAAACAAATTTGAGGGGGTCTATGGACAAGAATTTGGGGGTGGAGCTTGATAGTACTATTGTGGGTGCATCATAAAAAAATAAATACAGAATCTATAGCTGTATGAATTTATGTTTGGGTTGGGTTGTGTTTCTCTGATTATACCATCACTTGAATAGTCTCCTAGCAAATATCTTTTCCCAAAACAATATAAGATCACAATTAAAAACCTGACGATTCATTTTTGCATAAAGTGGGGGAATTTTAGGTGTCCATCTAGGCTGTCATACTGGTGTGATAAACAAGTTTCACTGACAGAATTGATTTTAAAGGGTCAGGGTGATATAATTCTTAAATTCTAATTCCCAGCTTGACTACAATGTTTATGGGCATGAAGTCATCAATGTTCATCAAAAAGCAGGAAAAAATGGATTTATTCTTAAAAAGAAAATGATCAAATTTTAGTTTGAATTAACAAACCAAAATCAAAGGCAACTCAGAACCTAAAAGAATAAATATATATCAGAAAGTTTATGGACTCATGTTACTAGTTTTTCAGAACTGTGGCAGAAAATCAGGTATTAAGATATACTACATGCTAAGTATGATTTTCAATTTGTTACTTAAAAATAGTAGAACAAGGAGGAGAAATTATTCACTCTTATAGTTAGTATTCAGGACCCAGAGCACTATGTCGTATAACTTACAAGAGTACCTGTGAAAACTGATTAAGGGTCCAAGAAATAAAAAGTAAAAACAATGTAAGTATTAGGAGACAAGTCCTTTAGGTCAATATTTAAGGAACTGTACTTATTTAACTTGTATGCAGAAGGACTGTCTTCATTGATTTGAGTGAAGCAGAGTGACTAGAGGGTTCCATTTCCTCTAGGCCAGAAAAGGGGAAACAAGGAAGAAATGGAGGTTAGTTATGAGGAAGAACTATCTGCCTATAAATGTTCTTAAATATCAGCTAAGACTACCAAGGGAAGGTGGAATAGCTTTACCAGAGACCTTTCAGGAAGGAAACCATCGATCAAGGAGTTTATCATATAAAGCCAGGCCATATTTTTCCTGAAGTATTTTTCCAACTGCATTTATCTTTGAAAGAAAAATTGCTCTTTCATTGGAAACTTTCTTTACCATGCTTCTCCCACTCTGTAACACCACCCCCGAAGAAGCTACTTAATCGCCAAATAATCTGTGTATCAGGGTATGATTAAAGTCTCATTAGTCATTAATGGTCTTAAATGGTCCCCTTTCTCAGGAATGAATAGTCAAAGAAAAAATAACTAGGAATGAGTCAGAATCAGACTGTTCGCCTTGGAAGGATATTCAGTAAATTTAATCATTTTAATGTGCATAGTGAAACTTTGATTTCCTTTTCTAGAATTTATTTGCTAGTAGAAAATTGTCATATCTCTTGAATAAGTCTTAACCAAGGTAGACACTGTCAAAAGACACAGGGATAAGCTCCAGAGAAGGAAGGTTGGCAGCATAATTCTATCTGTCATCAAGGCCACAGCCTGTTCTTGGGATTATGAGTGCCAGCTTGGGATGAGAGTGTGCTCCACCTACTCTCGTCATACCAGCCTCCATGTCGATGTGGAACATATGGTCTCTTAGGGGAAGCTGCCTGTTCCCATCCCCAGAGCTTCCTGTGTCACCAAAGAACATCATGTTCTTAGAGAAAAGAAGAAAGTCATTCTTAAATTCCAGTGCCCCAAGCCATTTGGGCTGTGTTTACCAGCCTGACACCAGAACCATTCCTAAAGTAATCCAGAACTAACTTTGGTAGGGATCTATTTTTATGGAGGTAAAGCTATAGCTACCCAGAGTCTCTATCTGTCCAATTATACCACTGAGTCATATATGAGTCACATATAACTGGATTGACCAAGAATCACAGTTCGTAAGGTTTTAGAAACATTCTATTGCATGCACTTTCTTTCTCTCTCCCTAAGTGTGTGCCCATGTGTGTTTTTGCGTGTCTGTGTGTCTATGTGTGTACAGATATGAAGAACTTACGTAACTCTAAATGAGTTGTGGTGGCTGCATGTCATGGCCCAGTAGGAGCTTTGTTTGAATGGGGGTTCATTTACTGAGTGGAAGATAAGGATTTCCCCTCCAGAAATTGGGGAAACAGAGGTCAATAGCCCGTGATCTCCCAGAGAGAATCCTGGAGGGAGTAGATGTACACTGTAGTTACAGAGAATCAAGGAAAAAAACTTTTCCCAATACTTACTGGGGGGAAGAGGGAGGATAGTAAGGCACAGTTTGGAAAATTAGAGAGAGAAATGATTCTGAGTGCAGTTAAGAAGTTGACTGATACTTCTGTCCTACACCCTGAAAAGAGAAGTGACAGTCACCTCCTAAATAGCATAACACAGAGAAAAAGAGTTATAAAGGGGAGGAAACATCTAAAGGTAGATGAGAAGATGTTATGAAAGATCTGTCACTGCTAATAGATCATGACCTCAGTCAAGTGATTGTCAGAGAAAAGCTGAAGAACCTTGGCTTAGTATGACAGAAGCAAGTAATATGGGGACAAGAACTGATGAGCTCAAAACTTGAAAATGCAATATACGATGATAGCCTTAATGAGTTAGTGATGACATTTCAGAACACACAAAATACACTCCTGAGATCTCTTGCTCTGGAAAGAAGAAAATTATTTAACTTGTGAAAATTTTCAAATTTATACAAGATCTGAGAAAATTATATAAGGAAATTTCCTGTACAATCATGAAGCTTCAAGAATTCTCCACCCATGACCAAACTTGTCATATCTATAGCTCCCGTCCTTCAACCCACCCTGGGTTTTGAAGCAAATCTCAACTACTTTATCATTTCATCTGTAAGTATCAGCATGATCTCTTTAAAAAAAGGCTCTTTTTTAAAATTTAAAAATATTAACATTTAATAGCACATTTTAAAGATGAGCAATAATTGAGAAGGGAAAAAAAAAAGGAAAAAAATTGAGAAGGGAATTTTGAGGTAAGTGAAACTGGGCTTCCAGAAACTACCTGGAAGGGACTGCACCAGACTATTAAATGTGACCTCCTTTTATTCCAGATTGAAGGAATCTAGGAGGGAGAGTAAAGGAACCCTTAGTAAGAGAATTTAAATGTTTGACTGAAGTACCTTCTTCTGAGAATCTTTTAGTAGTCATTACATGAAAATATTTTCAGACACAAAGAAATAACATCCCTTGTTTTTCTACACATAAAGGGAAACCAAATTTAGTTTCTGCTTTAGTATGGATTTTTTTTTTCTATTGGCCCAGTGAGAAATAGAGACTGGTAGATGAACAAAGACTATATTGCTGTTACCTATAGTACACCTAATGACAGGTATAGTTGGTAATCATGTTTCTGTATATTAATGCAGCCCTTTGCAATAAGCTGAATATGAAATGAGAAGACAAAGTGGCCCCATAAGATCACTTAGCTGTGTATATGTTACAGGATCCAGCTTACCTACTAAGTCTGCAGTTCCATCAGACAAGATGTAATAAACATCAGACCCACAAAAAGTCAACCTAGCTATAATAGTCTGCTTGGGGTACCACAACATAATCTCACTGACTGGGTGACTTCAACAACAGCAATTTATTTTCTCACTCTTCCAGAGGCTAGAAGTCCAAGATCAAAGTGCAGAAAGAGTTGGGTTTCTCACCAGGACTCTCTCCTTTGCTTGCAGATGGCCATCTCCTAAACTTTGTATGGTTTTTTCCTTTGCATGTGTACTTATGGAGGCTCTTCCTCTCCTAATGAAGAACGCCATTCCTGGGGGATAGGGTGAAAGCCTTATGACTCATTTAACCTTAATGACATCCTTAAATTCTCTGTCTCTAAATATAGTCACTTTAGGGGTTAGGGTTTCAACACAGGAATTTTGGTGGGACAGAAGTGAGTCTGTAACACCAGCTAATTCTAAGACCCTGGGGGAAGTAATCTGGGTTTTTTTGTTTGTTTGTTTTGTTATTTTGTTTTTTGTTTTTTGGTTTTTTTTGTCTACAAAGATGATCAGTCATTCACTTGAAACCTGAGAACAGAGGCTTTATTTTTCCTTTTGAGTTTTAGCCTCTAAATTTTATATTTAAATACTTATATTTAAAGTTTAGAGGTTATACTTATAGATCCAGTTATATATGTATGTATTTCATCCATAATTTATACACAAAGTTTGACTGATGTTAAGAAATATTATTTGGGGGTGCCTGGGTGGCTCAGTGGGTTAAGCCGCTGCCTTCGGCTCAGGTCATGATCTCAGGGTCCTGGGATCGAGTCCCGCATCGGGCTCTCTGCTCAGCAGGGACCCTGCTTCCCCACCTCTCTCTGCCTGTCTCTCTGCCTACTTGTGATCTCTGCCTGTCAAATAAATAAATAAAATCTTTAAAAAAAAAATATTATTTGGCCAGATTGACCCCTTTTTTTCTAGGGAAGGTCATGAATTGTTCTCATTCCCTATGGGTATACATATTTTTCACTCTGAGCTTTCACTTTTCTTTTCTCACCTACCCAACCCAAGGATAGTTGACCCATAAATTGGCTAGGAACTTACAAAGAAAATTGGTATGGAAACGTGGTCCATCAGCTTCCCTACCTTAACAATGTATAGCAGGAAGTGCTGTAAGAATGAGGTAGTTAGCAGACAAGCTAAAGCTAGAAAGGCATGTAGAGAGCAGAGCCACCAGTCACCCCGGCCATAGGAAACTATGAGAAGGCAGGCAGGAGAGAGAAGGTCAGGGGCTGCTGGAGAGAGTTAGCAATCCCAGAATGGCTTTAGCGTCTAACCCTCTCCAGTCCAAGTTTTAGATCTGGTACATTCTTAAAATAACACTCTTTTTTCTTCTAAAAGAAACTTGAGCAGATCTCTGTTTTTACAAACAAGAGAGTTTAATAAAGAAAGAAATGGATCCTGAAACATCACATTCTTTCTCCAACTGCACATTGAAAAGCCAAATGACTCTCAGTTCTTTTGATGATCTCTCTCATGTGTTCTCCGTTTTGCTAGCAGAAGCATCCATACAGTCTGTCTTTATCTGTGAATATGAAAAGACTTTAATTTTTGTGAAAGTCCCAAATTGTGAAGTTTACTTTGTTGGTACCTGTTTCACACATCTCCCTCTTGATAATCCTCCAAACTTTTAATTAATACTTTCTCCCTGATCCCATTACGAATGCCTGCTGGTTGTCTCCTGCCTACCCAAGGTTCACCATCTTTGGAAAAAGATTTATTTATTTATTTTTTAGGACTTTATTTATTGGGGCACCTGGGTAGCTCAGTTGGTTAAGCATCTGCCTTCTGCTCAGGTCATGATACCAGGGTCTCTGAGATTGAGACCTGCATCAGGCTCCCAGCTCAGCAGAGAGCCTGCTTCTCCCTCTGCCCCTCACCCTGCTCATGTTATTTCTCTCTCAAATAAATAAGTAAAATCTTAAAAAAAAAAAAAAGATTTTATTTATTTATTTGAGAGAGAGAGAGAGTGCACGTGTGCACCATGGGTGGGGAGGGGTGTTGGGGAAGAGAGAAGAGGGAAGGAGAGGGGAGAGGAGTGGCGGGGGGGGGGAGGGCAGGGGGGCAGAGGAAGAAGCAGGTCTTCATCCCAGGACCCTGGGATCATGGCCTGAGCCAAAGACACTTAACCAACTGAGCCATCCAGGCACCATGACAAAGATTTAATACCAGACTTCTACACTTTGTCCTCCATTTAAGGCTCTTATATTTGTAATAGAGGGCTGTTCCCTTCCCTTCTCAGCTGTGACTTGAATAATTTCTGACAGATATATACCACCTGTAATAACTTATTGAAAGTTTAAACCTTTTAAAATTATAACTCTCTCAAGAATATTAACATTTTTAGGAATGGGCACGTGACAGTGAAATCTGGAGCACTGAAAAAAAGCTTAGCTCATCCATTTTCCCAAAGACCCAAAGACGACATGCAGTGAAATAGGGAGCCCAGTTAGCAATACATCTATTTACTGAAAGTTCAAAACTCCTTGACCTGCAATGTCTTTTTAAATGTTATACTCCATAATGTATATCATTTCATAAATCAGAGTTAGAAAACTGGAGGGCAAGTTTGAAGGAATCTTCCCAGGTTAGCTCTATTCACTGTACAGATTAAGAATTTATAAGAGAGTTAGTATCTAGTGTCAGGCTATCAGATGTTCGGCGTATTTGGTGCAAAAAGCAATTTCCTAAATTAGATACTTATCATCAGTAGTGAGTTTCATTATTCTCATACCTGTTGTCACTGTTATCCTCAGTGGGGGGTTATCAGGAAAAAGGGGCAGTGGAATAGAGATTCATGGCTTCCAAGCTAGATTGTCCAGAATTAACTTTGGACTCTACCACTTACTGTGACCTTGGAAAAATTTAGTCTCTCTGTTTTTAAATTATTACCTACAAAATAGAGATGATGATGACATTACCTACTTCATAGAGTTGTTTTAATGATTAAACAAAATAATGCATATAAAGCACCTAAAACTATCCCTGGTAGATAATAAGTATGGTATGTATTATGATACCACCATCTTAATAGTCAGATACTATTAGGCAATTTTCAAAGCCTTCTACTATATATTATTTGGCTTTTACAGCTTTCCTGGAAGTGGGTAGGAAAATGGTAATTATTTTAAGGATAAGGAAAACTAAGTCTCAAAGAATCTAAGTTAGCCAGAAGCTGTATTTAAAGCTCTATTTAGAATAGTCCTGTCTCCTAAAATTCTTCAAAGTAGGCACCAGGGGAAGGTCTTCAGAAGATCAGCCAAATGGACCTACTGCAAGCATTACCATCACTTAGGTGGGTGGGTAGTGGTGGGGGGAGGCAGTAATCGTAGAGAAAATGATCCTTTTCTTCTGGTTCTGTTCACTAGCCAGCAATACTTTACAGATCCTAGTGGATGATACTAGTGTGATGGCCACTTATCTTCCCCCATAGCTATCATCCTTTTTGTCCTGCTTAAGCACTTTTTGCAAGGGCTCTAATGAATTCCACCCTCCCTTTTCCAAGAGGAGGATTCTGCTGCCCTAGAGACACTGATTAAAAGGCTATACATGTTCTCTGCATTCCAAGGAAAAGACTAATATAGTTAAACATAATTCAAACAATTGTAAACATGTTTTCTTAATTTGTAACTCACAACAGAAGCAAATCAAATTGAAGCCAATTTACTCATGAATGTCTACTTTTTACTATTCCTATTTTCCAAACAGTTTATATGTTTTATTGCTTTTATTCCTGTTTTAAATGAGAATTTTTTAGATGATTTGTTAACATGGTCTATTTTTCTATATTAAAAAAAATTCAACCAAGTACTTTAAATCACTTAATCTAATCCAAGGTAAATGAAGCAAAGACTTCTACTAGAACTTAAAATGCATACCTGTCCTTAACCATTCATTGCTGTATCTGCTCTGACACAGTGATGCATCCCCTGGCTTCCTAAGAAAATTTCAGTATAGCAGTGTTAATTGTATCATTGATATTTGTTGCAATTTTTTCATTTGACAACAGCAATATTTCATGTGCTGATAGGCTGGTATTCATTTACAATGCTCTTTGAACTTTTTTCAAAGATTCATGATGGGAAATTAAGGAAAATTAAAGCATTATCTTCAAGAAATAGGGTTTCCACTCCATTTAAGTATGTTTAAAGTTCCCAGGAATTATAAAAATGCAAGCACCTTACACCTGAGTTTGCATCTTTGACTAGACTACTCATCTCATTGGTACAATAGTCCCATCATTGGAGCTTCAACTCAAATATCACCACCCTGAGCAATCCTATAGAACTTGGTGCAGTTATCAATCGAGATTGAATGTGCTACCAGTACAATTGGCAGTGTTGAATCAAACATGTGTCTAGGATAACCAACTTCTAGGCTACCTATCAAGGTCAAATCCAATACCAACTCTAACCAACATATATTCCTTGGCCATTTCTCTTTCTCAGTAGGATGGAGAAAAAAATAATAATAAAAATGGAAATCAACAGGAAGCTAAAAGACACATATTGAAATGTCTTAAGATAAGTTTAAAGAAGGTTAAAAACCTAACAATAAATATAATCTTACTTAGAGTCAAATGGCAATCATATTTTCAGAACAGTAAGACCAGAGTGAATCATTTTATAAACATGACCATCCATCTGAAGGGCCTTCTTTAAAATGCCACAGACAGAAAACCTTGAATTATTAACAGAGCTATTAACAGCAAGAAGCCCTTGATTTTCAAGGTTATTACTTTGATAACTGTAGAGCCAACTCTAGCTTTCCCCCACTAAAACTTTTTAAGAAAATATTTTCTTGGGTTCATACTTTATGTCCCTATTTGGTGGAGGAAGAGCACAGCAAAATAACTGATAGAAAATTAGCTTCCTCCTTAATCAGTACTTCCCAAAAGGATTTCCATGACCATGAGTACATCATCTTACTTATATGAGAATTTTTTAATGATATTTGAAAGCCCAGCTATGAGGTATATTTCATTAAAATGTCCAGGAACACACTGGGTATTTTCACCAGCAATGTAAACAGTTACTTTTGAGAAGAAACTATAAGGAGAGGCAAATAATGAATTTTTCCATCTGGGCTTCATATTTCCTTGTCTTTTCCTGAGCTTCTTAGTAATTGTAGTTGAGCTTGTGTTTCCCAATCTGAAATATGAGATAGTTACTTTTAAGTAAGGAAGTGAAATATCTATACACTGAAAACAGTAAAACACTGAATAAAGAAACTGAAGAAGACAGAAATAAATGAAAAGATATCCAATGTTCATGTAGAATTAATATTGTTGAAGTATCCATACCACTACAAAGTCATCTACAGATTGAAAGCAATCTCTATCAAAACTGCTGTGAAGTGTGTAAACCTGGTGATTCACAGACCTGTACCCCTGGGGATAAAAATATATGTTTATAAAAAATAAAAAATTTAAAAAAAAATTCCATTTTTTTTTACAGCAAGAGAAAAAAAAATCTTAAAATATGTATGGAACTACAAAATACCCCAAATAGCCAAAGCAACCTTAAAAAGTAAAGTAAGGCTGGAGGCACCATATTTCTTCATATCAAACTATAGTATAAAGCTATAAGTAATACACGGAATGATGTTGGCATAAAAGCATACATACAGACCTATGGAACAGAAGTGATAGAAATAAATTCATGTATTCACAGTAAACTTATGTTTGATTAGGGAGCCAAGAATATTCAATGAGGAAAGAATAGTCTTTAAAATAAATGATAGTGGGAAAAATGGGATACTCACATGCTTATAAATGAAACTGAACCCCTGTCTTACACCACCCACAAGAACTAACTCAAAATGGATTAAAAACTTAAATGTAAACCTAAAATTGTAAAAATCCTATAAGAAAACATAGGAAAAGATTTCCTTCACATTGGTCTTGACAATAATTTTTGGATATGACTCCAAAAGCACAAGCAACAAAAGCAAAAACAAACAAGTGGAAATACATCAAAGGAAAAAGCTTCTGTGCAACAACAACAAAATCAACCAAATTAAAAGGCAACCTACAGAATGGGAGGAAATATTTGTTACCATACACTAGAATAAGGATTATTATAAAACATATATAAGGAATTAATACAAATCAATAGCAAAAAACACTAGTAATCTGATTTCAAAAAAGGCAAAGGACCTAAACAGACATTTTTCCTAAGATGTAGAAATGACCAACAGGTATTTGAAAAGTTGTTCAATATCACTAAGCATCAGAGAAATGCAAATTCAAACCACAAAAAGATGTCAATTCACACCAGTCAGAATGGCTATTATCAAAAAGATAACTGATGCCATGTGTTGGCACGTATGTGGAGAAAAGGGAACCCTCATGTAGTGTTGACTGGAATATTAACAGGCACCACCATTATGCAAAACAGCATGGACATTCCTGAAAAATGTCAGAACAGCCATATGATCCAGCAGTTCTACTTCTCAGTATACAGTAAAAGGAAATAAAATCACTATCTTGAAGAGTTACCTAAACTCCAGAATTTATTGCAAAATTATTCATAATAGCCAAGACATGGAAACAACCTAAGTGTCAACAATAAATAAATGGGAGAGGAAACAAGATGGCAGAGGAGTAGGAAAATGAAATAGCTGTAGGTCCCAGGAGTTCAGCTAGATAGTTATCAAACCATTCTAAACACCTACAAACTCAACAGGAGATCGAAGAGGAGAAGAGCAGTAATTCTAGGAACAAAAAATCGACCACTTTCTGGAGGGTAGAATGTGCAGAGAAAAAATCAGAGGCAATATTTGGGAAGATAGACCACGGGGGGTGGGGCCAGCTCCCAGCAAGCAGTAGAGCAGCAGAAGACAGAATCTGAACTTTTAGAAGTCTGCTCCACTGAGGAACATTGCTCCAGAAGCTAAGCAGGGGGGGAGCCCTCACAGGGACAGTGTAGTCTCAGGACCTATGGGGTCACAGAAAGACTGGGGGTGCCTGAGCGTGGCAGAGTTGCCAGGTATCAGAGCAGGAAAGCTGGCGGCAGAGATGGAGCCAAGGTGGGGGCTCTCAGCTGTTGGTTACCTTAAACCATGATCCAAGTCACAGTCAGCTACTGCTCTTAGAGCAAGGACCCCAAAAGTGGCAGATTCGGAGAGCCCCCCTTCCTCCTCTAGGAGGAGTGGCACAGGAGCACGCAGCAGGAGTCTGCTGGGTTTGGAGACTCCAAACAGAACCATGTGCCAGAGATACAAATGCTTGGTCACAGACTGGATAAGCTCAGAGTGTGGCTGGAGACCAGGGAGTCAAGAGGGATTGACTGTTTTTCTCTGAGGGCACACTGAGGAGGGGGGCCCTGAGCTCATGGCTCTTCCAAGCCAGAGATTGCAAAGCCTCTATCTTCATTCCCATCCTCCAAAGCTCTACAGAAAGCATTCAGGGAACAAAAGCTCCAGAGAGTGAATCCGAGCAGATTACTTAGCCTGGCCCTTGGCAAGGGGGGTGCAATTCTGCCTCAGGCAAAGACATCTGAGAATCACTGCAATAGGCCCCTCTCCCAGAAAATCAGCAAGAACTTCTAGCCAAAACCAAGTTCATTGATCAATGAGAACTGCCGAACTCCAGAGTTAAGGGAAAGCAACACATAGAATTCATGGCTTTTTCCCATGATCCTTTAGTCTTGCAAAGTTAATTTTTTTAATTTGATTTTATTTCTTATTCTGTATTTTTAATTTTTCCTCTCTCCTCTTTTAACATTTTTAAACTATTTTATCTTATCAATAACTTAAAACTTTTTAAATTTTCATTTTGATAGTCATATTTTATCCCTTCATTGTATTTAACTTTATTTTTGTATACATATAGGTTTTTTCCTTTAAAATTTTCAGATATAATTTCTTTTTTTAAAAAGATTTTATTTATTTATTTGACAGACAGATCATAAGCAGGCAGAGAGGCAGGCAGAGAGGGGGGGAGGGAAGCAGGCTCCCCATTGAGCAGAGAGCCCTATGCGGGGTTTGATCCCAGGACCCTGAGATCATGACCTGAGCTTAAGGCAGAGGCGTTAACTAACTGAGCCACCAGATGCCCCTCAGATATAATTTCTGCTAATAGATCAAAACATACTGTAAATCTAGCTCCAGCCTGATCACATTCTCTCCTCTTTTTTTTTCTTTTTCCAACCAACTTATCTTATCAATTCCTTGCTTAGAATCTTTTTAAATTTTCATCTTTACAGTCATATTCCATCCCTTCATCATGTTTACCCTTATTTTTTATATATATATAAAATATATATACTTTTATTTCTTTAAAATTTTGGGGGGTAGTTTCTTCTAAGAGACCAGAATTCTAAAATCAAGTGGGTATCTCTGTTCTATTCAGCAGTCTAATATATATACATACTTATATGTATGTGTATGTGTGTGTGTCTGTGTGTGTGTGTGTGTGTGTGTGTGTATTTCCCACCACATCATCCCGTGGTTTGGGGTATCTTCTGATTTGGTTAACGTATATTATTCTAAGGTCTTTGCCATACTTTTAGTATTCTACACTCTCATTCATATATTCTTTTTTTTTTTTCCTTTTCAGTGTAACAGTATTCATTGTTTTTGCACTACACGCAGTGCTCCATGCAATACTTGCCCTCCTTAATACCCACCACCTGGCTCCCCCAACCTCCCACCCCTCACCCCTTCAAAACCCTCAGGTTGTTTTTCAGAGTCCATAGTCTCTCATGGTTCACCTCCCCTTCCAATTTCCCTCAACTCCCTTCCCCTCTCCATCTCCCCATGTCCTCCATGTTATTTGTTATGCTCCACAAATAAGTGAAACCATATGATAATTGACACTCTCTGCTTGACTTATTTTGCTCAGTAGATTTTATTTATTTGTTTGTCTGAAAGAGAGAGAGAGAGAGAAAGCACACAAACAGGCAGAGTGGCAGGAAGAGGCAGAGAGAGAAGCAGGCTCCCTGCCAAGTAAGAAGCCTGATGTGGGACTCAATCCCAGGACCCTGGGATCATGACCTGAGTGAAGGCAACAGCTTAACTGACTGAGCTACCCAGGTGTCCCTTGTTCATATATTCTTATCTGGATAAAATGACAAGGTGGAAAAACTCACCACAAAAAAAAAAAAAAAAAAAAAAAAAGAAAAGAAAAAAGAAAGAAAGAAAAGAAAAGAAAAGAAAAGAACAAGAGGGAATACCAATGGCTAGGGACCTAATCAATATGGACATTGGTAATATGTCAGAACTAGAGTTCAGAATGACCATTGTCAAGGTGCTAGCTGGGCTCAAAAAAGGCATGGAAGATATTAGAGAATCCCTTTCTGGAGAAATAAAATCTCTTTCTGGAGAAATAAAAGAACTAAAATCTAACCAAGTTGAAATTAAAAAAGCTATTAAGGAGGTGCAATAAAAAATGAAGGCTCTTACTCCTAGGATAAATGAGGCAGAAGAGAGAATTAGTGATACAGAAGATCAAATGACGGAGAATAAAGAAGCTGAGCAAAAGAGAGACAAACAACTACTGGACCATGAGGGAAGAATTCAAGAGATAAGTGATACCATAAGATGAAACAATATTAGAATAATTGGGATCCCAGAAGAAGAAAGAGACAGAGGGGCAAAAGATATATTGGAGCAAATTATAATAATTACCCTAATATGGTAAAGAGAACAAGCATCAAAACCCAGGAGGCACAGAGAACCCTCTCAAAATCAATAAAAATAGGTCCACACCCCATCATCTACTAGAGAAACTTACAAGTCTTAGTGACAGAGAAAATCCTGAAAGGAGCTCTGGACGAGAGTTCTGTAACATACAATGATAGAATGGTAGAAATATTAGGTAGACAGCAGACTACCTAATATTTTAGAGCACTAACTGAGAAGAATATGTAGCCAAGAATACTATATGCAGCTAGGCTATCATTGAAAATAGAAGGATAGAAAAAAGCTTCCAGGATAAACAAAAATGAAAAGAATTTGCAAACACCAAACCAGCCCCACAGGAAATATTGAAAGGGGTCCTCTAAGCAAAGAGAGAGCCTAAAAGAAATAGACCAGAAAAGAACAGAGACAACATACAGTAACAGTCACCTTACAGGAAATACAGTGGCACTAAATTCATATCTTTCAATAGCTACCCTGAATGTAAATGGGCTAAAAGCCCCAATCAAAAGACACAGAGTATCAGAATGGATTAAAAAAATAAAAGAAGGAAAGAAAGACCCATCGATATGCTGTCTATGAGTAGCTCATTTTAGACCCAAAGACACCTCCAGATTTAAAGTATGGGGGTGGAAAACAATTTACCATGCTAATGGACATCAAAAACAAGCTGGGGTGGCAATCCTTATATCAGATAAATTAGATTTTAAGCCAAAGACTATAACAAGAGATGAAGAAGGACACTATATCATACTTAAAGGGTCTGTCCAACAAGATCTAACAACTTTAAATATCTATGCCCCTAACATGGGAACAGCCAATTATATAAAACAAATAATAACAAAATCAAAGAAACACGTCAACAATAATACAATAATAGTAGGGGACTTTAACACTCCCCTCACTGAAATGGACAGATCATCTAAGCAAATGATTAACAAGGAAATAAAGGCTTTAAATCACACACTGGACCAGATGGACATCACAGATATATTCAGAACATTCCATCCCAAAGCAACAGAATACACATTCTTCTCTAGTCCACACAGAACATTCTCCAGAATAGATCCCATCCTGGGCCACAAATCAGGTCTCAACCAGTACCAAAAGATCGGAATTATTCTGTCCATATTTTCAGACCATAGTGCTCTGAAGCTAGAACTCAATCACAAGAAGAAAGTTGGAAAGAACTCAAATACATGGAGGCTAAAAAGCATCTGACTAAAGAATGAATGGGTCAACCAGAAATTAAAGAAGAATTGAAAAAACTTCATGGAAAAAAATGAAAATGAAAACACAACTGTTTAAAACCTTTGGGATGCAGCAAAGGCAGTCCTGAGAGGAAAGTATATAGCGATATAAGCCTTTCTCAAGAAATAAGAAAGTTCTCAAGTATACAACCTAACCCTGCACCTAAAGGAGCTGCAGAAAGAGTGGCAAAGAAAGCCTAAATCCAGCAGGAGAAGAGAAATCATAAAGATCAGAGCAGAAACCAATGGAATAGAAACAAAAAGAACAATAGAACAAATCAACGAAACTAGGAGATGGTTCTTTGAAAGAATTAATAAGATTGATAAATCCCTGGCCAGACTTATCAAAAAGAAAAATAAAGGATCCAAATTAATAAAATCATGAAGAAAAGAGGAGAGATCACAACCAACACCAAAGAAACACAAACAATTATAAGAACATACTATGAGCAACTCTACGCCAACAAATTTGACAATCTGGAAGAAATAGATACATTCCTAGAGACATATAAACTACCAAAACTGAACCAGGAAGAAATAGAAAAGCTGAACAGACCCATAACTAGCAAGAAGATTGAAGCAGTCATCAAAAATCTCCCAACAAACAAGAGCCCAGGGCCAGATGGCTTCCCAGGGGAATTCTACCAAACATTTAAAGAAGAATTAATACCTATTCTCTTGAAACTGTTTCAAAAAATAGAAAGGGAAGGAACACTTCCAAACTCATTTTATGAGGCCAGCATTTCTTTAATCCCAAAACCAGATTAAAGATCCCATCAAAAAAGAGAATTACAGACCAACATCCCTGATGAATACAGATGCAAAAATTCTCACCAAAATACTAGCCAGTAGGAACCAATGGACATTAAAAGGATTATTCACCAAGATCAAGTGGGGTTTATTCCTGGGCTGCAAGGTTGGCTCAACATCTGCAAATCAATCAGTGTTCTACAAAACATTAATAAAAGAAGAACAAGAACTATATGATACTCTCAATATATGCGCAAAAGCATTTGCCCAAGTCTTTTCTTGATCAAAACTCTTCACAGTGTAAGGATAGAGGGTACATACCTCAATACCATCAAAGCCATCTATGAAAACCCACAGCAAATATCATTCTCAGTGGGGGAAAAACTGAGATCTTTTCCCCTAAGGTCAGGAACATGGCAGGGATGTCCACTATTACCACTGCTATTCAACGTAGTACTAGAAGTCCTAGCCTTGGCAATCATACAACAAAAAGAAATAAAAGGCATCTGGATCAGCAAAGAAGAAGTCAAACTCTCACTCTTTGCTACTTTATTTAGAAAACCCAAAAGACCCCACTCCAAAACTTTGAGAACTCATACAGGAATTCAGTAAAGTGCCAAGATATAAAATCAATGCACAGAAATCAGCTGCATTTCTATACACCAACAACCAGACAGAAGAAAGAGAAATTAAGGTGTTGATCCCATTTACAATTGTACCAAAAACCATAAGATACTTAGGGAATCCCAGGAATAAGCCTAACCGAAGAGGCAAAGAATCTGTACTCAGAAAACTTTAAAATACTCATGAAAGAAATTGAGGAAGACACAAAGAAATGGAATAACATTTCATGCTCCTAGGTTGCAAGAACAAATATTGGTAAAATGTCTATGCTACCCAGAGCAATCTACACATTGATTGCAGTACTATCAAAATACCATCAAATTTTTCAAAGAAATGGAACAAATAATTCTAAAATTTATATGGAACCAGAAAAGACCCCAAATAGCCAGAAGAATGTTGAAAAGGAAAACCAAAGCTGGCGGCATCACCATTCCAGACTTCAAGCTCTATTACAAAGCTGTGATCATCAAGACAGCATGGTACTGGCACAAAAATAGACACATAGATCAATGGAACAGAATAGCGAGCCCAGAAATAGACCCTCCACATTATGCTCAACTAATCAATAATATAAACAGTCAGTTCACACATAACTTTTATGTTATATGTATTATATACCATATTCTTTTTTAAAATATTATTTATTTATTTATTTGACAGAGAGAGAGAGAGAAATCACAAGTATGCAGAGAGACAGAGAAAGAGAATGGGAAGCAAGATCCCCACAGAGCAGAGAGCCCAATGTGGGGCTCGATCCCAGGGTCCTGGGATCACAACTTGAGCCGAAAGCAGAGGCTTTAATCCATTGAGCCACCCAGGCGCCCTGTATTCCATATTCTTACAATAAAGTATGCATAAAGAAAATGTTTTTTTTAATTTATTTTAATTAATTAATTTATTTATTTGACAGACAGAGATCACAAGTAGGTGGAGAGGCAGTAACTCCAGTTTCTTGGGATTATGATTATGGTTATCAACCTTTGCCTCATTGAGAGGTTATTTGCCTTCAAGTTTCTATAAAGTAAGAGATATTCTACAAAGGCACTTTCTTTATTGAGTTGAGTGGAGGGGTGCCTGGGTGGCTCAGTCGGTTAAGCATCTGCCTTCAGCTCCAGTCCTGATCCCAGGGTCCTGGGATTGAGCCCCACGTCATGCTCCCTGCTCAGGGAGAGTCTGCCTCTCTCTCTCTCTTGCTCTACCTACTTGTGCTCTCTATCTCTCTGTCAAAAAAATAAATAAAATCTTTAAAAAGAGAGAGAGTTGAGTGGAGAGGTGGGGTGGCCTGCATCAGAACCACAAAAGAGATTTTCCAAACTACATGCAACACCCCACAACCCTGTTTTGACAATGACTTGCTCTCTGCCTACCTAGGGAAGTAAAGCTCTGGGTTAAATAATGGAAGTTAATTGCATACTTCAGGCATGTTTAGAGAGGAAGAAAGTAAAAATTACTAAAGGGCTCAAATGTGAACAGTTAGTCTATCACAGTCCTAGCCTGAAAGCTGAGCAGGGAATATGTGATTTTAGAGCAATTTCAATTCTATTGTAATAAACTTGAAATCATAATAAGCTTCAACTAAAATAGCAATTTTCCTCAGTTTTGTAGGGCTTAAGTTAGGATTCCAAGCAAATATTTTTCTTCCTGTATAGAAATAATTACTTTATTAATAGAGCAGTATTGATAGCTATGCTTTATTACCAAACAATTTTATTTTAAGAGAATTTTAATAAAAATATTCAATAATTAAAGGATATTAGTAACTTTAGTATCTTGTATTCAGAGTGTTATTATGGTATTAAAGACTCTTAAGAGCTTCCTATAAAATACAGAAAGTTAGTAAACTTAAAGAAAGCACAACAATTCCTAATACTAAGTTAGAATTTTACTCTTTTTATATTGAATTTCATATTATAATCTTTGTCTCCATGTTTATTCATCAGAAGGGTGTTTGTTAAATGTTTTAGATTTCACTTTCTGACAAGCGAAGCATACACAAACAGGCACAATGAAAACTTATGTCCAGCCAAGCCAAAATGCTCCACTATTAACTACAGAGTAAATGGTTTTAGGGAGAGATCAGATGGCCACATGTCTATAAAATAAGAAAGGAGGGAGGGAGAGAAGCTGTTCAGTACCAAGAATAATGCAGAATTACCCCAAATTTCTAAAATATCATATTAACTGGAGTAGATTATTCTAGAAATTCTTGCCTGAAAATCACCTTTCTAGGACAGGCAAGTAATTTTTCAGGCACAAAATCATGGTAATGGCAGATGCTATCCTTCTGCTCCAAAGGCCAGGCTCTCATTCTGCATGAACTTTGAAGAGCTTTGTACTTTCCAGTTATCATTTTTACTGGGGAAGTTTCATCATGCCAGACACAGAAACATCTTGGAAAATCTTTTCCTCAAAGAACTTTTCAGTTTATTTATGCTTTTCTTTTTTTTTTACTAGTCTTAAAACAAACAAGGGGAAAAAATAATACCATGGTAAGAAAAAAGAGAAATAAAGTGATTACTGGTATGAATTTAGGTTCTGTGCATGTTCTGTCCTCATCGGTAAAAGCACCCTCAATCAATACGAGCAGATTGTTGTTTAAGAGCCATATGCATAAATAACACACCTTCCTGTGCACAAATCTTGCACATAAAAATTTTACTAGCCAAAACTATTTCTTCCATCACATATTTGTATCTTATTTCTACTCTAACACATTGCCACAAACTTAATGGCTTAAAACAACAAATTGGCATTTTGAGAGGTCAGAATTTTGAAATCGATCTTATTGGGATACAATCAAGATGTTGGTAGGGATGGGGTCCTTCTGAAAGCTCGAGGGGAGAGTTTGTTCCCTTGTCTTTTCTAGCTTCTAGAAACCACTGCACTTCTTAATTCCCAGTCCCTTCTTCCACCTTCAAAGTCAGAGCATAGCTGCTGCCAATCTCTCTCTTAAAACTCTAATCTATTTGCCTCCATTTTATTAGGGATCCCTGTGACTACACTGGGCGCACCCAGAAAATACAGAATAATCTTCTCAACTCACAGTTCTTAATTTAGTCACATTTACAAAGTCCCATTTGCTATATAATTTAACATGTTCCCAGGTTCCAACAATTAAGATGAGGCCATCGTTGTCATACCTAAAAATTCACTCAAAAGTCACCTTCACACGGAAGCCTTCCTTAACAACCAGTCCTCTGGCTTGGTTAGATTTCCCTATTCTACCTTCCCCAGCATGCTGTGCTTCTTGATAATGGCATTTATCATAACCCTACTACATGATTATCTACAGTTTTATTGTGTGATGTCCAACTCCTCCACCAGAAGGTGTGTTCCTTGAGTGAGAAAGCTGCATTTAGTTGGTGGCCTAGCACAATGCTTAGGCAAGTGCTGGGGAATTAGTTTAATAACCGCTGAACGGATGTTGTTTGGAAAGCACTTGACACTATTCTAGCCAGGTTAAGTGCTCCATTTACCACATCTTTTAGAATAATTGATCTTTCTATAAAAGTGGCACAATCAACAGAAACCCTGATGCATTAGTCTTTCAATAATTCATCTTGAACCATACTTCTCAAGCACTTCCTCTGGGCAGGACACCACACTAAAGCACAGCATCAGATGAAAAAAATAAATGAGAAACAGTTCCAACTCCCAGGAGCTTATCAGGGGTGAAAAGATAATGAGTAAATAAGTAGCTTTAGTCCAAGGTAAAGTATGTGAAGAATCATAAGAGAAGTCAAAAAAATATTATAGTAAGTTAGAAGAAATAAAGAAAATATCTGATGTGGGGATGAGAAAAGGCTTAACAGAAGGCATGGACAAACAGAAATTTCAAAAAGCAAAGCAAGCACAAATTTCAAGAAAGGAAATGAACATGAACATGAATAGAGAGGAATACATGATTTACATCATAGAATAGGTAAACTGTATTAATCTATCTGGTCATTATTTTCCAAATAAAGTACCCAAAATTTGCTGACAGATTACTTTCTAGAATGAGTCTGCCATGTAGATATATAAATTAATCTCTGTATTAAAATAAAATTTTTAAAATAAATGTGTCCAGATCTTGAGCATTTACATGCAGTATCCTGAGACAAATCTACACGTCACATTTCACAGAGCACCCTGAACATTTCTGATGTTTTCAAAAGAGAAAAATCCAGAGGATAGATGTTCTATTTGGATAGCCTTAGGTTTTGTGGCGGGTTAAGAATACACCCTGGATTCTTTGACATTCTTCTTCAGTTCTGAGGTTTGTGTCTCTGGCCTTGAATGTGGATTGGCTCTATGAAACTGCTTTTACACAAAGAATGTGGCTGCAGAGATGCTGCCTCAGTGCCTGGGCTCAGGCCTCTGAGACTGACAACTTTTGCCTCTTGCTTCCTGGAGTGCTCCCTCTGAGGAAATCACCCACTGCTGCTGAGACTATGAGAAAGTAGGTGCTAGACACTTGGAGAGGTCCTTTGGGGAGAAAAGGCCAGCCAGTGCCTGACATTTCAGTCATCCTCAGCCAGGTTCTAGACATGTGGAAGGAAAGGAAGTGGGAAGGAAGAGAAAATTGTGGTTTTTATTTTATATTCATATCTCAATTAAAATTCAAGTAAAGCAATTATTACCTTACTCTCTAGACTTAACTCTGGACAGCTTTTTCCTTTTTTTTTTTTTCTTTTTTTTCTTCACTTTTTCAAAACCAGTCTCTAAAGACAGAGAACTTGTCACCACTGAAAATGTTAAAACAGTGCCAGACACTCTCAAGGCAATCCAAAGGAAAGAGTCGTTGAAACATTTAATTTATTTTCTTCATGTCGAGCATCCCCAAGATGTCTATTTTAAAGGCTACAGAACTCATGTGGAAGCCCATGATCTTGTGACACTGGAAAAAAAAAAAAGTCAATGTCACTATGACGAGCAGCTAAAGATGAACACAGCATAATCAGTACGATAGTGAATTGGTTTGTTGAACTTGTTTCTTTTGCAATAAAATCTCAGTTAATTTACCTGTGTAGATTTATCCTGAATCTCTTCTGCTTTTTGCAAAAATAAAGTATTTAGTTTCACATAGCAAGGCTGATAGAAACAGTTCTGTCCCTTACTACTTGCTTTTGTTTTTCTTTTTTGTAAAAAGAGAAACATATTACTCACTGAGTAAGGTCGACCTACAGAAACAATGAATGTTTTTAACCTACCAAGCCCATACCCCATGCATAGAAGCCTCTGAATCTCTTACATTCTTACAAATTAATGACCAGTCCTTCAAGCCTCTCATTACTGTGCTTTCTGGCTTGGTTTTTGTTTGTTTGTTTGCTTTGATTTAAGAAGTTGCAACCACTTCCTAAGTAGCTGTATGTCTTTGACAAGGATGTGTATAAGACCCTAGTCAAACATCAAGAAAATCATTCTAAGTTTAAAAAATATTTAAAAAGGAATAAAATCAATTATTGTAAAGCTTTGTCCCTGGAAAGTTAAAGGGAGCTTGCGTTACTTGTTGCCTTGTTTGAGAGAGGAAATGAAGGAGAGATAGGATATGAAAACAATGTTGCTGGCGTGATGGATAAGGCAATAATGTTAAGATTACATGACAACAGTGCTGTGATAAAGTACAGTCATTACATGATATTATGAAAATGGGTTTTGGTAATTTTCTTAATATACCAACATAATAATCATGCCCTAAGTAAAACCGAATAAGCCCCTATCAGGTATCTCTGGAGCTACCTCCTGTTAAGCAAGATAAACCAAACTCTTCCCACTTTTAAATCCTTGCACAGCACCTGGTGGAGAGCTCCGAACTCAGTCAGTGTTGCCTGCTCTGGAATTTTAAGTTGTAATAACCATGAGATATTTTCAGAAAAAAGCAGGTGCGCCCTGTTCCTGTGTCACGAGATTCCCTACGCAGCTATAGAAACCGTCACATTTCAAGAAGGAAGCATTTTTTAACGATTAACACAAGGTTATTGCCAAAGAGTTGAGCTTTGAGAATGCCACCTACAGAATCTGAGAGGAGTCTCAAGGTGCATTCAATAGCTTCTCAATTGTCCTTTTGTTAGCAGCAAACTTGAAGTCTGTATAACAGATGCTGCTCACCCTAGGAGGGCAACTAGAACTGACCGCCAAGGGAATTGTCAAATGATGGGAGCTCCTGTATTATTCATGTCGCTCCCCTTTTCTGGCAAGCAACTCTTTGAAAACAAAGTGATTTCTTCAAGAATACAGATTTTCATAAGAGCCCTAGTGAGATGGCACAAAACTCCAGGCTGGTGTTTGCAGAGGGCAGCTGGTGATGAAAATGAGACAGTCCGCTCTCTCGGGTGGTTGAGAAAATGTGCCCAGCACGTGCTTTCTGCTGGCCAGAAGCTTCCCCTCTATACCCACCGGGGATTTGATAGCTGCTATAAATGAATCACCATGTTCTAAATCAAATGTAACAGCGGCCTTTTACCAACTACAATCATTACACTTTGGAAATCTGACAGAGGGGGCTTTAAAAAAAAATAAAGAAAGAAAGACAAAAGAATTCTTAAGCATCATAAGCCATTCCAGGGCTTCCCGGAGGCCTCAATATGAAATACACACTACGTTCAACACTCTCCAGGGTGGCCAGTGTGTATCACAGCTTCTCTTGTTACATGTCGTTGATTACTTCGCAGCATTTTACCATTTCATTACCTTTTAGGCGATTATTTCTACTGCTGATGTTACTCTGTATTTCCCCCTCAAGGTTTTCACCTATGAGGCCTATGAAATAAAAGATGTAATTTTGGAAAAGGAACTTGGGCAACACTGGCCCTGCTTCCCCACAAGGCACCAATTAGCTGTCCTGAGTCCCAGCTGCTGTGGACAGCGGAGATTGCACATCTTGTCTTCACTGACAGGACCTTCACTTCCAGGTTCACAAATTTATGCTGCCTGACCAGCCCCAGAGGCATCTGGGACTGTGACTCATACACGCTCGCCAAGTTTGGTGATGAGAAAATCAATTAATGTCCATAGTCTTTGGAAAATGTTGGTTTTTTGTTTTGTTTTGTTTTGTTTTTTTCATTTCTTCTACAGTAAACTGGGTCAAGCAGAATAGATTTACAGATTTAATAAGAAGAAGTGAAAAGAGTTAAGCAGTCGCATCAAAAGAACAAACAAAAATATAATATAAACACTTAGCATGATAGAGTTAGCAAAACAAACCCAAATCTTCACTTATCTTAATGAAAGCACCTTCCTCATATACTGCTAGTGGCAGTATAATATGGAATCATCACTCGGGAAGCAATTTCCCATCATAATAAAAGCTTTTTTATTCATTCATTCATTCATTCATTGAAAAATGTGTTATTGCCGTTGTCCTTGTGTTAATGATTATAACATGCCAGGCACTATCCTAGGTACAGAGACCACAAAGAGAATTAATGAAATGATTGTCAACTAAGAGTAGCAAATAAGGAAAATGAGTAAATTACAAAAAAAAAAAAAGATATAGACAAATGGTTCTGGGGAATTCAGAAAAGCTGTACAGAAAAGGTGAGATTTGGGGCTAGGTTGTGTATTATTCATTCATTAATCGATGCATTCATTCGACAAGTGTTTATTGAGTTCCAAGTATGTCAGGGTGTCAGAAACTGTTGTGGTCACTGGAGATACATCAAGGAGCACAAGAGACAAAAATCCTATCATGAAAGTTACATACCAGAGACGCAGACAACAAACAAGGTAAACACATATGGGAGGTGGACAAGTGTGAATGAAGAAAAGAAGGATGAGGAGAATGGAGAGAGGGTTTACATTTTAGGGAGGGGGGCTGGGAGGGCCTTGTACAGAAGGTCCATTCGATAAAAAGTCTAAAGGGCCAAGCTACACAAATCCTTCTGGGCAGAACATCATAGGATGAGATGACTGTGGGTGTGAAGGCTTGGAGCGGGGGATGTGCTTGTGAGGAAGAGCAGGCAAACCCAAACCCACAGGTCAGAGGGAAGTGGATGAGGCGGGGAAGGAGGATACGCAGGCTGGGACACTTAGTCATGGTAGCAATTTGCTTTTTCTTTGTGTGGGAGATCTGGTCATGAGGTGGTTTGAGCGGCTGAGTGACAGGTCATATTTACGTTTTAAACCATTCACTCTGCTCTGTTGTAGAAAAAAAGGATGAGTAGAAAGAGGGAGACTACTTAGGAGAGTCAGCTAAGGGAGAGATGATAAGGTTTTTGACAAAAGTGGAAGCAGAGGAGTGCATGAGAAATGGTCATATCCAGTATCTATTGTGAGAGCCACTGCCAATGGAAGGCGGGTCAGGGATTCCCTGAACCACCCTCAGCTTCTGTGATTTGCTAGGACTCAGAACTCAGCGGATAGTTAGATTTGCAGCTATGACTTATTATAGCACAAATACACAAAACAAAATCGGCAAAGGGAAAAGGCGCATGAAGCGAAGGCCGGAGGGAATGGGGTGCAACTTCCAAGAGTCGTCTCCCCAGAGAGTCACAACACTGAATTGCAACAGCGTCTGTCAGGAAACTCATTAGAGACCGAATGCCCCAAAGTTTTACTGGGGTCTGGCCACACAGGCACTCTCTGCCTCACATGTACCAAATCTCCAGGCTCCCAAAAGCAAGCAGGTGTCCAGCGTGTGTACAAATAGTCTAGGTACAATCAACCACTCTTCGCAGTTAGGGAATGGTGGGAAGTCTGCAGAAATTCATACTCCTGATGCCAGCCAAGGGCTAATCATGAAGCAGCTGTTCTAAAGATAGCAGCCTTGGGCTGGCTACATTAAGTGTTTTCTGGACAGAGAGAATATGAGGTGTGCATTGAAGAGCTGTTCAGGAAGAGAAAAGGAGAGTATGGGGGTATTCTAGGCAGTAAGTGAATGCATATGGCAGAGGTCAAGAACAGAAATACTTGATATCTCATCCCTCACTTAGATGTGGACAATAAAATGCACTGGGGAAATAATAAAGATTCTAGCACACATGGTACCTCTCCTGTGGAGCTTATTTACAAGTTGTTGGAGAGCCAGATACTAGCAAAATAATCCTGAGATCTGTCATTAGCTTACTGACCCAGGAGCGGCTGGCCCAAGCATGGCAAGCAGTGTCATGAGGAAAACCCTGAACAGCAAGTAACATGGCAGCGAGTCCACACCTGAAAGAAGGCCAGTGAACAGGAACACAGACTTGGATGGAAGCTGTTCACACTTCCTGAAGTCTCAGCTGTGCCAACTACTGATTAACTATCAATGTGTTGGCGTCTCTACCAAGGACGGGCTCCATTTTATTTTATTTCTTTATTTAACAAACATATATTGCATTTACTAATGCCAGTCATGTGCTAGGCAGTGGGGACACTGTTCCTGACACTATGCTGTTTGCAGTTCAAGGGAAAAGAGATTGTCACTGGGCACTTTCATCCTCGCCTCTCATAGATTTTCCCACATTCTTCATCTCCATTGCCTCCAACTAAATTCCTCTCAGACCTGGATAACCGTGAGAACCTCTCAGTGATTTTCACATTCTCCTAATTCATCGTATAGTCTAAAATCAAATTAGGCTTCTTAAAATCAGATTCCAAGATGACTTATAATGTTTAGGAATTTTTAATATTTTCTACTTCAGATTATATTCCAAGATCAGAAAACCGGAAACTGTCACTCCACACGCACGCACACACACACATACCGACACTAATCTTCCCACAATGAGCCTGCTCATTTCCATCCCCATACCTTAAGATTATACTCTTCCCACCAGAAAAGCCTCTCTCAAATCCATTCACATGGTCCTGACTCTTTTGTGGGACACCTCTAGTGCCTTCTCCACAAGTCACACTAACTGTCTGTCTGGTATACCCAAACTGTCCTCCTCTCTATAGCTCATAATATCTGCAGAACACGAGCACATCTTTCCCTGTGCTCTCTCTTTGGTGATGTGGATAAACTTCATTTGTCCAATCATACCAACATTTATCTCAGAAGGGGGGATATTGCATTTTTTTAAAATTCTAACTACAGTGTCTAGAATTACGCTTGGCCATAGTACATCAGTGAGTCACATTTACTGACTTGATTCATTGACTTTACTATCCCAAGGTCTAGCCTAGATCCTTGTCTTATCCATATGTATAAATCATCTATTGCTTTGTAGCAAATTACCCTCAAAATTACTGGCTTAAAGTAACAATAAACATTTATTATCTTTCATAGCTTTTGTGATTCAGGAACTTGGAAGCGGTTTGTGTAGGTGGTTGTGATTTAGGCTCTCTTATGAGGATGCAGTTGAGATGTCATCTAGGGTGTCCTCCGAAGCCCTGACTGAGTCTGGAGAATCTGCTTCCAGTGGGAGTCATTCATTTGGCTGGCAAGTTGAAGCTGAATGATAGCAGGAGACCCTGCTTCCTCCTCTCCTTATGGGCTTTCCACTGGGGCTGCTTGTATGTTCTTATTACAAGGCATCTAACTTCCTCCGGGCAAGCTGTGCAGAGGTATGAGACAGAAGCTTCTATAGGTTTGTCACCTAACCTTGCAAAAGCCACAGAGTGTCACTTCCATAATATGCTTGATCTATCCCGCACAGATCAACAATATTCAACATGGGGAAAGCTGACATAAATATGTGAACACAAGGAGGTAAGAGTTACTGGGGCCATCTTAGAAGCTGGCTACCATACAATAGCTGATTAAATTTTATGACCTAAGGTTTGTTTCCCACGCAAAAGTGCATTACTTAAGCAAATCCAGCACAAAACAACTAAAGATATTTTTTAAATGAAGAATTATTAGAAGCTCTTACATAAGGACTTATCACTCTTCAAAAGAATGCCTTTACATTGCAAGTACAGTGGATTTTGAGGATAGCCTTTATGCATTAAGTAGGAATTGTAAGTAATTTTGTTTTCTATCTCTTAGAGTAAAGCCTTAATTTCTTTTTTTTTAATTTTTTATTTTTTATAAACATATATTTTTATCCCCAGGGGTACAGGTCTGTGAATCACCAGGTTTACACACTTCACAGCACTCACTAAAGCACATACCCTCCCCAATGTCCATAATCCCACCCCCTTCTCCCAAACCCCCTCCCCCCAGCAACCCTCAGTTTGTTTTGTGAGATTAAGAGTCACTTATGGTTTGTCTCCCTCCCAATCCAATCTTGTTTCATTGATTCTTCTCCTACCCACTTAAGCCCCCATGTTGCATCACCACTTCCTCATATCAGGGAGATCATATGATAGTTGTCTTTCTCTGCTTGACTTATTTTGCTAAGCATGATACGCTCTAGTTCCATCCATGTTGTCGCAAATGGCAAGATTTCATTTCTTCTGACAGCTGCATAGTATTCCATTGTGTATATATACCACATCTTCTTGATCCATTCATCTGTTGATGGACATCTAGGTTCTTTCCATAGTTTGGCTATTGTGGACATTGCTGCTATAAACATTCGGGTGCACGTGCCCCTTTGGATCACTACGTTTGTATCTTTAGGGTAAATGCCCAATAGTGCAATTGCTGGGTCATAGGGCAATTCTATTTTCAACATTTTGAGGAACCTCCATGCTGTTTTCCAGAGTGGCTGCACCAGCTTGCATTCCCACCAACAGTGTAGGAGGGTTCCCCTTTCTTCGCATCCTCGCCAGCATCTGTCATTTCCTGACTTGTTTATTTTAGCCATTCTGACTGGTGTGAGGTGATATCTCATTGTGGTTTTGATTTGTATTTCCCTGATGCCGAGTGATATGGAGCACTTTTTCATGTGTCTGTTGGCCATCTGGATGTCTTCTTTGCAGAAATGTCTGTTCATGTCCTCTGCCCATTTCTTGATGGATTATTTGTTCTTTGGGTATTGAGTTTGCTAAGTTCTTTATAGATTCTGGACACTAGTCCAAATTAAAGGCATCCAAATTGGCAAAGAAGAAGTCAAATTATCACTCTTCGCAGATGATATGATACTATATGTGGAAAACCCAAAAGACTCCACTCCAAAAACTGCTAGAACTTATACAGGAATTCAGTAAAGTGTCAGGATATAAAATCAATGCACAGAAATCAGTTGCATTTCTCTACACCAACAGCAAGACAGAAGAAAGAGAAATTAAGGAGTCAATCCCATTTACAATTGCACCCAAAACCATAAGATACCTAGGAATAAACCTAACCAAAGAGGCACAGAATCTATACTCAGAAAACTATAAAGTACTCATGAAAGAAATTGAGGAAGACACAAAGAAATGGAAAAATGTTCCATGCTCCTGGATTGGAAGAATAAATATTGTGAAAATGTCTATGCTACCTAAAGCAATCTACACATTTAATGCAATTCCTATCAAAGTACCATCCATCTTTTTCAAAGAAATGGAACAAATAATGCTAAAATTTATATGGAACCAGAAAAGACCTCGAATAGCCAAAGGGATATTGAAAAAGAAAGCCAACGTTGGTGGCATCACAATTCCGGACTTCAAGCTCTATTACAAAGCTGTCATCATCAAGACAGCATGGTACTGGCACAAAAACAGACACATAGATCAATGGAACAGAATAGAGAGCCCAGAAATAGACCCTCAACTCTACAGTCAACTAATCTTCGACAAAGCAGGAAAGAATGTCCAATGGAAAAAAGACAGCCTCTTCAATAAATGGTGCTGGGAAAATTGGACAGCCACATGCAGAAAAATGAAATTGGACCATTTCCTTACACCACACACAAAAATAGACTCAAAATGGATGAAGGACCTCAATGTGCGAAAGGAATCCATCAAAATCCTTGAGGAGAACACAGGCAGCAACCTCTTCGACCTCAGCCACAGCAACATCTTCCTAGGAACAACGCCAAAGGCAAGGGAAGCAAGGGAAAAAATGAACTATTGGGATTTCATCAAGATCAAAAGCTTTTGCATAGCAAAGGAAACAGTTAACAAAATCAAAAGACAACTGACAGAATGGGAGAAGATATTTGCAAACGACATATCAGATAAAGCCTTAATTTCTTAACTAATTAGATAACTCAAACCCCTTAGTGTTTCACAGTTATTTCTACTTTCTCTGTCTCCCCACTAATCCTCACACAGACCACTCATCTCCTGCACCAGTTCACCTCAGTCCTGACTTTCCAACCCTGAAGAACAGCCATTCTTATCCGTAGGGCAAAGCAAAGAGCCTGTGTGGAGTTAACAGAACTTAAGGTCTCATTCTCCCATCGAAATATCTTCTCCACCTGCTTACTAATGCTTAACATTCTGCAAGTAACAGATTTCTTTTTTTTTTCCTTTGACATGTGGTTTCTTGTCTCCAGTTAAAAATATCAATATTCTCAGCAAAAGGACTATAATTTTAACAGCTGTCTGCTCATGAAGAGTTTTTCTGCATTTCTCCTGAAAGCACATTTTCAAAGGGGAGGGGGGGAGAAGAAAAAGAACACTTGGGGGAGGCAATCCCCCAAAAAGGAAAAGTCAGGGTAGAGGAAGAGGAACCTCAGGGAATGGAAGGATACACTCAGAATTTCATCCAGGGCCAACTCTTTTATGAGACTTTACCAAAGGGACAAAGTCAAAGGCCTCTAACGACATCCTCGTACCAAGCAAGCTCACTACATTAAACAGTATTTCCTTAATGCACCCACTGTCAGAGGCCATCAAAATGAGGCAATGAGTACAATCTCTTAAAAAGGAGAGATAGAGAGAAAAAGAAATGACTGGTGAACATACACCACAAAGATGACAGTGAAGAACTGGGAATATACTACTTGCAGAGTGGCTGTCTTATTAAATCTTGAGCAAAACCTTGTTTATTTTAATGATGACTTTGGTCTGTAAGCCTTTAGCCCTGTTATTTATTCATAACCTTGTAGGGGTCTTGGATTCCTCATTTGCAAGTATAAAAATGAGAAGCAATTTACACATGCCAGGTGTCTGGACAAATGCTCTCTATTATCTGCATAAACCAGATGCTCAATGATTTGAACCAAGTTGAACAGAATGCATACTGTTCATTCGCAAGCTGGCATCACACTTCTAAAGAGACCTTGGGTTTTGCAAAGACTGTTCTGTAGCTTTTATCAATTACGGAAAAACCATTGTCCCCCCACCCACAAAAAAAGACATTTCTTGATGATGTGTTGCTGACTGAAATGGTGGGCTGTCCAGTAGAATTGAATGGCCTCAGATTTTCCTTATGACACTTAATCTATGTCCCCAGGAACCCAGACAGAATATAGTCACTAAAGCCAGGTTTACCCACCACATCAAAACAGTCCTTTTTACTTTTATTTGAACTAACTGCAAGGAGAAAGAGAACTAGCTCTTATGAATACACATGCTCTAGACCAGGCATCATGTTAGGAGAATAAGACACATTATTTTATCTCCACAACTGGTTGGATCATAGAAAAGCCAACCTGATTGACTGTGAGATTCAGCTTTTTCTATTAACCAAATGAGACTGTGTATTGCTTGTGCTTTTATTTAGCAGAATTGGCTGTACTGACAGCTGAAATTAAACCCATTCAGCCCCCCTTGACTAATGTGCTCATAGCCTTCCCTTTTTTGTAGCTCATTCATACTCTCATGCTCATTCTACAGAAGAGAGGCTAATGGGCCTGGACCTCTGTGCAAGGCAAGGGATGCCAAAGGCCTATGGACTGGCTTGAAGCAGAGCCAGCCTGGAAGAGAAGGATCAGAAGGTGGGTTCACCTCCGGGTGGAGCAGTCCTACTTACAGCATGCTAGTAGCCACCTCCCCATGGACAGTAGAGTCCACCATCAGCCAGAGCCAGAGGAGACAGACAATTTTCAGAACTGGAGAGGGGTACTGAGTCTCAGGATGTCCAAGATGTCAGGACATCTCAGGATGTCCATTTTGTCAAGAGAGACTTGACAAAATATTCAGACCAGACCCCAGCATGCAGAAGTCTGGCCCAGGCTGTTGGAGGTGTGCAGAGAGGTAAAAGTCAGAAATCCTCTGGGTTGGAGAATAAGGGTCAATGAGTAAACCAGGAAAGCAGAAAGCACCAAAAATCTGAAAGACAAAAGTGATGTCACAAAACAGCCCCCGTCACTCAGATAACACTAATGAGCTTGTGTGCCTGTTTAAACAGATCCACAGCTGAGGCTCCATGATGGATGACATGGGCCCTCAACACCTCAGAGCTTTAAAATGGAGCTTGGAAATGGTACATTCCAAGGTGTGTACCAGATGGAAGAAACATTAGGAGAAATGTGCCCTTTTTTTTTTTTTTTAAGATTTTATTTATTTGAGAGAGAGTGCATCTCTGGGATCATGACTGGAGTTGAAGACAGACACTTAACCAACTGAAGTATCCAAGCACCCCAAGAGGAGATTTCTTAATGATAAGCCTCCATCTACTCTCACAGAGATCTCCAGCTGATGAACAGTGGTATATTCCAAGTACATACTTGGTATGTGGACAGACTGATGCCCTCCCTGGGCACATCTCATCAACAGCTGCCTGTATCATAATGGAATTCTACATCAGTGCTAGAACACACACCACTCCAAACCAGGGTTTCTCAAACTTTGATGTGTGCAGAAATCAATTCAGATTCTTGGTAAAATCCAGATTCTGATTCATTAGGTTTGGGTGGGTCTGAGAATCCTCATATCCAACAAATTCTCAAATGATGCTGATGTCACTAGTCCTGACACCATACTCTAAGTAGCAAAGGCTCTAGATAAAAAATAGGGGCTTTATTTTTGTTTTCTAGCAACAACTGACACACATAAAAATTTAATAACAAGCCACACAAATTGGCATCTGAAAGAACACAGATTCTTGTTTCTTTGGCAGATAACTATTTGGATATTTATATATCTGGATAATTGTTTCCATTAAACAATACTTTTATTTAAGGATTTATCTATAATGCAAGTAAGTAATTTTGATGAAGTCAGGGGGAATATCAGGACAAAGCTGAGTTTTCTAACCTCCAGTCAACCACTGCTTCTAAGATATCATGAAACAATCATGTCATTAAGAATGATCTTATACGGGGTGCCTGGGTGGCTCAGTGGGTTAAGCCTCTGCCTTCGGCTCAGGTCACGATCTCAGGGTCCTGGGATCTAGTCCCACATCGGGCTCTCTGCTTGGTGCGGAGCCTGCTTCCTCCTCTCTCTCTCTGCTTGCCTCTCTGCCTACTTGTGATCTCTCTGTCAAATAAATAAATAAAATCTTAAAAAAAAAAGAATGATCTTATACTGTCATTTGTGAATATCTTCTCCCATTCTGTGGGTTGCCTCTTTGTTTTGTGGACTGTTTCCAGGATCTATAAAGAATTTCTCAAACTCAACACACACAAAACAGATGATCAGGTCAAAAAATGGGCAGAAGACATGAACAGACACTTCTCCAATGAAGACATACAAATGGCTATCAGACACATGAAAAAATGTTCATCATCACTAGCCATCAGGGAAATTCAAATTAAAACATTGGGATACCACCTTACACCAGTTAGAATGGCCAAAATTAGCAAGACAGGAAACAACATGTGCTGGAGAGGCTGTGGAGAAGGGGAACCCTCTTACACTGTTGGTGGGAATGCAAGTTGGTGCAGCCACTTTGGAGAACAGTGTGGAGATTCCTTAAGAAATTAAAAATAGAGCTTCCCTATGACCTTGCAATTGCACTACTGGGTATTTACCCCAAAGATACAGATGTAGTAAAAAAGAAGGACTATCTGTACCCCAATGTTTATAGAGCAATGGCCACAGTCGCCAAACTGTGGAAAGAACCAAGATGCCCTTCAACGGACAAATGGATGAGGAAGATGTGGTTCATATATACTACAGAGTATTATGACTCCATCAGAAAGGATGTATACCCAACTTTTGTAGCAACATGGACAGGACTAGAAGAGATTATGCTGAGTGAAATAAGTCAAGCAGAGAGAGTCAATTATCATATAGTTTCACTTATTTGGGGAGCTTAACAAATAACATGGAGGACAAGGGGAGATTGAGAGAAGGGAGTTGAGGGAAATTGGAAGGGAAGATGAACCATGAGAGACTATGGACTCTGAAAAACAATCTGACGGTTTCAAAGGGGTGGTGGGTGGGAGGTTGGGGGAGCCAGGTGGTGGGTATTAAGGAGGGCACGTATTGCATGGAGCACTGGGTATGGTGCATAAACAATGAATTCTGTTACACTGAAAAGAAATAAATTTTTAAAAAAATTTTAATTAAAAAAAGAATGATCTTATACACATCATTGTCTTTATGAAAACTCCCAGAAATTTTAATGATGTTCTCATTATTAGAATGGTGTTTTCTTTATATGATTGTTTTCAAACACAAGTCACAAAGTTGACTGAGTTTATCCCGATTAATGAGAAAGAGAAATCCTTTCTATGCAGTTACGTGGCCAAGAAACAGTTTTAATGAACAACCAGAGCATTTGCTAGAACATTTTGGTGGCATTACATGGGTGTCTAAAAGAATGTGCAGAAATGATTTCTAGTATGACAGAAAAAGCACTGGATTAAGTGACTTCATCTGAGCTGGCTGCTCATTACCTGTGAAGCTTTGAAAACCTAATGATTCTCTCTGAACATTTCAAGTTTTTCATGTCATAAATGGAGATAATAATCCCTGGCTTGCTTACGTCAGTGGTGCTGCTAGCCCATGGCACACCTTGGTGAGGATTATAAGATGTCCCCTGTGGGCAAATCTGGCCTGATGCAGGCTCAAACTCAAGTTCTTGCCTGTGTGGACCAAGTTTGAAGCATCACATGTGCCCTCACCTCATGAGCAGTGAACCAACTTGTACATCCATGCACACTGCCCATGCTCTATTTATCTCACAAGGTGATGTAAGGATAAAATGAAGGCACTTTGCAAACTATCAGGTATACACCAAATAAATCAGTAGCAGAGTACTTAATAGGTCTGTGGTTCTTAGCCAGAGTGAGGGACCAGGGACATCTGAAATCTATTTAAAAAGACAGGGATCTACCTGTGGAAGTTTCTGAATCAGGAGGTCTAGGCATCTTTAACATTCTTATTGACAGAGATTCTTTGATGTGCGCCCTTGTTTGAGCATACCAAGCTTAGGAGAATTCAAGACTAACAGACGATTCAGGTATTTCTAAACCACACTCATTTCTTTTTTACTGTCTGAATTATCCAGAGAGCCTTTAAATAAAAAGGAAAGCACCTAGCATAAAGAATAATAAAAACTAAAGAAGATACTATATTCTCCATAAAAAAATAAATGAACTAGGATATTGCCCAATAAGTTGATGACTCATAAACTATTTACAGAATGCACATCCATGGTACATAACACATGGCATGAACTATCTCTGTATAGTCTCATCCACTGAACTGCCAGAGCAAAAATCCTACTCCTGTTTCCTCCATGCTAAGAGCCCACTGAGATACAATGGAAAGCCCAGAAGACTGTGTCTGTCATCCATGGTGATATCCAATCAGGCCATCATAAATCACACCAAAGCAATCAATAATTATTCTGCATCTATATACATCCACTATCATTTATTTATTTATTTATTTATTTTTGATTTTTTATTTTTTATAAACATATATTTTTATCCCCAGGGGTACAGGTCTGTGAATCACCAGGTTTACACACTTCACAGCACTCACCAAAGCACATACCCTCCCCCATGTCCATAATCCCACCCCCTTCTCCCAAACTCCCTCCCCCAAGCAACCCTCAGTTTGTTTTGTGAGATTAAGAGTCACTTATGGTTTGTCTCCCTCCCAATCCCATCTTGTTTCTACATCCACTATCATTAAAAGCAAAGGCAATAATTCCAACCCAAGCATAGTGGTTTGGAACACTGTGAATTAAATCCTTTATAAAAGCACACATTTCTACTTTCAACATAGATAGCGAGGCAGTTTGTCATAGCTTTCCATCTCCTATGCTGCTCTGTATTCCAGGATTTGAAGGAAAAGAAACACTACTTAGCCTCTCTTTCAAGGTATATTTAATACCATTAGTACAGGAAGCTACAAAATTTTGAACAAAATTAAAAGGGCCCATTTCAATCTACAAAGAATAAGCCAGTGAATTTCCTCAGGCTGATACGTTAAAGTATTGCACTTAGGATATGAGTACTATACACTTAAAAATTCCCTGTAATTACATTTAATTATCACATAAAAGTAAAAAGGGGGAAATAAACTAGATAAATGGCCAGGGACTCTGAGTTTTGAATTGACATATTATTGTCCCCAATCTCACTGAACAGTCATTGTCTTTAGGCTATTGGCACTCTAACCCATGAAGAAAATGTTTGGCAATCTGATATCTAATTACTCTTAAAATATCTGGGGTAGGTGGAAAAATCATCCCTACAAGATTGATTAGATCTGACAGGTGGAGACTTTTTATCTAATGGATTTATAAAGTAACAATTGATAACCAACGGCAAGATTAGACAAATGAGTTTCTGGTTGCCATGACAATTCAGACAGCATTCTACCACCCACTGTAACAGCAACACTTAAATAATGAACATAAAGACAGATAAAGAAGCCCACGCAGAACTGGGAGTCAAAAGCTAAGAATTTAAAGTCTAGATATTGCAGAGGTGATGGAACCCTTAAGAGACTGCACAGAAAGTGACCACTGAGTAATGAGTAAAAATTTTCTTGAGGTGGAGGTCAGTCTGTTCAATCCCAGGATGGCCCTTGAATGCCCACACCCTACCCAATACTAGAAGAGACTAACTTGTCATTCCTATGTCAGCATGCAATTGCAGCTGACAGTTTTGTAGAATGCTTCTCAGAGAGAGAACGTTTTTATACCCCACTCACTATGCAAATGAATGGTAGCAGATATGAAAACGTTTCAAACTACTAAAAGCAAAGCTAATGAAAATGTTCTATTTTAAATTATGCATTATGAGAAATGAATACAGTACCTCTTCAAGTAATGAAGGGACAGGCTTATTCAATAGGAATACACAATACACAGGTAAAGAAGAAATAAAAAGTGCATTTCATTGAGATAAAAAAATATCTACACTGAAAATGTATCATTAATTTTATCTGAAAGAAAAAAATGCTGCCAACATTATCAATTTAAGATTCATCTTACTTTGAGAGATATTAATTAGAACGTGAAAAAAACTGCATCTTAACAGTGATGAAATGTGGTATATATTTACATATATTCATACGAAATTGTTCCTGTAATATAGGTTCGTTCACTCAATCATTTCATCAGTGAATATTTTTAGTACCTCCCACTATGTCAGCTAACTGTCCTAAGTACCAGTTTTACACAATCAGTCGAAAGTATTGTTGTTTTTATGGACCCCAACAAAGAATCTCATTGAGTGGACCCACTGACGGGTGTGAACACAATTCTGGGGTTCAAAATGAACACATTATGCAAGTAACTCAATAAGGCCTGCTCCTGGCTGGTGTGTCATGATATACTCACAGGCAGTAAGAATGATATTTCTTATAAAGTTACAAATGTTAGTGTTAAAGACTAAGGATTATATATACCTATTTAACTCCAACTTACAATTTCCCATGTTATCAACAGAAGTTTACTTACAAATCAATGTATTTCCCATAAAATAGCATGAACAAATTTTGGATGGGCCCCAGACCAGACCATAAATGCCACTTGATTCACAACTACCTGCATTATTATCTTCTACTTTCATTTCAGACCACAATAGACCTTCCTGACACTGGACAGCTTCTCCTCCCTCGCATCCCAGAGCTTCTGTGCTCCCTTCCCGTCCCCATCCTGGTAGTGAAGGCAAGGGAAAAAATTCCTCACAGCTGCTCATGAACCCCGTGGGGAAACTGAGGGTCTACCAGAGTAACAGCAGTGTTTCTGGTACAGATAAATCTGATGGCGTCAGTTAAAGCAGAGGTAGGGACCCTCAAAGGAGCAGCCATCGGCAAGTTCAGGATGTCCCTAAATTGGGTGTTTATATTTTCAGTGAGAGATAATTCAGATTAAATAAGACAGTGAGCTTGATTCTATCTTTAGTCCCAGGTTTAAGCACTCTTCACCTCAACGCAGAAAGGTGGAGTCAATGTCATTCCTGCCTGATTTTATGAAATGAATATGTACTCTTTTATTAAAAACCAGAAATATGGAATCAAGTAACTCAGAAGCTGAAATAATTTCTACCATTAGGACTTCAGGCAAGCTCCTAAAACTTTGGTGAGGCTCAGTGTTCTGATCTCTAATTATGAGACCTAAAGTTTTGTGAGGTACAGATGTCAGTTATAATCATCACAGAAAAATAAAAATGTTATTCTTTATTTTCAGAAAAAACCTTCTGCAGCATACTAAATTGTTGCTGATATCATCTAAACGGTGGGTATATAGATGTTCCCCTAGACATATGTTTAAACTTTTTTTAAAAAAAGATTCTATTTGTTTATTTGACAGATGGAGATCACAAGTAGGCAGAGAGGCAGGCAGAGAGAAAGAGGAGGAAGCAGGCTCCCCGCTGAGCAGAGAGCCTCATGCAGAGCTTGATCCCAGGACCCCAAGACCATGACCTGAGCTGAAGGCAGAGGCTTTAACCCACTGAGCCACCCAGGCGCCCCATGTTTAAACTTTTTCATAATAAACTGTTGAAAAAGAAAGGAAATATGGTTTAAAAAACCTCTGAATAGGGTAAGATCTCTCCCTCAGAATCTCTATTCAATCAAGAACTATGAAAGGTCTGAGATGATATCCTTCTTGCAAGCATGTTAGCCTGACACTGTCATGGATGCTGTAAAAAGACACAGGACTCCTGGTTCAGAGACAAGACTTTAGCACTCACAGAATATCAGCAGGCAGACAAGCTGCCCAAGCCCCACTTACCACACGGTGACACAAAGTGGGCCAAGAGATACGTACACATGCTGTACATTGTGCTACAGAAAAGGAAACCCAGGTGTGGGAAAACTCGAATCCTTTATAATGGGCAATAAACTGGCCTAACTTTTGCCCCTGATAGAGAGATTGTCTTTATTTTAATGGAATATACTGGTCTAGGGGGAGATACCATCTCCATTTTCCAAGGCTATTTGCTCTATAACACCTTTGAAGAGAGAGTCTGAAACAAAAGCAGTCAGGGCATCCTCTTCCAAGGTATATAGGAACAAATTATCTCCATATACTTAGTACACAGGAAACAAAAATTGAAAAAATCTACATAATACAACAGTTCCCATGTAAGTAGTAGTTAATGCAGACCTTGTGCCAAGTATTTGACAGTGGTTGTAACACTTAACTGGCACAACAAAATTCCTAAGAAGCAGATACTTTTCCTCTTCTCATTTCATATACACATACACACAGAGAGACAAAAGAGTGGAGCCATAATTCAAACAAGTCATAAGGCTCGAAGCCATAATAAATAATGAAATAATGGAACACAGATCTTATTGCTTTACTACCATTTTAAAATTATATGCAATATACTTCTATCTCTGCATATACATTATTATTTTGTAATTAATCATCCATGTGTCTATCTTTCCCACTGAACTATATCTTGAAGATCAGGAACATTTGGGTTGTTTTATTCTCAAAACCTAAAAGTACCTGGCTAGTATATAGTAGATATTCAAACAGTACTGGTTGAAAAAAATTTTTTTTAATTAGCTTTCAGTCAATTAGTCTCAGAATAAGAAGCCACTTCTTGTGCTTTCTGGTGCTCTATTCTGAGGATAATATCTAATTTCAGATGAATATTCATGATTAGCTATAAAATAAGATAAACATTTTTATTCTCATTTTTAAGATAAACTGTAGATTGAGGAATTTATGACATTATTTAAAATGATTTTCCTTGAGGTTTTTGTTTTGTTTTGTTTTATTTATTTGTCAGAGAGAGAGAGGGAAAGAGAGCAAGCACAGGCAGACACAGTGGCAGGCAGAGGCAGAGGGAGAAGCAGGCTCCCTGCCGAGCAAGGAGCCCGATGTGGGACTCGATCCCAGGATGCTGGGATCATGACCCGAGCCTAAGGCAGCTGCTTAATCAACTGAGCCACCCAGGCTTCCCGAGAATTTTTTTTTTAAGTCTGACTTATTCTGGAAACATCTTAAGGTGAATTTTTAAGGAATTTAATATGTGAATTTATGAAAGTTTTAAACAATGACTCGAAACAGAACAATGGGTTATGGCCCTTGGAGGTCATTTAGTCCACTGTTTAAAAAAAGAAATGAACAGAGGACCCATTTGTCCAAAGAAAATATTCCAAGAAAGCCCAGTATTTAAGGAGATGAAAGTGGCGATTCTAATCAAAATGGAATTAGAAATATGTAGCCCCATATAAGTATCTTCTCTGCTCCCCACTGAGTGGTCTTTCAGGAGTGTTAGGGACATTTTTGAGGGATACAACTTGAGATCAGTTGACAGAGAGTCCATTCTTCACATTTTTTAGTTGAACTGCTAAACACCTATAGTAGTTTATCCAAGATGTCTACCAAATTAGTGACTGCACTTACCTAAGAGTTCTTACCTAAGAACTTGAAATTTCTCAGTCTAGTGTTCATTCCACTTCACTGCCCCTTAATTATTAAAAAAAATAGAATAATGTGATAGTTGCAGTTTTCCCCTAAAAGACATTATAAATGATGATAACTAAAGCCAAAGTTATAAATCCTGCCATGAAAGTACCATGCTGGAAATTGTGTGTGTTAACTCAACTTTCAGAAGTATTGCGTCAAGAAGCCTGCAACCAATCTTTATTCTCCATTGATGTAAAGGCCACAATGTCTATAATTTAGCACCTCTTGTGGATGGTTATACCCTTTTTCAGTGCAGGAAGTGGACTGGTACACACTTTTCTCCTCCAAGGTGACTGGAAATTTGGTGCCTTCACAGCAAAATTATGAGATTTGCTTTGATAATGTTTTAGGATGTCAACTCTTGGCAGGGAAATTCCTAACTAATGCCACAACTTCAAAGTAAAGATTTTCATCAAAAATAATCTAAACAATAAAACAGTGTCTGCCAGCACCTCCTCCTCCAATCTTTCCTCTAAAGGGCTTTTACAAGCCTACAACTGCATTAACGTGTCTAAAAGGGGTAAAACCCTTGATCTGTCATCAGTCCCACAGGTTGATGTGCTAATGGTCTGTTTTCACTGAAATTTCTAGGCTGCCCAACTGCTCTCTTTTCTTCCAAAACCCTGATAATACTGCAAGAGCTCTGAAAACATTAGTATCATTTTTTGGTGGTAATATCTTATAAGTGACTATGACACACTGAGGTACTATTGAGAACTGCCCTTCTCTTGAAAGGCAAATTCCAAATTCCTCATTCATGGCTACAGATCCCGAAACCTTGCAGTGATCCAGCAAGTAAAAAAAAAAAAAAAAAAAGAGAGAGAGAGAAAGAGAAAGAAACGGTCCTAATGATACACACATATAAAAACAATATCCTTGCTCCAAAAGAATATTCAAATGCTACCCAAACATACTCTGCACATTATTTATTTTGAATGAGATTTCCTTTGATAAATAAGAGTAGTATCACTGTAACATGTGAGTGAAGAAGAGTAAGTGATATTTCAACAGTGCCTCAAATAATGGCCATGCTCAGGAATGCATTGCCTTGAATTCACCCAATTTGAATACATCCATTAATATGACCACAACAAAGGCAAAGCAAATCTCTTGGCCTCTATCTACATCCACAGAGTTGTTGACCTTTGGAACCTTTTCACCCCCTGATCTATTCAATTAGTTGACTGATTTTCTTAAGCTTCTCTTATATGTCAGATGCTTTGTAGCCACAAGGATATTTTGAGGAACAAGTCAAACACGAAACTCCTTCCAGATCCCAGTAGGGAAGAAAGTCAAGAAAACAGGCAAACATATTTTGAGACATGCTGAGAAAATAGAACTGAAGATTCCTGAGGGAGCACAAAGAAAGGATGCCTGACTTAGACACAGGAAGTCAGGGAAGGCATCCTAGAGAAAGTAGTGCCTAAACTGAGACCAGAATAACCTGATAATCTGGCCTTTGTGCATGTTTCTCCAACTGCTGCAACTCTCTTCCCTCACTATTCATTTAGCCAGTTGTTAGCACTGTCCACGTCTCAGTTTTGATGTCACCTTTTCAGGAATACTTAATCTCCCCTAGACTAGCTTCCTGTACATTTGCTTTCAGAATACTAATGACATTCTTCATGACTAATTCATGTCTCTCTCTGCAACCAGCCTGAAGGCCCAAAGGTAAGGACTATGTCAGTTCTGTTGTAATTATTTAAGGTTTGGAGTTGGTCAAGTAAAGGAATGGAAGGGCGAAGGGACAAGAGAATTAAAAAGGAAGTGGTTGAGCTGATGGAATATGAATGTGGGCACTCACACTTCTGCTGCCACCACCAGACAGAAATTATAGAGCACTTGTTGTGAGCCAGACAGCATTCCAGTGAAGAGGGAACTTAGGAAGAGGATGAAAAGGGGGATCAGGAAGCTCCAGGAATCAGTGATGCTAAAGAGCGCATGTGGCGCAAGTTAAAGAATAAGAAACCTGGAAGGACATGTGGATGTGTAGAACTTAAAAATGACATGTAAAGGTAAAGAGGTAAAAACCTGGAGTCATAACAAGGCCCCAGGGTAGTCATTGTATGGGTGGTCCCACTGGAGAGGAGGTGAAGGTAGTAGTGATGTCAGGATGACACATAGAAAATGAGTATTAATTGAGTTATCTATGAAGATGCAAATTTGAAGATGAGAAAAATTGCAAATTAAAGCAAAAAAGGAAAGCATAGGATAGCATAACAAGATGGCTTCAGTTTCAAATCAGTAGTAATTTTGCACAGAAATAAAGGAACATATGGCCAGAAAGTAATGCTGGAGTACAAGAAATATACCAAGCCTACTTTAGAGGGCTGAATGGTGGCCCTCAAAAAGGTATGTCCATGTCCTAATCTTCAGAACCTGGGAATATTACCTTAGTTGGCCAAAAAAGAAAAAAAAAAAAAAAAGAAAAAGAAAAAAAGTGATTGTAGATGTAACTAAGTTAAGGATCTTGAGATGTGGAGATGATCTGGATTATATAAATAATGAGAAAAAATAAAAATAATCTGGCAGAAAATGGGCAAAACTCAGAGACAGTAGAGAAGACAGGAAAGGCCATTATTTATATTAAAAGGTACTCACTTCAATAGATATGAAGTAAATTAAAGCTAAAAAAATACTTTAGAGCCACTATATGGCAAAATTTTAAAATGTGATAATGTTGAATGTCAAACATGGACTGTAGGAAATCTTAAGCGTTGTTCCTGGGAGTGAAAATTGGCTAACTGCATGGAAAATAAATTTGGCCCTATCTTAAGTTAAACTTTGAATACTCTGTGTCTTAGAAATTCTACTTCTAGAGAAATCCTTATACATGTGTCCCAGGAGATAACAGAAGACTATTTCTAATGTCACAACTAGTCAAAGAAGGGAAAGGATTAAGTATGGTACATTTATACCATACAATACTATACAGCAGTGAAAGTAAGTAAATTACCACCAAACTCATCTGCAACTTGTTGGCGTGGTTGCTTGGCTGCTTATTTTGGTCAAAAGCAAGCTCCTCAACAAGGCCCATCATGAGCAATCCTTCCAAGACTGCCATCGACCTCTGGATTCTTAGTACTTTGGATTATCCTAATCCTACTCTACTCTTTCCTTAACAGACCTCTCCTTCTAAGATATATTTACTTATTACATCTATTATCAGTCTCTTCTCAATAGAGCCTACGTTCCTTAAGAGTGGAAATTCTTCTTTGGGTGATGTACACTAAGCATGTGGCAGGAGATCTGGCATACAGTCTGCATTCAATAAAGAAATTTTAATTGAATGAATAAAATGGTTGATCTTTGAAACACAACATTTAGGGAAGAAAAAAAGGCAAAGAAGAATAGTATTTATAATCAAAGTTAAATGCACTGTTTGAGAATTTAAATAGATGTGATAAATCTAAAAAGAAAAGCAAGTGTACAATTAAAAGAACTTTAGGAGAGTATCAACCTCTGTGCACGAGGCAGGGGTTGATACTAAGAAGAACAGAGAGGATTCTACTAGTGTTCATAATATTCTATGTGAAGGCATTTATTTTATGACTATGCATCATAAAGTGTTTATGTATTCTTTTGACTCAATCAAGTTATATATACATTTTTTCACATGTAAAAGGAAAACAACAGAAGTTAGCATTTTAAAAAGTTACATAAGAATAGGCCAGAATCACAGGTAGAACATTTTTTTGTTAAGTATTTGTGATTTCATTTTACTTACATAGGACTCTTATGTGTGTGTATGTTTTAGGACATGATGGGGAACAGAATGCGTTCCACACTGTCGGTCATGGTCAAAAATGTGTAAATCCACTTTTCTAGGGAATCCTAGTCGTATCTGTTTAAGTATATCAGTCCACACAATTAAACACTTTACGTGAAGAACAGAGAGTGTGTCAACTACCAAGGACCACTAGCTCCACGCAACAATGCATCAAAGTGTTTATATGGGGAAAAACGGCCATGTGTTAAATAAATTCACCATTATTTGAAGAGCTCAGGCTCTGACATTCAGGGTCTTAGTATTTCACACAAGATGTTTTTTAGCTTCTTTAGGAAACCTGACTTTCACTAATTTTAACTCAACATTGGTAGAATCAACTGGGTCAGTCTGTCTAATAGGGTGCCTTCCTGATAGGCAAACTAGTTTCTGGCAATGGAAAAATTGAGCACTGTTTACTTTCTCCACTGAAGAGTATTATCACCTGACACTAACATATACAAACATACAAATTAATACATACAATTTAATAAAAATTATTACAGAGAGTGTTACCAGCCCAGAACCTAAAAATGGAGACATCTACAATGATTACTTAGCTACACTCAGAGGCTGATATGAAGTCATGGAACCTCACTGATAGAAAAATAATGAAACATTGGGGCACCTGGGTGGCTTAGATGGTTAAGCCTCTGCCTTCGGCTTAGGTCATGATCTCAGGGTCTGGGGATCAAGCCCCACATCAGGCTCTCTGCTCAGTGGGGAGCCTGCTTCCCCCTCTCCCTCTGCCTGCCTCTCTGCCTACTTGTGATTTCTGCCTGTCAAATAAACAAATAAAATCTTAAAAAAAAAAAAAGAAAGAAAGAAAGAAAGAAAGAAAAAGCATGAAACATCAATTTCTTAGTCTTTTGTATGTCTCCTGCATTTGATAAGTGAAATCAGAAAAGAGCCTCCATATTTCACAATATCCATCACTCCATTAGTTGAATGATGTTATCAACAAACAAAAAAGCACTGCAATTCAAGTTCAACTATGAAAGACCACACAAGGTTCTGATTTGACAGATTTAAAAATGAACACCAATAAAATACAATAGAGGAAAGTCAAGTATACATTTCCATTTGTCTCTGATTCTAATCTGTCAGTCACCCAACATTCATTGTTATAGATCTAAGGAAATATCTAGGACAGGGAATAGCCTCAGAGATGATTCTGTCAGGTTTTAAATTTTCTCTGGTAACAACAGCTCATCAAAACTCCTTAATGGAGCAAAAATTTAATAAATGTTTCATTATCACTGTTATTAAAATTTAATGGAAAGGGCCTACAAGATGATCAGAGACATGATTTAGGACTAGGTTCTGTTTCCTAAGGAGTAGTTTGAATTCTAGGGCCTTCCATACTGAACATCCCTGATATCACAGTGAACAATCCTGGTAAGTCCTCATTTCAAATACTCCTAACTTGTAATATATTTCAAATATTCTTAAATCTAATGTAAGCTTAACAGATAAGGTTTTCATCAGTTAAACAGTATTTAGGTTGTCCATTGGCTTGTTTTATCAGCAATCACAATCTCTTGTTTTTAGGAAGGTATAGGCCATTGTCTAAGGTGGTTATGTCAAAAACTCAGTTTCAACATATTCACTTGCATTCAGTTTGCAAACAAAACACCTATTTGCTAGAACACAGGAGAGTACGTGAAGACTTGGTGGGTTGGTAGTAACTTAGGTTAGTACTTTGCACACATTTTTCAAATTAATGCATTAATTTGGTATCTTTTAATCATCCTGCCCAAATCTCAGATGCCTGGAGTTCTTCAAGTAAAAAGTAATCCTACCGATGAAGCATATTTTGGTTTAAACTTTCCTGAGAGGAAATAAATACGTGACTCACTTCAAAGATAGAGATTACAATAGGGTGGCCCTTAAGTAAGTAGAGACTTTTCTTCATGTAATAGTTGAAGAGGTCAAAGCTATTAACATTTTTTTGTAACTTAAGCTGGGCGCATTTGGAAGGGCATCTCAAACTCTTGTCACATAGCTCAAGCAGAAGTTGTAAGCTCAAATGCACTAGAGTTTAAAATTCTTTCTGATCTGCAATCTTGTACAAACCCCAACTATTGAGGAGTCAGCAAAAGATACCAGAATGCCTTCCATTCCCCCTCTTTCATTGCCCTGCTCTTGGCCAGACCAAAAGAATAAATGAGACACAGAAACAACAAGGTACTATGGGGCCACACAGAAATACGGAATCTTTTTCACATTTTTAAATATTAAGCTTATAGAGATACTACAAGTTTTTCCTCAATAAAATACAATCTGTTCACATTAAGGTGCAATGAAGAACAATAAATACATTAAGCATTATGAGATCAAATTTCAATAGCTAATGACAAGTATGTCAAGGCAGAATTAATTTGACTGGGCAGCTTTGGGTTTGGTTTTTTTTTTTTTAAGTCAGATTGACATTGAACCAAATTCTCGTGAGAGAAATTTATTATCATTTGTTAATGTGTAATGAAATAGCTAGCACAAATTGAAATATGGAGTGAATTGGAAGTATGTTTTTGTTGGGTCATCTTGTCCTATATAAATTTACTGCATGTTAATCTAGATGCCATAATGGAAATGTTGGTGCTTAACCAAGACAGTCTTTCTCAGGGTTGACCTTAAGTGACCGAGTCAAAAAACACAATATTTCCTGGACTTGAAATGAATTCTCTTAGGGGCCAATAAAATCAAAATGTAAATATGGTAGTAGAATAAATTGCTCTATTTTTAAGTAGTTTCCTTATTTCATTTTACAGCAAAGGTATATTTTAATGAATATGGTCATGCAATTAAATTAAAATTTGATATAAAATTTTTTTTTACCAGTGACACATTATGATGCATTCCTTTAATAGTCTTCCCAAAGTATGTTCATAGCTCTTGGATCATATCTTTTCTCATTCCTTTCATATCTAGACCGGAAAAGAATACAATTATATGAAAAATTTCAAATAACTTTCATAAATAACTATCAATAATTAATTTAAAATCTTTATAGTTCTGCATTAAACCCATTAAAAAACTATTGTGTATAGCTCTAATAAATGTTGATGATTCAGTGAAGAAGTCAGCTGAATAATTGAGTGTTATAGATGTTTCATTACTAATGGTTAAATTTCCATCCCTTCTATAATATCCATAAAGCACAGTAGATCATTGCATTAATTATCAGGAGGGGCTACTATGTTATGAGTAGAAATATATACTAGCTCACCTATTTTATTCAGTATTGACTGAATAAATACCCATTAGATTATTTATCTTCAAAGTATTTCTCAACCTGAACAAATTAAATCTCAAACACCCTTATTTAAAGATATTTAAAACTAGCCAGGGAGGTCAGTTTTCAAATATTACTCTATCTTATCCACTTTAAATATTTTACTTGAATAATGCAAAAATAATCTTTACTCATTCTGTATGCAAACCCATGCTCATTACAGAATTCTACTCACTTTAACTTTGAATCATTAGAAAAATAAAAGAAGAAATAAAAAGTAAAGCAAATAAAGTTTTAAAAATAGGTTTTATAGGGGCGCCTGGGTGGCTCAGTGGATTAAGCCGTTGCCTTCAGCTCAGGTCATGATCTCAGGGTCCTGGGATCGAGTCCCGCATCGGGCTCTCTGCTCAGCAGGGGGGGCCTGCTTCCCTTCCCTCTCTCTGCCTGCCTCTCTGCCTACTTGTGATCTCTCTCTGTCAAATAAGTAAATAAAATCTTTAAAAAAAAATAGGTTTTATAGGAGTGTAAGAGAACTTCTATTTTATTCTTTCTGGTTTTTTTTTTTTTTTTTTCATGCAATGACCTCTATTAATATGGAGACAATACACAACTAACAAAAAGAGAAGGAGAAGTAGGGAGAAAGATAGAGTCCCTCTGTAGGTGCCAAAGGCAGTAGGGAAGGAAGACATAGAGAATCAGATTTTTTTTTGTAAAATTACAGAGATAAGTACACATGCCCAAGCCCCAGAACATTCTGCCCCTGATTGTTCTATCTATAGCAATGGCAACTTATCTGATAGTGAGGGAGGAGGCAGAAATGCTGGAAATAAATTCAGATTAATGGTCACCATGTTACTCATTGATGGCACAAGATAATATATTACAAAGTAATTAAACAATGTATTTCATTATGATCATATTTTGTTATTTCTCTAATATGTAAATATTTTATTGTACATATTGACAAGGTTAAATTTGGAGACCTATATAGTTTTGATAGATTCTTATAAAGTTTGAAGAATCCGGATAAAACCAAATTAAAAGGCACAGTAAGCCACCAATGAATATTTTTGATTTTACAATTTACTTGGAATAAGACCAAATCACACCAGTCAAGTACCGGGCAGGTCTATTGTGAAAATTATCACCTTATCCAAAAGAAGAGTATTTGGTCAGCTATAGTAAATAGTGTTACAGAACTCAGTGACCCGAGCCTGACTGCAAGCCAAAGGTGAGGACATTTCCCTCCCAAGCCACTCTGATACAACCTTTTAATTACAGTAATAATGTTATTTATAACATGTCACCACCAAATGACCTTGGGGCTTGGGCACACATGGTTAATAACAATCCTAAAAAAGGACAATGAGCAGTAGAAATGTCATCCAGTGAGATAAAATTCCAAGCAGGTATTGTGACAAAAGTACAATGGAAAGAGTAATACAGTCATTTACAAATTGAGATTTGTAAATGTTGGTGTCTTCAAATGGTGGTATGTTCAATACAAAAGAAAGAGCAGGCATATGATTTTAAGTTTCATAAAAGCCTTCATAGCAATGACTAGAAAATGACAAAATTTTTCAAAAGAGATACTTTTAACTACATATTTACTTGGCTCAGGATCATGCTAGCTGGGTTTTTTTTTTTTTTTTTTAAATATGGGTCAACATCAGTGGGTGTTGTAAATTTCAAAGACTGGAGCACATAAAAAGGGTAGGTACAGTGCAATGATGATGATAATGATGATAATGAACAGAGCTAACACTTACTGAGTCCAACTTTATCCAGATACTTTGAATGCTTTGCATATATTACCTCAATTAATTCTTTTAACCACATAATGAGATATATATTATTATTATCCTCGTGTTATTGGTGATGCTACCTAGGCTTACAACATTATGTAGGCTGCCTGTAGTTAGTTCCAATGAAACCTGGACTCAAAAACAGATCTGTTTCCTTGCTTAACTATCACATGTACAAATTGTGGCACAAAGTGTAGAAGTCATTATCTTCCCTCAATGGTCATCATGGAATTTTGAACAGGTTCACACTCTTCATGTTAATTTAGAATATGGCAATTTCCCTTTACCAATTAAGAGTATATACTAGATCCCAAAGAACCCCAAAAACGATTAGGGAAGAGAAAATGACAATGGGAATAGAAAATGGCTTTGCTGCTCTTCAAGTGCTCAATATACAGTCAGAGAAAGGATAAAGGACCAGCCTAAGTACATGCATGTAATTACAAATGAGAGAAAAATAATAATTAAAATGCTAAGACACTAAGCAGAATAAAGAAAGAAGATACCAGCATAATCAAGGGGACTAAAATCAAAGGTATATAGGTCTCTACTTCATAGGATAGCTTTTATCTCCTACTGATTCCTGCTTTCTTTCAAAATTTCTACTTCTGCATGAAGCCCTGGTACTTATCCCTAAATACAATACCTTTCCATTGTGAGGTCACAAAGACATTTGATGAGATAAAGAAAGAATGGAAGTCATTTTTATTAAGATAACTATCCCCTTCATCCTCTACTCATCTTTTATTTAGGACCTTAGTACTCATTTTGGTACTTATCATTCCAGTATCATAGAATAGTCAACAACATTTTATAACCAAAACTCTGCCCTCAATTTTGCCATTGGATACGGACTTGGTTATGAGTTTGTCCAGGCTGTTTTGTCAGACCTTACTGTCTCCATTGCTAGGTAAGGGATCTATTTCTCCAACCTCACTCTAAATTCTTCTTTGAAGGATCAGGAAAATCCTCAAGCCAAAGTCATTCACTTAACCAGCATAATACGGAATGATCTTCATAATGTCAACAATACTCTTTACTGATTTCTACTGAAACTGGTTTGATTTATGTTGATCAGGCTAAAAATTGTTAGAATAATGACTGAAAATCTCCATATGCACTTTATAATTAAGGCCACTTCAAGATTCAGAAACTAGTTATTGGGTTGGTAGTGACTAATGTCAAAAGTTGTGCAAAAAAAAAAAAAAATGCAAGCTTTATATCTAGGAATACTGATTGGAACTATGATTTCCAGGATTCCTTAGTCTTCTCAGAAAAAAAGAAGAAATAATTAGCCCATATCTACCTCAAAGAAAAATCAATGCTGCTCTTTGATAAAAATTCACATTATTTATTATGCAATAATTAAGATTAGGGTGTACCTACAGATATGACCATTTAAGAAAACACCCTAAGCAACTGGTTTAAACTTCATGGTGAAATACTCATAATGCTTTGTTTTTTGCAAATTTGGAAAGGTCAAGGAGTTTATGGAAGTGCTGTAACACCAATGTGATTTACTTAACAAAGATGAAACCTGTCATTATCTAGGGATGTGCTATGCTGTGGGTGTGGAGAGGGAAGAACAGAGTTGCCTTGTCCTGGCAAGCAGAGTCAGCAGTAATGTGTCTGTTTGTTGAACATTCACATTGTGGACTTGGCAGGGCTCAGGCTGGATCCTGGCCAATATTTGGGGTCTCTTTTAAACCAGCTTCCTTTACTCTTTTTCAGCAATCTCACAGACTTGACCGTCATCACTGAGCTAACCCTTATTTGTTGATACTCAGCCTGGGGTCGAAACCATGCTCCTGGTTTCCAAGAGGTCCTCTAGGAATGCCAAAGTTTTGGTACCATACAGGGAAAGAGGCAACTCTGTATGAAATCTCTCATTTCTTTGGAGATAGACTACAAATGATAAGATTTGAGGATAAGGAAGAAAAAGAAAAAGAAAAGAAAAGAAAAAAAACAGAGGAAAAAGACATCACAGCAAATAACAATATTTAAAGCTAGGTGTGATGACCTCAAATTCTTCACACTCTTCCCATCAAGAGACAGAATCCATTTTGCCTCCTCTGGCAACTTGACCACCATGTAAAGAGGTCTAGTCTAGCCAAGGGGAGAGGCCAAGTGGAGAAAAAGTCCTAGCCATATAGATGCCCCTGTCATTCAACAGAGTGAGCCATTTAGACATTCCAGGCTTAGTTGCTACCTTACTGCAGCAACATAAAAGACTCCGAACAAGACTAGCAGAAAAATATGGTGGTTGTTGTTTTAAGATACTAAGTTTGGGGATGGTTTTTTACAGAGCAACAGAACTGGAATAGGTAAGTAGCATCTCTGAAAAACATTTCTTTCTTCCCAGCATGTACATACTGCTGAAATCATTACAGTGAGTTGATTCAAGAAAACTAAAAACAAATAAATGACATAAATTACAAGACCAAAGACAAATAAGTCATGGGTTCAATATTTCCTTAGAATTTGAAGAAATTTAATGTCTCACCAGTAACCCCTTTTATTTTTGACTATTATTTTCCTTATATTGTATTTTGTTAATTAATCTTGATGAGTTTGAAAAAGAAAAAAATTCAGGTTAAGGTTTTTAGTAAGAAAAACAGTTTAATAATAGCTTTAATCTGTTGTGGACTATTAGAGAACAAAACAGCTTTAAATTGGAAAAAAAAAATTTTTGGCTAAGTCTCAAGAGCTTCCCTGAAGCAACATAACCTTTTCTTTGAAAATATACTCTATTATTGCCTTTGCATACTATGAAAGATAAATTGCTTTCAGATTTTCGCTAGAGAGGAAAACTACCATGTATATATGCAATTTTCTTCTTGAGTGACCCTGAGTAGGAGCATGTACTGAGAAGTTGGGCTAAGAAATTTCCTTGGTATATGATTATACTCAAAAATGCTCTGTTCTTTTGCTTCCTAGAGACCTGGGCCTTGTACATTTCTCTGCTTCAGGCTTTGAGAGCTCCTAAATAATCTCTATGTGTCTAATTTCTTTGATACAGATCTGAATCTATGGCTTCTGTTGATTGTATAATTTAATTCATGTGTCTTTTCTTTTTAAACTCAGCATACTCTTTCAGTAATTCACATGTCTGAAAATACATGTCAGAGTAAAACAAAATTCAAGCGCAATCTAAAAAGGTCTCTAATATTTACATTAGTATGTATTCATAGCACTTCTGGTGTCGCACTATTTTACCACTGAATATTTCCTGATTGAGAGAGAGCAGAACTCGCGGTGATATCACTGAGTAGATCTGGTGTTACTCTTCACTTAGCAAACGAGAATAGAAGTATTCCTGCTTATGTTCTTAGTTACTCTTTCGGTATTTTTTCTATCCAGTTCTTTCTATGTTATCATGTTGTCTGAAAAGACCCCAACCCACAGAGCAAGATGTTCTGGATCAACTCAGTACCTTACGTGGTATATTGCTTGTCTGGCTGCTCACACAAACTCTTCCGTATGATCTGGCTCTTCCCAGAGCTTTATAACATCCCCAAAAAAGAACGTGGTAATGTGTCTTCTCTCTCATAGAATTTTCCTGCTAACCAATTTCATATATAAGAAAAACAGAAGCTCAGAGAAGTTTAGTAATGTCCCAATATCAGAAAACTAGTAACTGACAGAATTGGGATTTGTACCAGGGTCTATTTGACTCTGAACTCCAGTCAACAACTTAAATATTAGCCAGCAACAAGCATATCGCTCTCCCTATTCTGGCATGGAGCCCCCAAAAATGAATGTTTTGAACAGTTAGAGCTATTGATTCTTCAAATCCATATTTGGCTTCAAGTACACATATACCTGAAGGCTTAGAAAAATTATAATTTCATCACTATCTCTTGCAACCATGATGGTCTTGAATAATATAATAATATAATCATGATATTGAAGCCTTGGGAAAATGAAAAATATGTTCTTAATAAGGCAGTTAGTGAAGCCTGATGTAGCGAATAATGTTTTTAGAGTTAAACTGTAGATTGGATAGCAGTTGGGACTAGAGAATAGCCAAGACATTTTTGGAAAGTCTTATTTTCAGCACCTTGGCAACTTCAAAGCTTCAAAATAACAAAGATTTTGTTATTGTGAAAAATGATTTTTTTTGCACACTTTCTACCTTTTAAGAGCTACATATATATTTTTCAATTAATTCTCTATGGGCATGAATAAAATCCTCCTAAACTTAATTGTGTTTACTCACAGCTTTTGTCTTTATTGCTTACATTCATTTAATGTTTTTTATGTAAAATTCATGCTTTAAAATATTTTTCCTGTCCTTGTCCACATTATGTATATCCTAGAGTTGGAAAAATGGAACCAGTGTGTAATTCAGAATATCTGCATTTCACAGTCAGGGAGCAAACAATTTGTTTCTTACCTAAGGATTACCTGTTTATTTCTTTATGTATCATCATACTTAGGAATTTGTCTTTTTATTTAAAGTCAAATAAGTTGGGCTTCAAGATATTTGTTAGCCCATACAACAATCTGTGAATTTTAAGTGAAAGAGTCAGATTTCAAAGTTCACTCATATGTTGGTGATGGGCAAGAATGAAGACTTGGCTTCAATTCAATGTTGCTTTTATTCTTATTTACTCCAAAAGTAGCTAATAAGGAGTGCAAAGAATTGATATGCGGTAAGGATGTAAGTGAGTGGGCATGATCCCCATTACTTCCTCTGGTTCCATCCAATGCTGCTGGTCTTGGCAGCCTGGATGGAGGGAGATGTCCAGAAGGTCAGATGATTATAACACCACACTCCATTATATCCTGGGCATATCAACATCCAGAAATAACTGGTAAAGCAATCAATCTCCTACTCAGCATGCTACCCAGGCTGCATACCCAGACTCCGAGATTTGAAATGTTTGCCACATCAATATTAGATAATCTCCTCTTACCTGCCTCTATACCTTCAGACCCAAAAAAGTTCTGTTTATGTCATTGATCACTCTTTACAGGCAGATATAGCCAAGGCATTCTAGTAGCAACTAGTTCTTGCTCCTTCCTCAGATACTGATTCTCAAGAAAAAGTAGTAAAAATGGATCACTAATAAAGTAGAATGTGTCAGTTTTATTTCTTTTTGCCTTTGCTTCCCTTGTCTTTGTAATCATATCCAAAGCATCATCACTAAGGTAAATGTCAAAGAGCTTACCACCTATGTTTCTTCTGGAAAACTTATGGCCTAGGTTTTACATTCAAGTCTTTTATTCACTTTGAGTTAATTTTTGTATATGGTGTAAGATAATGATCCAGTTTCATTCTTTTGCACATCCATTTTTCCCAATACCATTTATTGAAATAGGCACATGGAAAGATGTCCAACATCACTAATTATCAGGGAAATACAAATCAAAACCATAATGAGGTATCACCTCACACTTTTCTGAATAGGTTTTATCAAAAAGACAGAAACTGTAAGTGTTGGAGAGAATATAGAGAAAAGGGAACTTAAATTGGTGCAGCCACTATGGAAAACTGGATGGACATCTTCAAAAAATTAAGAATAAAATTACCTTATGGTCCAACTATTCACTTCTGGGTATTTACCCAAAGAATACATAAAAGCTAACTCAAAGAAATATACATACCCCTGCGCTCATTGCAGCATTAATTACAAGAGCCAAGATATGGGGTGAAAAAAAAAACTTAAGTGTCCACTAGTGAATGAATGGATAAAGAAGATGTGGTATGTGTGTATGTGTGTGGTATGTATACATACAGATATAATGGAATACCACTCACTCATAAAAAAAGAAATCTTGCCATTTGTAACAATATGGATGGACCTTGAGGGCATCCTGCTAAGTAAAACAAGTCAAACAGGATGAAAAACACTATATGGTTTTACTTATATGTGGAATCTAAAAAGCCAACCACCAAAAAAACCCCCCAAAACAAATACAAACTCACAGACACAAAGGTCAGATTGATGGCTATCAAAGGAGAAGGGGGCTGAAGGGTGGATAAAAATGGGTGAAAGAGTACAAGTGTATGGTGATGAATGGTAACTAGATGAATGGTAACTAGAATGGGAATTATGGTGGCCACTTTGGAGTGTATATGAATATCAAATTATAATGCCATATATCTGAAACTTAAATATTAAATATTCATATTAATTAATATTAAATATTAAATATTCTGCATTTTGCATCATCCTTAATTTCTTTAACTTGGTAGTGTGAAGGCAAATCTAAGACTTGATTCCAGAATTCATCAAATAAAACAACAGATATCTTTCTACCTTCCCTCCATTTGAGTAGAACATTGTTGTTTCTTTAACCCTGAGGTGAAACTGCCTTTCATCCATAGAAGAATAGAAAGGCATACTCATGTCTGCTTCTCAAGATTTAACAGCAATATTTTTAGTGGTAACCACAAAATGGATCACAATCCAAAAGATGAAAATGTTCAGGAAGCATTGTTTTAGATATATGTTATATTTCAAACAGAAGGCTCATTTGTCTGGCTTAGGGACAAGGCTCAGTACTGAGTCCTCATCCAAAGGAACTGTGCCAAAAACTAGGATTTGGGACTCATCAATTGAGGAAAGCAAACCTATTTAGACTGAAATTCTATCTCACAGGGCTGAGGGGTTCTAAATAGGCTAATCCAGCAAAGCAATTTTCATAAATACCAGTGGTTTCATCTCAATGTTTCTATCTTTATGTGAGTTTGAAGCAATGTCAAATTGTATCTAAATGAACCTGGATATTAAAACGTGAAATGTAAAAGTTTTTATCAAAAATGACTTAAAGAGTTCATGGAATAAAGAGAAATTTGATATTCAGTTATATCTTTGAGATGTCCTAAAAAATGTGCAATTATCTCTCAACCACCAAGCACAAAACCTAGCCTAAAAGAACAAAATGGAATATAAACACATTTCTAAAATTGTTCATCTGCATATTTGCAATCTCAACGACATTTTGATTGATAATAAACACAAATTCTGTCTCACAAATGAGAACAGAGTAACCGTTCTGGCTTGACTAAGAGAGGTGTATGACCCACCAGGATCCTGGTGAAACTGGTGGTGAGCTGGTATGCTTTGATTATGACAGGTGATAAAAATAACCCCTAGTTTACTCCTAGGACCTAAAAGAAGTAACAAAACTTACCTAATGAAAAGAAGTTAACTGGTTTACTGAGACAGTTATTACGGCTACAGAAGTTGAACCCTATATGGGACTAGAGAATACAATATATTAGTTATTAGTTATTGGCAAATGTTTTTGTTCTTGAATTGACTTTAGAATAAACAAACACAGCTTTGAAAATCAATTCTATTATTTATAGCTATGTGATCAGGAACTCTCTCTGAGCCCATATTTCTGCTTAGATATATAAAACAAGCATTAATATCTGTGGGGTTCTGTAAAAAGCCCATCAGATAAACTATTAAAGTCCTAAATCAGTGCCTGGCCCATTAGAGATGCTCCTTACATGGAAGCTGTTACTATTTTTCTTACTATTTTATTTTCGTCTTGCAGCATTAGAGACAACACAAATAGGAAGACTGAAAAACAGGGTTCAGGTCAATAGAGTTTTATTATTTTATCCCCATCTTTGAAAAAATAACACTGAATGAATGATTCCATATAGAACCTGCAAGAGCCTAGAAGTGAAACTTTGGTCACCCCCATCCAGGCTTCCCCACATAGCTCCTGCACCCTGATGTCCTGCATACCTATTCCAAAACTGCTGCCTTTATAGGTTTCTACAGTATCCCGGACCTTGGAAAGTGTCCTCTTGATCTCTTCTGTATCCCAGCATTCCCCACAGATCAGTTGCTCTCAACAAAACAAAAGCAGTTTCAATGGGCTCTCTGCCAAACGCATGAGCAAGTAGGACTTCCTTTCCGAGTGTGAGAACTTCAAGCAAGCCTGTCAAACTGCATCTTGTGGGCCTGCAGGATGGTTCTGGATTTTCTACCACAAACATCCCTTTTCCTATAATTATCACTGAGGGTATCACTAAGCTTCATCTCAGTTTCAGGGCTCAGAATAAAATATTCAGCCGTCAAAATCATGCCGGTGACAACTTGGAAGAAAACATAATTAAAATACAGTGCAAATGTAGCCACTCAGTCTATAGTATCTTGGTAAAGTGCCACAGACTTAAAGAACTCTTGCATAGTTCAGGCTGTATGCTAGGATCTCTTGTGGTAATAAATTTATTCTTGAGGTTAGGCTATTTCCTATGTGCAGGTGCTACATTCCACACCACTGAGTGAACTGTGAATTATAGCAAACTATACAATGGAGTCAAATTTTTAGGACTAAAATCTGCCTCCACTGCATGAAATTTCAGGTAAGAACTTAACTTTCCCCACCTGTTTTATCATATATTAAATCAATACATTAACACTATTGATCTCAGAGGATAGGAGTTCTGGTCTCGCCTCTGAGAACGCTAATCCCATCATGACCCATCTAAACCTACTATCTCCCAAAGGCTCCACCTGCAAGTACCATCATGCTGGGGATTAGGGCTTTGGCATATGAATTTTGGAGGAACACAGACATTCAGTTCATAACATGTATGCTGAAAAGTCAGTTTGTTCTGAATTGTTTCTATGGCAGATTTTGGGCTGCAGAAGAGTAAAATGATCAAGCCAGGGATCCATCCATCATTTCCTTGAAATACTAAGCATGATGACATATGCAAACAAAATCAGGATAGATATGGAGACAAAAAGTGGCACGAAGAAATGGAGAAGAAAACAAAGTTAGGAGATTATTTGCATGTTAAGAAACACAGTAGTCTTCAATGTGACTTGCTAGCTAAAAGCTCAGGCCTGAAGGGTGCTTTCAAGCCGCCATCCCACAGTATTCTTCCCATCCATCAAATGGCATTACTTCAGTATCAGATAATTATATTTGGATATTTATAAAGATACATCTGTAACAATGAAATTAAATACAATCGACCTAAATCTGACAGATTCCAGAAAGGTTTGCCTTTCTCTTTTCACCATATCTGATCTGCCAGAAATTCTCTCACACCAGAATTATTCTATTTAGACAAGGCTCTTAGTCTGTGTTTCAACCACTAATTTTAGCAAAAGCTATCCTCACATGCAGACTCCGTACCTATTAGCCCTGTGACTAGAGACGGGGCACTGAGCCATATATGCTTTAACTCATCTGCGTAATGAGGTTATGAATACCTATCTCAAAGGAATTTGAGAATTTCTCAAAGTCTATAAACATGAAATAACGTGCAAACTCTAAAGTTACACCCATTAACAAGGACAAATGCCCCTGGAATAAGTGATACTTTAAACCGCTCCCATGCTTTTATGCCGAGGCAAGAGACAAGGCAGATTCTTCCATGAGAGCAGGTTTTCCCTGTACATGGCAGCTTGAGCAGGAAGGATTAAGAAGGAGGATGTTAACAAGGGGAAACTGCGACAAAAGACCCCATTGTAAGAACAAATTCCACTGGTTCAGAATTGTGTGTTGGTAAAAGTATACTCTTCCTCTGGGCATGGATGCTTATGATAGGGAGAGAAGAAAAAAGGGAGCAGAAAAAAATTAGACTTGGTTGGGGTCAAGATGGGTCAAAACAAAAGTAGATTTGGAAGGGGACAGATCTCCCATTAGAGTAACATTTTCAGAGTACATGGACACCTTGGACACCTATGGTTACATCAGCAAATACATCAGGGGAAACTCATGGGTTGGGTTGTTTCCAGTCCTACTTATGAAGTCAATCAAGGTCTAGTTTGGGCTCTATCTTTTGGAAATGCTAAAAAATAATGTGGTCCAGTAGGAACATTTTTGTCCTCCTCCAGAACCAGAAAATATGATTGTTCTTGCTTCTGTTACAATTCATATGAAGTTTTTCAGCCTTAAAATGACTTTGAGTCACTTGTTCATTTTATTAGTTTTTAAATATATTAATTGAATCTATTATATTTTTAGAATCTACTTACTGAATTACTAATGAGTATAAACCTCTATAGTTTGGGATATAATTTATAAAGTCACTTTAGGTCATAGTAAAAGTTGTACAAATCTTACTACTCATGGAGATTTTCTGTTTTGTTTTCTGTTTATTTTGGGAAATGTAAGCTACAGAATTAATCTCTTCTTGCATAGCACTTGTGATCATAGAGCATTAGGGTCTCTAGTTTAAAATTTTTTATCAGTTAAGAGGCTCGACTGGAATAATTGAGATATTTTTTTAAAACTATGAAATTGGGGGCACCTGGGTGCTTCAGTGGGTTGAGACTCTGCCTTTGGCTCTAGTCATGGTCTTGGGGCCCTGTGATCCGGCCACACATTGGGCTCTCTGCTCAGCGGGGAGCATGCTCTCCCCACCCCCAATCTACTTGTGATCTCTCTATCAAATAAATAAATAAAATCCTTTAAAAAACTATGAAATTATATAAAGTATATGTAATACATATGCTGTCTATCATAAAAGGAGGTAGGAGGTGGAAAATGACATAGCAGAGATGATGGGATAAGTTTCAGGAATTTCACATGTCCCCTGAATCATTATATATGAGAGTGAGCAGGTGATATCAAGTGTCATCCCCATCCACCAAAGGAAGTTAATAATACACTGGTCGCTATACATAGTAGCATTCTATTCAAGACCTCACTGCTTTATCACAAGCATTTACTAAGAATCCTTCCGGCACAATCCAAAGCACTTTAAAAGAGTGAAACACAACTTCTCAAAACAGACATGTTGCTGGTTGAAAACACATAACAATGGAAAACATTCATGACCAAGCACATCATGGATGGATATGTAGAGGGGAGTTTAATTAAAGGAGATATATATATATTTTTTTTAAGATTTTATTTATTTATTTATTTGACAGGTAGAGATCACAATAAAGCAGAGAGGCAGGCAGAGAGAGAGGGAAGCAGGCTCCCCACTGAGCAGAGAGCCCGACGTGGGGCTCGATCCCAGGACCCTGAGATCATGACCTGAGCCGAAGGCAGTGGCTTAACCCACTGAGCCACCCAGGCGCCCCTATATATATTTTTAATGAGCCAAAAATTTCTTTGAATGAACTTGCATCGAGATTTAATGTTAAGAAAAATGAGTATGCATATGAGGAAGCTGAAAGCACAAGGAAATCTCCAGCCATAAAATTATAGCATACATAAAGAATGTTATTTTTTTTTTGAAAGACCTGACAGTTATTTCAATCAAAGCAAAGATATTAGGATGGAATAAGTAGTTATCTCCCTTCTGATAGTTATATACTTAAGATGGGAGCAAGGAAGTAAAAACAGGAATTTGAGAAGTAGGAAAGTTTGTATTACTTAGAATATTGTATTACTTAGAATATTGTATTAGCAAGGACCAATTTAAACACAGAAGAAATTTTTAAAGCCTAGCAAGATGAGAAGAGAGAGGCTTTGAATCTTATGCAGAGATAGAACAAAAGAGGCTAGAGCTTGTGAAGGCCCAAGGGAAAGTGGTCATGGCCCCTGTAGGAAGGTTCACCTGCTCTTCAGATGTCGGGGTGGGAAAGGCAGTAAAGGCTACAGTGGAACAACGTCCTATGGAAGAAATTGGCTTCTGAGGTGACTCAACGTGGCCAGCAGATGGTTGTCAGGATGTGGACACAGACTTGGTGTATGGAATTGGAAACGTGGCAGACTGTTGTAACTGATTTAAAGTAAAAATTACATATTGGGATGGTCTTACCAAAAAAGGGGACCTTCACTGTACTTCATTATGTGTTATAAAACCTCCTAAGCTCTTTTTTTTTTAAGATTATTTATTTATTTATTTATTTGAGAGAGAGACAGTGAGAGAGAGCATGAGCGAGGAGAAGGTCAGAGAGAGAAGCAGACTCCCCGTGGAGCTGGGAGCCCGATGTGGGACTCCAGGATCATGACCTGAGCCGAAGGCAGTCGTCCAACCAACTGAGCCACCCAGGCGTCCCCTAAGCTCTTATTTTTAAGACTTCCCATGAGATAGCATGATCACAAGCTTATAATGAAAATGTTTTCTGTGGGATGATACAATTGTAATATCTGTCAGTCAATTTGGAACAAACGTATAAAACAACAGTCACCAACATTACTTCAAGTTTTAAAATAGAGGTTGAAGATGGAGTGAAGAGAGACTTTCCCTTTTTAGCTACCAGAATTTTGTGCTTTTTAAAATCTTAAGTATAAATTCATTAGAAGCCAGTTAATTAGAAAACAAAATTGTTTATGTAATATGTTTTCAGTTTGTGTGTAATTTACACACATAATTCCCTAAGACATAAAAATATTAATATGCATATTAAAGGAGTATAGACAATGCATCACAATGCTGAAAATTACCTTGAGTAGTATGTTAATGGGGTGTTTTTTGGATTTTTGTCCATGTAAATTACTGTATTTTCCAAGCTCTTTGAAATAAACCTTTACTATTTTTATAATCAAAGAAAAGACAAGCTATTTTTGTTATAAAAGAAAGCTCTTTTTTCTTTTTTAAACCACCCTATTGAGGTATGATCAAAATACAAGAAGCTGTATTTATAAAATGTATACAATTTCATGAGTTTGAAGATAAGCATACCAGAGTATATGCCTTAAATATATCCATCACCTCCAAAAGTTTTCTGCCATCCTAAAAAGTAAGTTCGTTTGCCATTTATTCTAATTAACAACTATCTTAAAAATTCCCATTAATGAAACATAACCGATAATTGAATTTATTTTGATGTCCTACCAAGAGAAAACATATTTTGATTTTAGATCAACAACTGAACAGTCTATGAGTCTATGAAATAAAAGACAGATTTAAATAATCTCTCTCTGGGGCACCGAGGTTGCTTAGTTGGTTAAGCATCCAACTCCTGTTTCGGCTCAGGTCTTACCTCAAGGATCGTGAGATGGAGACCCCAAAGGAAATCCAGTCCAGCTTTGGCCTCTGCTCTGGGTGTGGAGCCTGCTTAAGATTCTCTCGCTCTCACTCCCTCTGCCCCTTCCCTCCACCCTGCCCCACACACCACCCCCATGCTCTCTCTCTAAAAAAAAAAAAAAAAACAAAAAGAAAAATAAATAATCTCTCTGATTAACCTAATACGGTTAAAAGCCGTTGTACGTAGGCCTTTGTTTCTATGCTTTAAGTATTCCATACACACTCTCTTCTTAGACTTCAAATCCTATTGAAGTTATTCTGCATACACATAGCTTCAATCTATATGCCAGATTTCATGACAGCCTCAAATACGGTAGTGTGGGCATAATGTAAATCTAAGGACACCAGAAAGAATTTTTCCATGGGTTATATAAATAAGGATTAAGAGATATTATTTGGTCTCATTGAGATATTATTTGGTCTCATTATTTGATATGTATCTTTACATACATGTTCTTATAAATAAATAAATGCATGCATAAATTCATAATTTAACTAAATTATGTACAAAAAGCCAAACCAATATTTGTTTTATGTTAATAAACACAATTTGATCCTCACTGGTTTTAATCAAGCCCCTGTTTACTTCCCTAACCTTACCCAATCTTGCTGATAAGTTCCCCTGAGAAGGAGTCATCATGGTTAAAAACTTTCTCCAAATGTGTTTTTTACTGCTCTGATTATAGCGAAGCGAGTAGAACTGGCTGAAGTGTTAGGAATGATTCCAAGAGCCCAAATGCATCCTCAAAGGTGTGGTTTAATTCTCCTCTGCTTTGTCACTACATACCTAGGGAGGATTTAATCCTCAGATCAGGACACAATAACAACATTCATTCTACATACACTGTTGGGTCAGGAAAAGCACCACGACTTCACTCCATGGGTCAGCCTGTGCTTGTTTGCAGCCATGTCTGCACACTGTCCTAAAGGGAGGGCCAGCTTATACTCTTCTGAGAAAAACAAAAATTCAAAAATAAACAATGACACATGAGTTGCACTGTTCTTGGGAACTATTGCCAAATCCATCCTGTCTTCCATTTCTAATATGTAATAAAGCGGTGTTAGCCAGCATTCTCCAGAGAAAAAGAATATATATATTATAAACTACTGGCTCATGTGATTACGGAGGCTGAGAAGTCCCACAGTCTGTAGTCTGCAAAGTGGAGACCCAGGAAAGCCAGTGGTGTTGCTCCAAAGCCAGTGAGCCAGAGAGTGGCTGGTGTAGATTCCAGCCTGAATCTGAGAACCAGGAGTGCCCAGATCAAGGGGAGATCGCTCAGTTCAGTCAGGCAGAGAGAAAGTATGAATCCCGTCCAACCTTCCTCTGCCTTTTTTTTTTTGTTTTCCTTTTTCCATTCAAGCCCTCAACAGACTGGACAACCCCCACCCACATCAGTGAGGGTGATCTGCTGACTGAGTCCAACCATTTAAATGTTCTTCTCTCCCAGAAACACCCTCACACACACACTAAAAAACGTTTTATCAGATATGGGCATACCATGGCCCAGTCAAGTTGACACAGACAAGTAATCACCACACGGTTTTTTATGAAGCTAAGCTTTTGTTTGAAGAACTAGTAAGGAAGAGGTGATGAGCAGGTTTTTTGATGATTTCTTTTTTTTTGATTTTTAAAGACAGTCTGAAATCCTACCCCGCGGAGTTTAGTCTTACTGCTCTCCTCACATCATAGCAGATATGCTCCTATCTTTGGGACCTCTGCGAGCATTCCAGTTGCCCGCACTGTTTTTCCTCTAAGGATCTGTAGGGCTAACTCTCCTCACCTCCTTCCCTCCACCCATCCAAGTGCAGCTTCCTCAAGAGACCGACATTCCTAGGTAAAATCACAACTATCCCTACACCTGATTCCCTTTACTTTGATCTCTTTCTTTCTGCATCGTCCCTATCACCTGTGACACCACTCTTTCTCATTTATAATGAAAATGTCAAAATTCAGGCAACTTGAGGACAGAATGCCAAGCATCTGGCTCTTCAACCTCAAAATTGACTAGTTTTTCCATTTTTAACTCAATAGTTGGGGTGGCAGAGTTCTAGCCACCTACTTGCTGTGCTTCTGAAAGGTTGAAAGACTTGTAAATCTCAAAAAGGAAAAAATACCTTGTCAACTGCCTTGTCTTAAAAAAAAAAAAAAAAAAAAAAGCATAGCAGAGCACCTGGGCGGCTCAGTCAGTTGAGCCTCTGCCTTCGGCTCAGGTCATGATTCCACCATCTTGGTATGGAGTCCTGAGTCAGGCTTTCTGCTCAGCAGGGAGCCTGCTTCTCCCTCTCTAGCTCCCCTATGCTTGTGTTACCTCTTTCACTATCTCAATCATAAATAAAGAAGGGGGTGGGATCATGGACATTGGGGAGGGTATGTGCTTTGGTGAGTGCTGTGAAGTGTGTAAACCTGGTGATTCACAGACCTGTACCCCTGGGGATAAAAATATATGTTTAAAAAAATAAAAAAATTAAAAAAAAAAAAATGCAGCATAAATAAATAAAATATTAAAAAAAAAAAATAAAAAGCATAGCATCTGCCAATATTACCTAGGATTTTGGAGTCTGCCATTACAAAGTTAATTAGTTAATTGAACGACTATCAGTCTTACTTTGCAACAGGCCTATTCATTGCTACTACTTCACAACATCCACACATCATAATGGATTCTATAACTGGTATCTGTGCCATGCTATAGTGGGTATATGAACTGTTCAAGTTTAATTGTACTGGTTAGGAAATATAGCAGAGACAAGTCTCTTTTAATAGGACTAAAGTTCAATTTTTAATATGGAAAAAACACCATCCCCAGAATTATTTTTTTTTTTTAGTATTTGTAAAATTCCCACAGTTTAAAGAGTGGGTATTTACTTGGAACTGCCCTTTTCATTTGAAATGACTCAAGTTGCCAAAGATGTTATCAAAGGATTACATTTGTTGGTTGCTCATTTTTCAGATGACATTTGCTTTAGGGATAGCTAAAATATATCGAACAAGCTACTTTAAAATAAACAAAGAAAAAATATTAAGTATTGTGTTCAACTCTTTGCGAGGCAACTTCAAAAACATTTAATCAATTAGACCAATCAACCTCCTTCCCTTAAAAAAGACCTGGGGTTTCTAATTCATTGTGCTATGGTCAAATGGAATACCTTATAGGTAGATCCTCATATAGTAATAATCCACAAACTCAAATCTAGATTTGTTTTTGCAACTTGAGATATTTTGAAAGACATATTTCTATTTCAAACTTACTTACTTTTAAAGGTATAGTCAGATCTCAGTGAAAATAGTGAGATCAAATGGAAGACAAATTAGGGGCGCCTGGGTGGCTCAGTGGGTTAAGCCTCTGCCTTCAGCTCAGGTCATGATCTCAGGGTCCTGGGATCAAGTCCCACATCGTTCTCTCTGCTAGGCGGGGAGCCTGCTTTCTCCTCTCTCTCTCTTTCTGTCTCTCTCTTTCTGTCTGCCTCTTTGCCTGCTTGTGATCTCTCTCTGTCAAATAAATAAAATCTTTGAAAGAAAAAAAAAAAAAAGGAAGACAGATTAATCTGAGCCCCGAATATATCATGTAAACTTCATATCAAACTCTGTCTTGACCATCAAAACCTGGCCCACTTGCAGAGAAACTCAGCTTTCTAACTTCCCACACAAGCAGTGTAAGCCTGGTACGTTACTCTGGCTCTGCAGAGCTAAGCGTCAAATTGCACTTGCAGCTGCTGTTTCACTGATAAGTCAATAGCCTCAGGATGATGGCATTTCAAACACAGTTGAACTATCAAGACGGAGACTTATCCAGAACGAATAAGATGAACTAAAATGCTTACGGGCTGTGGAGTCACAGAGACTATGGGTCCCAGGCTGGTGTCACCACTTTCTGAGCTACCTAACCTCAATGGAGTTACTCAAGTTTTCCAACTATAATGTCCGTATTAGGAAAATGAAGAGGATAAAACTTACCTGGTAAGGTACCGGGGGACTTAAATGAAAGGAGGCAGGTGAGTCCCCTAGCACAACAGCGGGAACTTACATGTTCTCAGTAGATGCTAACTGTTATGCAGAGAAGAGGAAGCTGACACTAATGGGAAGGCACTGAGTAAGCGGCTGACAGAATCATCGGGACCAGCTTTCCTCACCCCCATGCAGGGCTCCAGCCACATGCCAGTGCAGGTCAGAGCTTCAGAGCAACAACCTGGTGCTGAGGTTGGGCACTCCGGCAATCCTGGCCCAGCACCAAGCATTTGGAATCCTTTTGATCCTTCCCCACCAAACTTGGAGCATTCATTCTGCATCTGGTCAGAATACCATGTATTCATGTGGTCTCGGCCATCTGTGGTCCGCCAGGGCATGCCTATGGAGCTCCTCTGACTGTAATCATTGACTAATGACAAGCCACGTTCCATTTGTCAAGCTGCAGTGAAGAAAATACCAATCATGCTCCAACTTGTAGGATGGCCTCAGACTGTGGGGGTGAGCTGCCCCGCCGGGCTTGCGGACTTCCAGCTACCCTCCCTTCGAGCCACCTGGTGAATTCCTACTCAACCTTCACTTGAAACACAAATGGCTGGCTTCTTTCTGTGGCCTTCCCTGACCTCAGTGTCATGGACAGTTGTGATCACTCCATCCGTGAGCTTAGGATACTGTGCAGAGCTCTAGTATATGGCAATTCTAATGCAGTCTTTGAATTACCTGCTTACATAACTGTCAGCCTCTGCAATGGTTAATTTCTTTTGCTTTTCTTTTTTCTTTTTCTGTTTCTTTTCTTTCTTTCTTTTTTTTTTTTTTACATCAACTCCTTTAAGGATTGTTTGAAATCTTGAAATTTGCTCTTGTGCATGCACACGCGCATGCGCACACACATACACCTGAAGAGGATTACACACATCTTTAAAAAGTCAATCTTAGGGGCACCTGGGTGGCTCAGTGGGTTAAAGCCTCTGCCTTCGGCTCAGATCATGATCCCAGGGTCCTGGGATCGAGCCCTGCATCAGGCTTTCTGCTCAGCAGGGAGCCTGCTTTCCCCCCTCTCTGTCTCTGCCTGCCTCTCTGCCTACTTGTGATCTCTGTCTGTCAAATAAATAAATAAAATCTTAAAAAAAAATAAAAAGTCAATCTTAGGGATCCACCATGGGTCCAATGTTAGAAACTCCCACTCAAGTCCTTGTGCACCTCCATTTACGTTTTCCTTGCAAATCACAGGGACTGGCACGTTGTGGGCATCTGATAAGTGAATGAAGAAATGAGTAAACAGATAACTGTCTATGTAAAGGAAAGGCAGGATTTTTCCTAAAAGCATACACAAAGAATTCACAACTATCTCAGAGAAAACTAGATGTTGGAGAGTCTTTGGAGAAGTTTGGGTCAACTCATGCGAGCCTTTCTAGACTCAGTGACCTCATCCTATTTCGATTCTCTTTCTCGTGCTGCTGTATAGTGAAAACCATGGTGGAGGGGAAAATTAGTCACACTCAGTTTCTGAAATCCAAGCTATAGCAATTTTTCACAGGGGCACAGGTTAAATGAGTGGAGATTATACCCCCTTCTGGCCCGTTTCTATTAGAGACCATTCAAAGACAAGTGGAGATCAATGTGTTTTGCCTTTTTGGGAAAAGGGTGAAACCTCATCTACCAGTCTCGCCTTACAGCTGCATCCCATCCATGACTGTTACATGGGGTCATGGCTACAGGCTCTACACTCAAGCTGGCAAGGACCTAAGAGAAGGCTACCTAGGCATTGCAGGAAAACACTGGGGCATGGTGGAAGATGAAGGGCATTTTGTTCGGCTTCATAATAATGCCCTGTGTCTTACCACCTCTAAGCAGCACACATCCTGCCTTATAGCTGACAGGGGACACTCTCCTAGGCCAAGAACTGAGCCTGGCTTCCAAGAGTCAGTGTGGACAACTCTTTGGAGAAGGTGCTTTTCTACCTAGAAAAATCTGTTTTGTCATTCCTGTGGTATTTTTTTAAAATACATTCTTTCCTCTTCAATTTTTCACAACATGCCTGCCTAGATGAATGTCAATGTGTTTAAGAAGAAAAGAAATGAGAGAAAGAAAGAGATAATACAGAAGTGTTTTTCCTTGATGGTGAACTTCATCTTCTTCCTGGGGGCCCCTGGCAAACTCTTAACCTCTAACACTTGTGGAGGAATGCCCATTGGTGAGACCGGCTGCTCCCCAGCTCTCCTGTGAGCAGCTAGAGGTCTCTAGTGGAAATCGAGGGCAATCACAGCTTTCTCAGGTATGTATGGTATGACAGGCAGGGAGGGCCCTGATAGTTACAGGCCATGGCCAACAAGAACTGCTAGCAGAAGCCACTTTCCACATACATAAATATGTGGGTTGACGAGCATTCCAATGGCCTCATGTCCCCACCTTCAAAGGTTCTTGGGATTTGGGACAGATGATTCGGATCAGACTTTGAAAAAAAAGAACAAAAGATGAAGCCAATCCTTGCTCCTTTCTCTTTCTTATCTGCTTGGAAACCATGTTTCTAGTTACAAAGGTTGTAATTCCAAGAGCTGTGTGAGTATATTATGAAGGTGAGACCTATTCTGCCATAAACTGGGAGCAATGTGAGACTATGATTTGTGGAGAGCAAGATATTTCTAAATATCCTAGCTCCGCAACAGCAACATAAGGATAGGAGGTTCCCCCTACACCTAAGATGTCTAAGTGTTGCAGATTCTCCTTATCAGGAAACACAACATTTTAACATCATTTTCTTCTTTTCTATTTTCAGCTAGGGGAGAGCCACATGATTCTTTTAACAGAGAAAAGACAATCATGAATAGAAAAAAAAAAAGTTACTAGACATCAACTCTTTGTATAGCCAAGTTCCATTTCAGTGAGAACGGTGCTCCTAACACATAGTCAGTGATACATTTTAAACCTACCCTTGGCTGTCTGGAAAGAAATCCTATTCTAATGAATAATTTAAGAGCCTTGCTGTTTTCCATATTTGGGGATAGAAGGTGGTTTACTTCAGTGAAAGAAAAGAAAAGAAAAAAGAAAAAAGAAACAAGTTGGAAACATTTGCCCCACAGGTCGCTGATAAAGCCATGGTGAAGAAAGCGTGGGTAATTGGGAAACCAGATGGTTTGATCTTGTCAGTTTTGATTGCTTTCACCAAATCCAAACCTATTCTTGTACTACAACGGGTCTGGGCTTCTGAAAGTGTGGAGACTGGTTTTTATCACCTCCATTTGCACGATTGAAGTATACCATAATAATGAATAAAAAGATAGCATATTTTAAAGCCTAAATTAGGAAATGAAACAATCCTCTAAAATAGGTAAAGGAAAACATTAGTGAAGAGGGGGGGTGGTTTGTAACAACCAAAACAAATACCTCTAAGTATTATTATAGGCATTAGAATGTTCAGATTCTTTTAAGCCTCCCCTGGAGTCTTATCTACGATACTGTGTAGTTCTTTATTTGTGCTACTAACAAGTCTTGCTATTGCTTGTTAAACATCTAGGATCCCTACTGGAACACATATCCCGCTTGGTGTGTCCCCCCACATCTGGGATGCCTGGTACGCTGCAGTGCTCATCAAATATTTGTGAACTGCATTCATAGTTAATACATGACTGTAACACAATGATTACCAGAAAGGATGCCGACCATTTTAATAGATAGGCCCCCCAAAATGTGACCAAACTGTTTCTATTAGATTGACATTTTTCTATTCAGGAACCATAGGGCTAGAAACAAATAGTAGGAATATTTAATGGAAAGAGAAATCAACTAAAAAGAAAAGTTCTAGGAAATTCTTCACTCTTTTAATGGGGAAATCTCGTCCATTACTCCTATCAGCCCATGGAGGGAAGTATTTCCCCCAATTTTATTTATTCATTCGTTTGTTTGTTTGTTTTTAAATGCTAGTAAGTTACTTTAAAAAAAAAAGATTTTTATTTATCTGTCAGAGAGAGAGAGAGCAAAAGTGTGAGCACAAGTAGGGAGAGCAGCAGGCAGAGAAAGAAGCAGGTTCCCTGTTGAGCAGGGGGCCTGATGCGGGAGTCGATCCCAGGACCCTGGGATCACGACCTGAGCCTAAGGCAGACGCTTAACCAACTGAGCCACCCAGGCATCCCATTTCCTATTTTAAAGAAGAGAAAAGGCAAAGGGATTTTAAGAAGCAAGTCCAGTTTTACTCTAATCTGTGTGACCCAAATAGCAAATAAAGCCATCAGGCTTTTTAAAGGGGGAAGGAGGAGGTAGTTCCCATCTGACAAAATGTATTCTTGAAGCAGAAGAATAGTTTGGGGTCAAGATATGGAATAAGGAAGGAACAGGAGGCCTAGTTCCAAACAACAAGAACCATGGAGTAGAATGTGCAAGAGAAGGCAGCTGTGCTAGATTCTTCCTTCAAAACTAGACTTACCCTGGCTGCATCTCGGGAAGCTGTGGGAATCTGTGTCATTATTTGGGAGACCCCCTGGTTGAAGCTTTCACTGAATCTCGGGAATCAGCAATTCTAATTTCAAAGTGAATAAAGACCCTGTTAAAATACGAACATAATTACAAATGTATACGCCATTGCTCTCTGAAGGCAGACCTGTCCTTCTAGGAAAGAGACTACCATAGGTAACTCCAGGTCAGAACTCTTGTGCTCAGAGCCTTGCAAAAGCTTTATGGCTCCCAGAACAACAGACTTAGCCTGGCCCCACAGGAGTGACCACCAGTACCACCTTCCACCCCCTGTAGCCCCTCTGCCTCAACATCTTCCACTCTTCTCCACGCTCAGTCCGCTCTAGGCACCAGCCCATCTCCTCACAAGTCTTACAACTCTATCCACAGATCACATGTCTTTATCTATATACCCACTTAGCTAACCCTTCATTCCTGCAGGTCTCTTCCTTGGCAAATCTAAAGCGACACACATCCACCCTGCCTCGCTCTCCCCATCCCCAACCCTTCATCATCTCTTAACCTGCTATAGTGCTCCTCACTAAGTAATGTGAGAAGGTGGTTTATTTATTTTGATAACTGTCTCCTTTACTGGAATGTAAGCTCTATCAAGGCTGGTATTTCTATTGATTTCATTAGAGGTGTGCCTCAAATAGGGCCGAGCACACAACAGGCACTCAAACATTCTGCCTGAGTGGGTGGTTGGAGCACAGAGGAACTGGTCATGTCTCCTTCTCAACGTCCAGAGAAGCATGTGCAGAGGCGGAATTACATTTCTGTGCTCTCGGAGGTTGCAGGAGGCAAGGAACCATCTTGTCAGGTTCTGAGATTGGAGGTTTCAGGACAAGATGACAGTTCCATTAACGAACGAGAGGGAACTGAGAAGTGTTCTTTGCAGAAACTCCCTTTGTGCAATTTGCTTTCTCAGCACAGATTAAGGTTTTCTCAGAGATCTCACTCATTCTGTCTGTTTGAATTCATTTTCACAGACTCTGCATGTGCCCAGAGAGAGTCCCACTGCTTCTTTCTAGTCCACACCAGCTTCCTGTGAATGGCCACCACAAGCCCCAGGGGAGGAGGAGTGGCACAAGGATGCGACATCTCAGGTCTGTGTCAGAGGATGAAAGAGGTCTGGTACAGCTGCCACAGTCCTGAGGCTGTCCCTCCTGGCAGGGATGGAGAAAGGTCACAGCACAGATTGCCTGCCAAAGATGAAAGAAACTCTGAGTGTTTTCAGGGATGGCTCTTCTTTCAGACAAGTCTCAAAACCATAATGCTACATGTACCTTTGAAAGCATACACTTAGCTCTCTTTATTACCGGCTTGCCTCTTGTGAGGGCTTCTGGTGGATAACAGGAACCCAGAGTGACAGAACGTTGATATTAATTATCAGCCATTTTCCTATCAGTGGATTTCTTTATAGTAACTTTGGTTTATTTGAAAGGAAACCACCGTTTTTCAGGGGAAGTTTGCTATAGTTTAGAGAAATACAATTATTTATGTTTTACCCTACCTGTTAATTCATATGTAGGCCCAGCTTAGACACTCATGTTAGAAGGAAAACACACACGCATTTTTCATATTTAAAATCATTTTTCCATTGACAATGAACTGGGGTGCCTGGGCGGCTCAAGCAGTTAAGCATCCAACTCCTGAGCTCAGTTCAGGTTTTGATCTCAGGGTTGTGAGTTCAAGCCCCGTGTTGGACTTCATCCTGGGCATGGAGCCTACTTTAAAGAAGAATTAATTATTTTTTAAAAAGAATAAAATAAATGGGAATGGACGTGAAAGCGTTTGTCCTAGCACCTAGGAACCATCTCCTATGAATTACTTGATTCGTATCTGCTTAATGCATACCTTTTGAAATACCTAAGCTCATTTAGACACTACAAAACGTTCCAAACTTGAATAATCAAACATTATTCACTGAGCTTCCTGAACTATGTCCTAATGTCCACAACTATGCTCAAGCCTATGCTCCCTCAGCCTTTTGTACCAGCTGCACTGGAGCAATTGACAATCTTAATTATCAGTTCCTTCATGCGTCTCTGACACTAGAACTTAAGCCCTCCAAATCTCACCTTTCCTTCCCCCATCCCTGCTCTGCCCAGTACCTTACTTGCTGCCTGACACTCAGTAAATGTTCAATAAATTCATTCTTTTACCCATTCATTCATTCATTCACCACTTAAGAGCTGGTAGAGGTCAGACACTTTGCAAGACACAGGGGATATGACAATCAGGATTCCCAGCAGACCCCAGTTGCTGCCACAGAGAGCTCATGGCACAGAGGCTGGGTATAAAGGGAGGCAACCAGACTACCATCAACAATTACTCAAAGGATGAAGTGAGTTCAGATACACACTTTTTTTTTTTTTTAAGTAAACATCATGCCCAGTGTGCAGCCCAGCATGGGGCTTGATTGAACTCGTGACCCTGAGATCAAGACCAGAGCTGAGACCAAGCGTTGGACCCTTAACCAACTGAACCATCCAGAAGCCCCTAAGATACACATTTTAAAAGAACATGGAAGGGGCTAATATATTCTCAGCATCCGGTAAGTCTCCCCAGAAGAAATTACATTAAGACTAAGGCCAAAAGGATGGATAAAAGTCAGGAAGGGCAGTGGGGAAGACTATTTCAGATAGAGGGAACACCATACAAGATCTGCTGTCTCCAAATTCATGACACATAATAGCCTTTAAGATTTGGCAATGATAAACTCAAATTCCTAGAAATTCTTGGCAATTCCCAAGTCATAAGTATATTTGTAAGATATTAGTAAGTGACCACAGTGCTAAGCAGTAGTGAATCATTTTCAGTGGTAGAAGTACAACCAGAAGCTTCAAAGGCAATCTGTAACTTCATTCTCACAAAGTGGAACAATCTTCAAGGCTCTATATAAATAGGGCTTAATGAAATTTTCAAAGGATGCCTTAGGTTTTCCTGTTGAGGAAAAAAAAAAAAACAAACAAAAACAGAATAAAAGAGAGACTTGCCAAAGAAATCAATACTACAACTATCATTAGAATTTAAGTTTTAGCTGGCTCCCATTTGTAAACTCATTTTACACTTCCCTCTTAAAATAACTGTGGTCCACAAGTGCTTCAGCACTTCTGCCACTGAGGCAAAATGATCAAAATGCCCAAAGAGCATGTGATGAAAACTGCCTGAAATCTAGGTTTTTATTTCCATAGATTTAGTGTTTGAAGTCATAGAAGAGTTTACAAACTGCTGAAGAGGCATTTCCCAGGAAGCTGCAGACAATGTTAGTTCTTAGAAGAACACTAAATGGCTATCTTAGTCATTCATCCACTTAGACACTCTTCCAGAGAAAGAGAAATATGCCCTACTTTCACATACTTTTATACAGATCCAACAATTTCTCTCGGAAAACAATTCCAACAGTTAACAGCCTTTGTCATGAAGAAATGTGGTATTTAGATTAAGTGATATGTATGTCACTAAAACTATAGTCCAACCATTCCACCTATTTGGACAAGGAGGGAAGTGACATAGGATGGTCCACATATTTAGTGACGGTTTGGGCTTCAGGTTTGTAGCATGTGGAGAGGCCACCAGGGACCTGGCCCCAGCAGCTTCACTCTGAATGAATGAGCTCAGGTCTCAGCCCATCTTAATGCTCATCTAGCAAAGCCACCAGGAGAAACATGACTCTTGACCACACAGTGCTAGGGAGGAAGGCCTTTCCTAACAGCCACTAGCCTGGAGACTGTGGGTAACTCATCCAAAATGGGAGTGGAAATATCAGCAAACATTCTTTAAACTCCAAAAGGAGAGAATCAATACCATAGTCCTGTTTCCTTCCCCTTATCCTGGAAGTTCTTAAGGATGTTAGGAGAAGAATGGGAAAAGATTTAAGTAATGAGGTGAAGCACCTAAAGTGATTTGTATGAGTAGGTGTACATATGTACATATGTGCATGTGCTTACCTAAGTGTGTGTGTGTGTTTGTGTGTTCGTATATGTGTGTAATCATATCTGTGTTTGCTTGCACACTTGCATGTGTTGTGTACTAGAGTAATTAGGTGTGTATTTGCATGTGGGTATATGTGCTTGTGTGCCTATATATGTATATACACATGGATGTATGTGTATTTGAGTGTATATGAGTGTGTTTGTGTGTGTGCATATGTACATGTATGTATATGTGGCAGAGAAAGCATAGACTGGGGTTTGAAAATAGCACTAATGACCAAATTAACTGAAGGGAAGACAGAATGATACAGGCTCACAGATTTTTTTTTTTAAGATTTTATTTATTTATTTGACAGAGAGACAGAGATCGCAAGTAGGCAGAGAGGCAGGCAGAGAGAGAGAGAGAGAAGGAGGCTCCCTGCTCAGCAGGTCCCTGATGTGGGACCCAATCCCAAGACACCGAGACCATGACCTGAGCTGAAGGCAGAGGCTTAACCCACTGAGCCACCCAGGTGCCCCTAGGCTCACAGATTCTGATCCTAAGAAAAAACATTGTAAAATTTGGAAGTATATTTAAAGGAAGTCGTGCAAGGACTATTTCTCTAAAGTAAGCTATTGCTCACTGCCCTTGAACAAAGCGATCTAGATTCTGCCTTCCTAACAGTCAATGCCTCACATGTCATGGCATGTGAGGACCCCACATGCTCAGATCCTCTAGCTCCATGTTTGGGATGGCATGGGAAGGAACTCAATGTCACATCACGAACTCAAAGAATTTCAAAAAATTCTTGACCCCTTGATTTTGAGGAATAAGTATATGTTTAGTTTTACTATTCCAAACTTATAGTATAAAAAAAGGGAGATAACAAACAGCCAAAGATATCTCACAGATTTATGATTTTTTTTTTTTTATCTACTGTTCAAGATCAGTAATAAAATGATGGATTGGCCAAAAACATTTTGGCCTTTATGGCTTCAAAAAAGAATAAAATTTTAACAAACATTTTTTTTTTAACTAAGATATGCTAAACTATGTGACAATACTAATAAATAGTGGCAGCTTAGTGTTGCTAATGATACCACTGTTGACGTTCAAACTACCTCATGAAGGTAAGTGTTAATATGGTAATAGTTATTGAGCGTCTACCATATATTGGGAAACCAAGTATAGAACACAGTGTCTGCCCTTAAGGAGACAGTTCTGGGGAGTCCACAGAACAATAAACAGATGTTTACTGAGTAATGAGCTGAAGCAGCCCTCTGTCTGTGGAAAGTGCAGGGAACATAAAACAGGAAGTTAGGAGACTACTTCCACCAGTGTTTCTTAAAGGATGAATAGGAAACACCACAGGCAAATAGAATGGAGTCTCCCATATATATGATCCAACATATATATGTATATAAAACTGGAATTAGTATTATATATTATATATAAAACATTGGTATATATGATATGATATATAATACCAATTATATGTACATTATAAATATATAACTCCATCTCCAAATATTTTAATACCAGTCTACCTTCCCTTCAATCAATAGATATTTCTATCTTGTTGCTCCTTAGGGTTCTTAATTATTCCCCATATCTACCCCTACTCCAAACTGAAGAGAAAAATGAAATATTAAAGGCATCCTTATCAATGAGAGTACTACATACAAAAATTATTTGCAAATAATATAAGCTCTTAGTTGGTACATCTCAGAATTACCGCCCCTGCATTTATGTGGAAACCTGCCACAAATTCTTCAACTTTTTATGAGAATTCAGCTGAACTATTTGTCATTTCCTTGAGTCCCTAAACGGATGCACATTATGGAAAGGGAAAAGTTCTTGCCCGATTTTTTGATCCATCTGAAATTAAACTGAACTACAATCCTCAGAGATTGGAGGGCCACTTCAAGCTGGCAGGAAGGAGAAGAATGGCAAGAAAATGAAGGTACACATCTGTGGAGAAACAGGGGGGCTCTGGTGAAGAGCAGGGCACCCCATCTGCCACATCACATCGAGCTCCTGTGGGTTTGGGGCATCTGCGGAGGGTAAAGAGGCAGCAAGAAAGCGCTTCTCCAAGAATGGGGGAAAGAGGACATTTGGTGCCATGCACTTGACACATTTTCACTCAGCCTTTGCACTTGAAATGTAGTACCTTTCACAGTTGGAAAGAAAGAACAGCTATGCCAGTGACAAAACTGGAACACAGAGGGGAAATTCATAACACTTTGCACTTCAGGTTTCCTGAGAGAATGTGCCATCCATACTAAGTAAGCATGACACAGTTTAACAGCAATAGCCTGGCTGGGCTCAAGCTGTTCATTAAAGTTCCAGGTACAGTAAGGAAGAATCAATTTGACAGAGAGCCGGTAAAGACTTCTGGGGAGAAAGGAGAAGAGAAATGCTCTTGCAGAGAATTCAGTCTAAAATCAGAAAAGCTCACAAAGAAAGATTCTCATGTGCACTTAGAGGACACTCCTGGGAATTCTGAATGGCATTGTATATGGCAGGAATTTCTCAGAGTTGCAATCACACTAGTGTTAGACTTGACCTGGGATTAAGAGGCACAGAAAGAATTGAGTAGGTGATGCTGTTTAGGAAAATCTGGACATTTAGCAAACGCACATTTAGCAAACGCACATTAAGAGTTTGCAGATTCTGCTGTGCAGTGAGGTCACGATCCACACAAATGTCAATTGGAGGCAGACCTAGATCTTCCTTTCTGGCTTGGCCCCTGGGGAACCTGGGCCAGTTACCTCGTTTCTTGGAGCCTCAGTGTCCTCATCTGTCAGCTAATTGCACTCCTCTCACAGGGAAGCTGAGACAATTAAGTTGAGTAGCATATATCAAGAATCTGGTCTAGTGGCTGGCAGAGGGCAGTGAATAAAAGTCAAGCCAGGCAAGTAACAATATACTTCCTCTTTGTTGTGTTTGTATTATTTTACTTCTACGGTGATAGCAGTAGAAATACAAGTACTATTAGTCACAGTATTCTTCCTAGTTTTAACATCTAACGATCACGTTAAATACTTCCCTATCATACTGAGTAGTGACCATATTAAGATAATGTACTCTGAGCCTTATATAAATTATTTCTTTTAATATTCATACAACCGCAAGTAACTTAAGAGGTTATTTTTCTTTCATTTATACAGATGATAAGACTCGGAGAGATGAAGGACTTATCTGAAGTCACACAGAGCTAGTCAAATGCTGAGTTCAAATTTAAATCCAGGTCTGTATTACTCTGAAGCTCAGAACTTTATTAAGTGAATCCAAATATGAGATAAATATAGCTGGGATTAGTATAGATTCTGACCAAGGGAGCTCAGAAAGGCTAGACCAAAGACATATTATTTGAAGAGAGTCCTTGAGGATGGAGAGCTTTTTCAAGATGGGGAAGGATCTCCCAGACAGAAAGAACCATCTCAACAACTGACAAAGGCCTTCAAGTGTTTAGCATGTGCCATGGGTGGAGGTCTAGGCCTTTTGGAGGGACCTGAGTCAGGGCCTTCAGAAGAGGTGTTAAAACAGCCAGCAGAGTGCCACAGGATACTGAATATAACAGTTCTGCTGCTCAATGGAGATGCGAAGGTCAAGAACATGATTGTGGGTACCACATACCCACAAAGTCTAACATACAGTGCTAAATCATCTCAACAAGATTAGAAGAGGACAGACTCCAAGCCAGTGCTGCCAGAACTAGGTGATTGCCCTCTCCAACCACGTAAAAGTTTGAGATTGAAAAAAATCAAAAGGGAAATTTCTTTGGAAAAAAATTGTTCAGTATTTTACAATTTTCTTCTCCCTGGATGAAGGGAATAAAGAGCCACAGACCCACGTCACCCCTAGTATAACGGGGTGAAAAAAGACTAATGGAAAAACTTAACATGTGTTTCCAGGAATCTGGAGGACATAGAAACTAGTGTTTGATGGATGTTGAAAAAATTGAAAGGTGAAAGATCAGATAGTGAAAAAGGAGAAAGAAAGACTTTGTTCTTTCAGAATGAAGAAAAAGAGAGCTGTGTGGGAGGGGAGATGTTTCTCTACCCGTGACATGACCGAGGGGCTTTTACTTCCCTGTTTCTAGAGGTCAATTCTGTCAGGAATAAAAAGCCTCTCTGACCCAAAACAAAACAGACTCCTCACAGGAGGAACAGATGGGGATACGCTGTGTCCCCTACAGTGAAGGGCCCTTGAGAAGCCCATGGGATGAGGTAGACAGTTCTAAGTGGCCTTCAGATGAGATTACTACTCATAAAATGTACTGTAGTCTGAGATCTTCAGCAGAGAAACTCTGAGGATCCCACAAAAATATCCCCCAAGGGAAAGAGCCAACAGTAATCAGTCCATAGTCCAGAGGGCAGAAATGCAGGTGGCAACTGTAGTAACCTGCCTTAACTCTACCCACTATCCAATCTGATGCCTTCATGGCCAAGGCCTGCTTTTTCACTGAACTTTTTAATTATTGGAAGTAACTGGAATTTTTAAATTAAGCATGTCTTGGAAAGCTCTTCCATCCAGTCCTGGGGAACGGTGGTTTTACCATCATGTACAATGAGAATGAGGAGGCTGAGAAAGTTGCTTTCAGGCTTGTATCTTACTGAGACCACCTAGTAGAATAAAAATCAACCAGAACCATAGTAGCAATTACACGAGTGATAAAAATCAATCTGTGCAAACTCTTCATCTACCACATACTCTTCCTCATCCTTTTGTCTGGTCTCTTCACCAACCCAGGGAAGCTTTGGGTTTTGTCCTTAGTATCTCTCTTTTTACTAGGTTCTAGAAACTGGTGAGCCACATAGATTTTTCTCTTTCATCACCACTCACACTGGTTTGATTCTGCCAAATCAGTACTCATGTTTGAATGGCAGGAAGTACAAAGTGCTTTTAGGCTAATCCACTGGAATTTGAAAATTAGATTATGTCTTTATTTTTAAGGGACATAAGTGTCATGCTACTAAATCCATACTTCTTTTTTCTCTTTTGCAGATAGAGGGAGATACTGAAGGATTTTAATCTGAGCAGTGACATAGTTATATGTGGAGGGTTTCATCTTTAATTATTTTTGGCAGCGAGTATGGGGAATAGATTGAATAAGGAAGAAAATAGAGAGAGGAAAATCAATTAAGAGGTAAGCTTGAGATAAGTAACCTATATAGTTAGTGGGAGAAAAATTAGAATTCTCCAGTGACCCATCGAAAGGCAGGCCCTGAAGTGCAGTAAGCATGTAAACACTGAAGGAGCAGACTAATAAATCAAGCATGGTAATCATCTGAAAATAAAGATTTCTGATGTTAGCTGCAGACTGCGCATTGATTGATAAATTAGGACTCTTGTCCTTCCAACTATCACAAATTTTATTTTCATGTACTATCCTGGAGTCTTAGATTATAAATTTCAATGAGATTTTCTGTCTCATAGACTTAATTGCATGGCTCTTCTTGCAAGGTTAGGAAAGGGAAAATGGCTTCATGTCTTCTAAACATCTGCTGTCTTAGAAAAAAGGAAAACACTCTTCCCCTCTCCCTCTCAAGTACTTCTTTATCTAAATGGCAAATGCGTTTCTTATCAAGTAGGGGGTTTTTATTATCAAGAAAAATGATATTTTTATTTCACTTTCAGCCCCATCTGGAATGATTCTTTTATTTTAAATCAGCTTTACTTTGGTCTTATTATTTTCACAAACATTTTTAAAACTTCTTTGAAAATAACATTAAATGCTTTGGGACACTAGCCAAATATAATTCCCTGAGAAACATCAAAAGAAGAGCTGGACTTATTGAGAACAATTTTCCGTTCTAATATACCAAAGTAACAATAAAATTTTTGTTAGAGAAAAGGCATGATAATATTCTGTGTCAATTTACATACCCTGATTTCTCCTGTTATTAATGGGCCACATATTACTGCCTCCATTCCTAGGAGCCATCTGGTCACACACTTGACCCTTTTCACCTTGTTTCTCTAGTTACAAATACTAGAGGATTCAGCCTGCACCTTGGACATATTCTGTCTTTTATATCCTTTTCAATTCTTCATATTTATTATCAGTTTTTGCTAGGATAATTTCCTCATAAATGCAGGAAATCATTAAAATAGTAATACTAATAGCAACCATTTATTGAATGCCTACCATATGCCAAATACCACGCTCAAGATTCTCTTCCATTACCTCCATTTATTTGCACAAGTCCAGGATATAGAAATATTATTTCTATCTTAGAAATGATAACACAAGCTCAAAGAGATTAAGTGATCTGCCCAAAGTCATACAATTGATGAATGAGTTTGAAAAGCCAGAAAACCTTCCAACAGTTAAGAATAGAAATAAGTGTGGGGAGAAAGGGCACCAGAAAACATAAGCCCTGGAATTCCATTCTTAAATGTTGTGTTTACCTGGTACCTTCCATCTTTGAAATTATAGAATGCTAATTCGCTCTAGATGAAAAGCTTTTGATTGGGGCCTGGAAACACTAAATCCCCTTCCTAACACTGACTCATTTTGTGTCCTATGCTAGTCACATAACCTTGTTGAACCCATTTTCTTCACTTGCAAAATGGAAATAATAATATGTATGGTACAGGGGTGTTGTGGAGTGTAATTAGCGTTTCTAAGTTACTTTGAGATGATCAGATGAAAGGTGTACTTTAAATTTACAACATTAATTATTATTTTTATTGTACATAATCATTTGAAAATACAAGAAGGTCTTAGATGTTATTTTATCATAACATAATACAGCACAAAACTTTTTCTGAAATCTATGCTGTCATGGGTTAATATGACCTACTCATTCAAAGATTATTCCCAGAGAAATCAACTTTCAACAATATGAAAAATAGGGTAACTCACAGAAACAGGAAAAAGTGTATCAGTAGGTATTGGTTTGACCAGTTAGAACAGACACACCTAACTGTTGAAGTAAACACAACAGCAGTAGCGATAATTGAAGGAAACAAAGACGGACCTTGATTGCAAAACAATATAATGGTGCCTCTATTTGAAGTGTGCTTTTCTTGTTAGGAACCCAAAGCAGTTTACCAATATTATCTCCATAATGAGGAGAGCAAAGAGGAGTCCACTTTAAAGACAGATGAATGGAGACTTAGTGACTAAGTGGTTTGCCCAAGGTCACTGAGTCCATTGCTAGCAGCAGGGTTCAGGCTGTCCTCTCCCTTGAGGAGGTCAAAGAGTTTGCTACAGGTGGAGCTGGAAATGGAACTTGGGTGTTTTGTATCTAATAACTGGGTGATGTTACCTCTCTTTAAGCAAATGGGTATAGTCCGAGGATAAAGACATCTTAAAAAAGAGTCTTCTGCAATATCTAAATAAAAGCTCTACTAATGCTTAGAGGCTTGAGGTTGAGTAAGTCTATCCTAGATTAATAGTACTTGGGAAAGCATGTTTCTTTTTCATAGTTTAATTGCTGCAATTTCTGTTTTCATCAGTAATGATAGAGATCCCAAAGGGGTGTTATTTCTTATGGTGCATTTCCTATCACTGGGGAAAAAACAGGCTTCTACAGAGAGTGATTAGGACCTCAAAACTTGTTCAATAGATTATTTATTTCATATCAGGAAATCTTCAAAATATTTGACCCCAGCCTAAGTCTCAGGAAGTGCTAGCATGTATTCATCTCAGATAAATCATATCTTAAGACTCTCTTTCTCCATATGTCCACTTTTTGTCTTCATAAACATTCTTTATTTTTTTTTAAGATTTTTATTTATTTATTTGACAGACGGAGATCACAAGTAGGCAAAGAAGCAGGCAGAGAGAGTGGAGGAAGCAGGGTCCCTGCTGAGCAGAGAGCTGGATGTGGGGCTTGATCCCAGGACCCTGGGATCATGACCTGAGCCAAAGGTAGAGGCTTTAACCCAGTGAGTCACCCAGGTGCCCCTTCATAAACTTCTTAATATAATTGTCATCTAAGCTTACAAGATAAAGTATAAGAGAAATCTCACTGATATTTGACTTGGGTGTCTTACAATATCTGAGACCACTCAATTATAAAAAAAAAAAAATCAAAAATGCCATTACCAGGTTTTATTTTATGTTAACTTGTGCAGAGTTATTAGCAGACATCTATTACATGATTAGAATCCATCATGAGATAACATCTGGATGATATTTCTGCAAATCAGACAAGTATTTCTCATTGAAGTTTTCAAGTTTAAGAAATTTCTCACTTTCTTTCTCTTGAAAAAGGTATACTATAAATTGTTTCATCCAGAGACTCAGAAAATATATAAATACAAAAACAAAGTATTAAAAAAAAGCAGAAAGTACCAACTTACTGAAAACTTGCCAGAAAAACAACATATGAAAAACTTTCCTGATAAGACCAACCAAACTTGTTTGAGAAAAAGGTGAGACGATGAGAAATTTGATAAAGTCTAAGAAATTACCACACTGAGGATGTGTTTACATACTTCCAAGTTGCTACAAATAATAACTCTTAGAATTCGTCCTGTTTAATTCTTTATGACTTAATTGGTATTTATTATTGAATCCGTCTGTAAATATAATTGTGTCAAGTGGCAATGTCTTTAACCAAAAATCAGTTCCAAACTTTTGAATCATTTTCTTTCTGTGTGTGCAGCATCTAGGTCCCAAATGATGGTTGCCTTACATCTAGAACTGTCTTACAGACCAATTCTACCTGTTTGGATATCTCTGACTCACTCAGGTTCACAGGATTCTAATTAATTAGTGGGGCAAGTTTCTACCCTGCATTATTTATCACACAATCTCCAGCTTTAAGACTTGTATCAGCTCTCTGGGCCAAACAATACAACATACAGCAACTTGTTAAGAGTTATTTTCACATAAACTTAGCTTCAAAATAACCAACACCCACACTAGTCTGCAATGGTTAGTCCTCTAATGCCCAGACACATCACTAAACAGTGGAGTGATGATATAACACAGAGCTAATAATCCAATACCTTGATTTCCTTTGAGATAAGTTAAAAAGTATCTTTGGGTGACTTTGATTTTTCCCATTAGTATTTAGGAACAGAGAAAAGGTATTATGCATTAAGCTTTTTTAAAATGGTTCTTTAAATAAATTTTCTTGGCCAAAAGGATAAGTTGTATTAATTGTCAAACACTCAGAATCTTCCTTCCATCCACCAATTAGCATTGCTTTGGATTTTTCTGTGACAATCCAGAACACTGACATCGCCAAATGCTAGTTAGGATGTGGAGCAACAGGAATTCCTTGCTGGTGGTGATAAAAAATGGTACAGCCACTTTTGAAGATAGTTTGGCAGTTTCTTATAAAATGGAACATATGTTCCCACGTGATCCAGCAATCATGCTCCTTGATATTTACCCAAAGAAACTGAAAACTTATGCCTACACAAAAACCAGCACACAGATGTTCACAGCAGTTTTGTTTATACTTACCAAAACTTGGAAGCAACCAAGATGTTCTTCTGTAGGTGGATGGATAAATAAACTGTGGTTTATTCAGACAATGAAATATTATTCATTGCCAAAAAGAAATAAGCTATAGGCCATGAAAAGGAGGAAACTAAAATGCATATTACTAAGTGAAAGGAGCGACTCTAAAATGGCTATGTAGTATATGATTCCAATTAGATGACATTCTGAGAAGACAAACTATGGTGACCATAAAAAGATCAGTGACTGCAAAGGTTGGGAGTGAAGGGAGGGATGATTAGGCAGAGTACACAAGATTTGAGGACAGTGAAAGTACCCTATCTAATACCATAATGCTGGATATATGTCAATATACATTTCTACAAAACCATAGAATCTACAACACCAAGAGTGAACCCTAAGATAAACTACAGATTGCGTGATGAGAATGTGTCAATGTAGGTTCATCCATTGTAACAAATGTACCCCTCCGAGAGGAGAAGATGTCGATAATGGGGGAGGCTGTGTATATGTGGGGACAAGGGATATATATGGAAAATCTCTGTACCTTTCTTTCAACTTCCTGTGAATCTAGAAGTTCTCTGAAAAATTAAAGTATTTAAAAACATCCACACATATATACTGTTTACCCTGTTTAAACTGAGTTAGAGAATCCAATTTTGGAGAGCAGCATATAAAGGCCAGAATTCAGTCCACATGTATAAAAAAACCCCAAAAATGTACTAGATGGAATCAGCATGAGCTTTAGCTCCAGAGGAATAATGATGCCACTATGCTGGTAAAATCCTATCTGAAACATGATGTTCTTGTTGTGGGTTTTTGCTTGTTTGTTTGTTTGTTAATTGGTTGGTTGGTTGTTTTGTTTTGTTTTGTTTTAACCTGTCTTAAAAGTTACTTATATTGGGTTTGGAAATGGGATACAGATACCCCAATATAATTTTAAGTCCTCACAAAAGTCTTGAACACAATCTGCTCTACCTGTATAATGTTGCTTCTAGGAGCAGCAGCTAAGATATGTCAAAGTTATGAGTAAAAACATCTTTCCTGGGAGGTGATGAAAGCCTACCACATTGTCATGAGAGGAGTCAGGGGGTAGAGTTGAATGTATTTGCAATAAAGAACAATGACTGGATTACATCAGGTTGAACAGCAGCAGGTCTTACAGAGAGGTGTCTTTGGCTTCTATCCTTGTTGATTCAATACAGCCTTCCCAGGTCTCTTGGATATAGCTGCATAAACTTCATTCTCAATGTTTCTTTCCTTTCTTTACTTTTCAAACATGAGTAGGGCTAGAGCCACAAGATGACTGCCTCTTCACTTACAAATGCCCTCCCTCTTGTTTCAGAAGATCACACCCAGCTCTACACTAATTTAGCAACTTAAAAGCCAAGCAAGAGGAATCCCAAACCGATCTCTCCTCACTCCCTGCAAATCTGCTCTGGTTCAGCTGGGTGTCCAGTGGACTGAGTCATGTAATTACCCCATGGGAAACAGAGAATGGGACTGCATTTAAGTGCTGTGGACTGATCCCATAAGCTCCATTATTTATTTTAATAAAACATGGTTGTGCTTGTTTGGTGTTTGTGTATTTTTAATAGTAATCAAAATTATATGGACTCTAATTTTCCATGAATGCATCTTAATCATACAGAAAGTATAATTAATTGGTTTAGTCAGGGAAGCCTCTTGCCTCCTGCACCACTGTTTCAGATCATGAAGATATTTAAATTATTTTAGCCTTTATTCTCAGCAGACATTAACTGGGACTTTCCTGGTCTCCTACAAAGAAAGAACAAAAGTAAATACTGAACTTCTATCCTTTGTACTCAAATGAAGATCCTAATATGATGGTCTCTTGTCACTGTCTATTCAGGTCTATCAAATATAGCTTATAATTCATTCCATCCAAAGCACTGTGAAGCTTATTCCAAGGCCCACGGTTGCCTGTGTTTATGATTTAGTGCTATGTGGGCAGGAGCTTTCACTCTCTGAGGACTTCTTGGCTTAGATATTAAATCATGATCAGGCACACACCCTGGGTGACATTTTCCTCTTCTTCTTAATTCCCACATAAAACTCCCACTGAAGTGATGGGGAAGATTCATGTGTGTGGGAGGCTGACTTAGTATTCACATAGGTTCTTAACCAGTAAAGAGGAGTTGCAATTCGTCTGCTCACAATGCATTAATGCATGTCATAATCTCCCCTCCTGGCATCAACAACCCAATTTCAGTTCAGAAACTAGAATGGTAAGTACTGAAAATGCTCCAGAATCCAGGGATAGGGCCTCTATTAAAAACATTTGGCTTTCCTAGAATTTAACAGCACAATTCTATTAATGCGAACCAAGCTCAATGTGGCAAATCCTACGCAGCTTAAAAACTCAGTTTAGAGGAGTTAAAAGTCAGCCTGCCCAGCTGACAAGTGACTCAATACTGAAGTTTAATAGTCCTTGCTGTTTGCCAGTAACTGTAAGCCAGTACTTACCTTGGCCTCACTGTGCTGGTTCACCAGCATTTTTCAGTTGGGAAAGTAACTACGTGAACTACAGTGGTTGTGCTAGATGAAAATAGGTGTATTATCATTGGCATTTTGGACAAGCCTTTGGCATTTCATTGTTCTGGCACAGCACACGAAAGCATTACATTGTGTATGAAGAGATTGGCCAAGATGATGAAATGTTGGCTGTCCTCCAAAAATTCGAGTGGTTTACACCCAGTATCGGCTAGGAAAGCATTTGTTCACACATAGGTTGACATTCTCAGCTTAGAAAAGCCTGGGAACTTACCTTCTTTCGCTCACTCATCCACTTTCACACATTTACAAATACAAAACTTGATGTCTGAAACTCATAATGTTTCTAACAGAAATAAAAATCATGAGAGAAACTCATAGACTGAAGATGAGTGATTTATATGACTGAATAAGATCTAACATTTGAATTTTGAGTCATGAAACATTGGAGACTTTGCAAGATAAGAGTGCCAATATATCTGCAATTTTCAATTTTTGATATGTTCAAAGTATTTTAGAACAAATGAAATCTACAGGTAGTCACAAAAAATCATTTCAATCTTCCCACCCACCCTTTCTGCACACAAACCTCCCACCAGAGCACTAACAGCTAGAATAATGACAATGTGCTTTATCTCCCTTATTTTTCTCTCCTCCCAAGAACTAACTATGAAAAGAGAAATGAATTACAGTGATTGGGAAGAGCCCTAAGTTCACTGATCACCTGAAACATACTTTCTTCTCAGAAGAAAGTAGCTTTCTTGTGATGAATGAGGAGGATGCTATGTTCTGCATAACCCCTTCTTGATCAGAAGGAACTCTGCTCTGTGAAACAAGCTTAATGACCCATAAGCATTATAGTATGAAGGACTACTTCCAGCCATCAGTGACCATGGAAAAACCACTGGTCCTCTTAGGACTCCATTTCCTTGAAAAAACAAACAAACCATTGGTTTAATTATTTTTAAAGATCTTAATATAGCTGGATTCTACGTGACAACCTTTGGACTGCCATTTGTGCAATGACTTCATTATTCTACTTCACTGGAAGAATGAGGGAATTAACTTCTCTCAAACTTTTCTCCTTGCTTTTCTACCTTTGTGAACATACATTAGCAGCACATGCAGCGGGGGAGCAAAGATGGTGTTTATGCCTCTCTATGCTGCCCTCAAAAAAGGAAATGAATTTTTATTCCAGCCTTTCCACACTGCTGAGCTATGTTATGGCTTTTAGAAACACCAAGAGTATCTCTGAGGTGAGAAATATGTAGAAATGTTTATGTCATTACCAGTAAATGACTGGACAGTGTGGTCATTCCCTACCACTCCAGTTCTTTAGACCTTTTAAAATGCCATGGCCCTATGAAAGAGCTATATATTATCTTGGAGGTATTTTTTGGTGTAAAGAGAGCCAAGAAGATGATTCTTAGTCTTTACAAACCCAGAAAGACCTTGGTGTTTCTTCCAGGTTCTAGGTTCATAGAAAAACAGTTCTCTACTAAAGGAGAGAATCTCTTCCTCACCCCCACCTCAGCTGCAAAAACAAACAACTGATGACCACTGAACTGTACTTCTCAAAACAGTCTTCTTTTACCTTAGGTTTAATTTATCTTTAACACTATCAAACAACAGCCACCTGAATCTTCTGAAATCCTGATGGACATCTTCATCTCCTATCACCAAAGTTTTTTATTTTTAGAATAAATCATATCTACAATAAGGAAAGAAAATTCATTGCAGGAGACCATTACTATAAAGGAGTAGACTCTAGCACCAAAGAATAACATACTAATTGACGTAGATCAAAGGGTCTCGGACCTACAATAGCAGTTACTTGTTTACACAAGTACTATGCCTTTAACTCTGGCCAGCTTATTCTGTGGCCAAAGAAAAACAAACTTTAGACAACACATGTTGATTCATGGTCAATATCCTGTGCTTGATGGCTTTACGTCTGCCTTGACCCTCACATCCACACTGGTCTTGCATTCTCCTGACTCAAGTATTCTTAATTTATTTAGGAATTTTGACTTCAGACATTGTCCCTTGGATACATGTTTTGATACTACCCCTCAGCTTTCACTTCTGGGCACAACCAGACACTCAGTTCAAGCCTCATTCTACTTCAGATAATTAGGAAAGGGCCTTTCCTAAACTAACTCCAGCCCAGAGCCTATACCAATGACAGATCCTTTGTTTTGTGCCTTGGTAATATCTGACTGGGCTTACTGGCAGGGATGTTGACCCCTATGGACAATCTATAAGCCATGAGAACTAACAGCCCATACAGGCTATAGCAGGCATTGGGCTAAATCTATGGACTCAGTACATGGCAGAGACAGGAGTGAAGTCTGGCTGAGAATTTATGAACCAGCTCTGTCTAGTCACCTAGTGTGTGCATTTGGCATATAGTTTAAAAAGAAAAAAAAGCTATCCCAAAGGTAAAAAGATTCATATCTGCTCCTTTGCTAGATATTTACCAATCCAGAAATCATCCCATATTGGCGGGTCTCAAATTTCATTAAACATCAAAATCTGAAGAGTTTTTAAATTACTGATGCCCACACCCCACCTACAGATTCTCGTTTCATTTGTTCAGGAAGCAGCCCCAATATAGGAATATTTAAATGTTAAGCTCTAGAATTCAGTGCTTATCAATACTTAGCTGAATAAGAATTGCCTGGTAATCTTGATAAAATGCATATTTTAATACAGCAGTGAAGCTTGAGGTTCCACATTTCTAATAAGTTTCCAGGTGTTGCTGATGCTGTTGGTTCATGCGCAACACTTCGAGCAGCAAGATGAAAACTATTATCTAACACTTGAGAAGCAACTCGCGTTAAGTGCTAAGTTGATTTTTCCACTGCATGTAGTTCGGTCCTAACAACAAAAGCCAGGGAAGACCTACTTTCCCCATTCCCCACTATGGTTTTACAATCTAGTTTCACAGAACATGTAAGTTGCAATGTTTAGACTCATTCCATCTGTAACTACTGTTACCTACCTAAAACACAAATATCTATTGTGCAAAGGACTTTAGGAAAATGCAAAGAAATACAAGACATCATCATTGCCCAACCTTCTCACCTATTGACAAGGATTTATTGAAAAACAAAACAAAACAAAAAGAGAAAGAAAGTCTGCAACTCAAAGCAGAAAAGTTCAGGGTCAAATGAGTGGTAATGAAAGGGAGCGCTGTGTGAGAAAAGAGCTGAAAAATGTTCCTGGATAATTAGAGATAGGGTTAGGGAGTATACGGGAGCATCACACAAGAGAACTTAGACAACTCAAGACAGACAGGAAGCGAGCAAATGGGGAGGATCCCAGAACCATTACAGAGAGATTAAACTGGCACTGCCATAGGACAGAGGTAGGAGAATCAAGGCTGGGACCAAGGATCCTGAGAAAACCACTTCCATAGGACTAGAGAGATGTCTTCCCACTAGAAAGAAAAAAACAGAAGTTACTAAATTTTAATATGTTGAGGACTGCATTTCTTTAGGGATTGTACTTGCAATGTTGAAGACTAAAGGGATACCACAGATACCCATAGCTTTTAAGTCTACACAAATCAGTATTTTGTATAATAATAGTAATACCTAATAGTCACTATGCACTTTCTATATGTCAGGCACTGTTCAAAGTACTTTATGTATAAAGACCTAATTAATCCTCACCACAATGCTAAAATAGGTACTATTATCCTCATCACTAGAACATACCCTACATAAAAACAGGGGTTTTATAATGCTATTTATTACTGCAATTCCCAGTGTCAAAACAATGATTGAATCAGCAAATCCTGATTGTGCTGTTGAGAATGGGAGTGCAGAGAGATTAAATAATGTGCATAAAGTCAAAGAATCAAGAGGCTATGAGGGGATACATACTCAGGTGGCTCAGCTCTTGAACTTTTGGCACTCCATCATGTCCAATTTAAGAGCAGATCTGAGGAGACAAATTTAAAAAAATGTTTAAATCAAAGAACTGACTGCCTATGTTTTCTTCTAGTAGTGTTATTGTTTCAAGTTTCATATTTAAGGACTCTAGACCGTTTTGAGTTTATTTTTGAGCATGGCGTATGAAAGTGGTCCAGTCACATTCTTTTGAAAGTAGTTGTCCAGTTTCCCCAATACCATTTATTGAAGAGACTAGACTGTCTTTTCCCCATTGAATATTCTTGCCTCCTTTGTCATAGATTAATCAACCATATAACTGTGTGTATTTATTGACTCTCTATTTTGTTCCATTGACCAATGTGTCTGTTTTGTGCTATTACCATACTGGGTTTTCTAAAATTATTTATTTATTAATTTATTTATTTGACAGAGAGAGAGATCACAAGTAGACAGAGAAGCAGGCAGAGAGAAGGGAGAAGCAGGCCTCCCGCCGAGCAGAGAGCCCCATATGGGGCTTGATTCCAGGACCCTGAGATCATGACCTGAGCTGAAGGCAGAGGCTTAACCCACTGAGCCCCCCAGGCACCCCACCATACTGTTTTTTTTTTTAATACTGTTTTGATTACTACAGCTTTGTAGTGTAGTTTGGAAATCTAGGATTGTGATACTGTCAGCTTTGTTTTTTCTCAAGATAGCTTTGGCTATTTAGGGTCTTTTGTGAAACCATACACATTTTAGGATGATTTGTTCTAGTTCTGTGAAAAATGTTTTTGGTATTTTGATAGAGATTGCATTAAATCTATAGATTGCTATGAACATTTTAGTGATACTGGTCTATAGAGACATTTTTCTAGAGATGTCTCCTAAGGCAAAGGAAACAAAAAAACAAAATTAACCTATTTAGACTATACCAAAATAAAAAGGTTTATACACCAAAGGAAAACATCAACAAAATGACAAGACAACTAATGGAAGGAGAGAAGATATTTGCAAATGATATATCCACCAGGGGGTTAATATCTAAAACATATAAAGAACTTATACAACTCAACAACAAAGAAAACCCTCTAAATAATCCAATTAAAAATGGTCAGAGGACCTGAATGGACATGTCTCCAAAGAAGACATACAGATGGCTAACAGACACATGAAAAGATGCTCAACATCAGTAATCATCAGGGACATACAAATCAAAACCACAATGAGATATGACATTACATTTTTCAGAATAGCTAGAATCAAAGACAAGAAATAATAAGTATTGGTGAAGATTTGGGGAAAAAAAGGAACCCTCATGAACCACTGGTAGGAATGTAAATTGGTAGAGCCACTGTGGAAAATAGTATGGAGGTTCCTCAAAAAATTAAAAATAGAACTACCTTATGATCCATTAATGCCACTACTGGGTATTTATTCAAAGAAAAAAAAAACACTAACTCAAAAAGATATATCCACCCCCTATGTTGACTGCAGTATTATTGACAACAGCCAAGACATGGATGCAGTACAAGTGTCCAATGACAGATGAATGGATAAAGAAGATGTGATGTGTGTGGACATTTATATAATGAACTATTACTGAGTCATTAAAAAAATAATGAGATCTTGTCATTTGCAACAACATAGATATACCTAGAGTAGATAATGCTAAGTGAAAGAAGTCGGACAAAGAAAGACAAATATGATTTTACTCATATGTGGAATTTTAAAAACAAATCAAACAAAGGGGAAAAGACACAACAACAAAGACAGAGTAATATGGAGAGAAAATTGGTAATTGTTGGGGGCAGGGGTTGAAACAGAAAAAGGATATTAAGATACAGTTATTATGATGAGTGCTGAGAAATGTATAGAATTGCTGAATCATTACATTGTACACCTAAAACTAATATGATGCTGTGTGTTAATTATAATTCAATTAAGTGTGTGTGTATACATATATATATGTATATATATATATAATTTGAGAGAGAGTGGCATGTGTGTGGGGTGGCGGAGGGCAAGGAGGGTGGGGTCCAAAAGGAGAGAGAGAGAGAATCTTAAGCAAGTCCCAAGCCCAGGACGGAGCCCAACATAGGGCTTAATCTCATGACCCTGAGATCATGACCTGAGTCAAAATAAAGAGTCAGATGCTTAACAGACTGAGCAACCCAGGTGCCCCCCAAATACTTTTATTTATTTATTTAAATAAATATAAATAATATAAATATAAATATAAATAATATTTAATATAAATATTAAATATAAATTTATTTATTTATTTTTAAATAAATAAAAAATGTGAATAAATAAATATTTATTTATTTAAAATGAATGAATTTATTTTAAAATAAATATTTTTAAATAAATAAATAAATTTTAGAAGTAAATAAAACAGATTTTTTGTAATTTGTCGTCTATACCAGGTTAAGCCTAGTTCTTTCCCCCATGGATATAGCTATAATTAATTCAACAATAAAAGTTCTGTAAGAATTGAGTGTGGAGACCTGGATCTAGTATTGACACATTAAGGGTGCAAACATAAGTTTTCATTCTTGCAAAGACACTGAGTTTAAGTATAAGTAATCACCTGAAATTAAGCAAGGTTCACCATGGGTTCAAATTGTACAACTAGTACCTGACCTACAGGGCTTGAATTCAAGTCCTCAGATTCCAATTCTGGTAATGTTTCATCTGAAACTTGTCTTGTTTAGATATAAATCTCTCTCTCTCTTGAATTCCTAATGATTTGCTTATTAAAACTATTGCTAAGATACTTCATCTTTTCATTCATCTCTGGATATGCATTTTTGTGTGTGTGCCAGTTACCATTATGAAACCTGGGGACACAGAAAATCCTTAGTATAAAGGCCAAAGTCTAGGCTGGAAGACTGTTACATAAACAAACAAACAAACAAAGATGGTGACCTCATAGCACAATAACTGAGACCCAAGTAACAAGAGCAAGAATTTTTTTTGCAAGATATGGGAAGCTTTTTCAGGTAACATGTCTCATAATGCCTTCATGACACCAAAGTGGGGACACATGATGTGGCTGTTTTCTTTCCTCATGTCCTATCTATCCTATATTCTGGTCACATAGTTTAGAGTCCTCCATCCTTCTTATTCCTTAATGCCTCTGCTCATCTTGGATGTCCTTCAGTTTCTTATCTGCCTGGACCAGACCTACTTCTACACAGGGTTCGTCTCTTTAATGAAGGCCCTCTTGACCACCACAAATCACTCCTTCCTTTGCACCTGCACAAGATCTCATCGCATTCTTATATTTATAAGATACCTACATTTTATTTCTCCTAAACTATTATATGTCTGTTTCCATCTAGAAGACTACCAGTTCCCTACAATTAGAAACTGTATCTCAATCATCCTTTTACCATTTATGGCTAGCCTTTGGCTATTCTGTGGTGTTCTTTTAGAGGTGACAGTTTTCAGTGGCTTATTCTTTCACCAGTTTCTAAATATACATATAGACAAGAATTGAAGAGAACAGATACACTGTAACAACAGTAAGGAGTCTGTATCTGTGATTAACCTGGAGGGTTACAAGAGAAAATGAAACACTTACAGGTAGCAACATAGGTGAACACTGGTCACTGGTGAAGAAAGTGATAGAGGGATAAACAGTAATCATTTCTGGCACTCATAGAGCCCTTCTATTACCAAAAATTCCTTCACATATTTTATCTTCCTTTATCTTTATAATAATGATATAGTGTAGGGAGAGTATAATTCTCTATATTTTACAGATGTGAAACTGAGATATAGTGAGATTGAATGAATTATCTATTGTCTGTTTATAACCAAATAAGAACTCAAATTGTATCTCTTGACTCTAGCCCAATGTCCTTATACTATGACGTGAATGACAGTATTTGGGGAGCATTTACTTATTTAATATATGTGATACATATATTCCTATTCATTCTGGTCCTTGAGTGCATAAAAATTAAAGAAAAAATTTTAACTGTCAAGAAATTTTTAAAAAAGAAAAGAAAAAAGCAAGAAATGTATAGTCCAAGGTAAAATATAAGCAAGTAACTACACAATTACACCTCAGTGTATTAAGTGTTAATGTATGGACTAAGTGTTTTGTCTCCCCACCCCCCAGAAAAATTAAAGTGTTAGGATCTAATCCCCAATGTGATGGTATTTGGAGTTGGGGCCTTTGGGAGATGATTAGGTTATGAGAGCAGGGCTCTCATGAATGGGATTTGTGCCCTTATAAAAGAGACCCCAGAGGGCTCCTTCTCCCCTTTAGCTATGTAAGGACAAAGCAAGAAAACAGCAATCTATAGACCAGGAAGTCAGTCATCCCCAGAGACCAGAACCTAGTGCCTTGATCTTGGACTTCCCAACCTCCAGAAATGTGAAACATAAATTTCTGTTGTTTATAAGGCACCCAGTCTATGGTATTCTGTTATAGCAGCCAAACAGACTAAGGCAGTTAACAGAGAAGCACTTTTAAAATGTCATAGGGACTCAATCAGAGTATTTTACCAGCCAGGGAGTTTGTTAGGCAAGTAGACTTGATGTTAAGGATGGTGAGAAAGAAAATTTGGTCACCAAAAGCTTCTCTGGGAAGCCAGTGCTTGAAGGACATCCCTAATTAGCTAAGAAAGGAATTAAGAGTCGAGGAAAGATCATTTGGGACAGAAACAGTGGAATGTACAAAGGCACAGCCATGTAGAAAAATGGCACAATCTTACTGCAAGTTACTCTTGTGTCTAGATCCCTATTCAATAGAGGACTTGTTGCCCCCTGCTTGGAGAGCTGTCAGGTAGCTTTTAACTGTTAGCACCTTCAAGAAGTCCCTCAGCCATAGAGTTTTCATCAGAGGTCATGCCTTTTCCCAAGGACACCCACACCCAGTATCTCATCAATGCAGGAGTATAAGGACCTGACCATGCTCGCCCAGCTCAAGATGCTTATGAGGGGCCATTTTAGCCTACAGGGTCCCTGTGATGTTGGCTGAGGCTGCACTTGAGCCCACATTTTAGCTCCTAATTAAGACAGATCTTCCATGCCAAGATTGGGACCCTAACTAGGAAAGAACAGGACCTTGACACATCAGATAGATTATCTAACATAGAAGTCCACAAAAATCCTAAATTCTAAGATTCCCCAAACCTTATACAGATGCAGAAGTACCCTACCATCAACAACTAATACACTCCCCTTTTGCAAAAAGGAAATGCAGAGGCCTCCCTCAGCATATACTCCTATCTCCCATTCTGTACACTTTACCCATAGCTAAGGTTAACTTTCAGGATAACCAAGCCAAAGACATACAGGTCTATAAGAGAAGAAAGACAGTATACCTTTCCAGTACACAGGATTTAGAATCCTAGCAAGGACTCCAAGAAATAGCACAAAGTCACTTATCTACACCTGGCCATCTACTTTGTGTAGAAAGAGAAGTGATACAAGATGGGAATACATAGATAGATTCAGGGACAGTGGCAGTTGGCTTGGCAGGCTGATAAGGGTCTGGAAAGAAAAATAGGAAAACCAGGGATAAGGTAATCCAGGGTACAGACATGTAAATGAGCACATGGAAGTGGACACAAATTATAAAATCTTTTTATCACATGATCAAGCCCATCAGATAGCATCCAACATGGAAGAGGCACTAAACAATCATGGAGACAGAGCACCAGAATATCCTTCCAAAGGATGCAATATGGAAACCTCTTTTTCATGCAAGTCAGCTTCAAATAAGGCTGACTACACAATGTTAAGGAAATATAAAAGGCTGGATAAGCTGAAATTCTAGCTCAGGACTAATGATTTCCTAGGATAATTTATCATCCTCTAAGGCTAGTATACTCTATGAATCAAAGCCCTTCATATGGGTCATATTCCCAAAAGGATAAGTACATGGTTCTAGGAACTAAGGTGTAAGAACAAAAGTTGTCCCATTGCTCATCTTTACCAGTGACCTGCTTGAATCATTTGCATCCTTTTTTCTGCAACTCTGGGTTCTATGCATTTAGACACCTGGTTCTCAAAGGAAGAACACTTTAGCCAAAGAACACAATATAAACTCTGACTACAGCCTGGGTATTCAGGATCCATGTGCCCAGGAGTCAGCTGGCAGGAGGAGGAATAGTCATTTTGGCAGAGTAATTGGCCAATCATCAGGTAGTAGGGCTGTCATCCACTTGGTGATCAACTTGAGCATCTCTTGGTCCTCCCCTGCCCAAGTATGATGGCAAATAGGCAAGTGCAGAAATCATGGTTTGAGAAGAGCAGAGGCTAAGACCACTTAAGACTGAGGGTATGGGTCATACCATCAGGTAAGCAAATGAGACCAACAGAAATGCAAGGTGAGAATATATATAGAATCAATATATAAACAATATGGAGGCAGGAGGCAGTAAGTGTAAGTTGTGAGCCTGAGGCCAGCTATAGCATTGGGCAATAGTGTGTCTCACTAACATGCTCTTTGTAGTTTAATCCAGGAAGAGAAGTCACCCAAATCCTAAAGAGCTGCTTCCTAAATGTATATTGAAATGTGAATCTGAATAGAGCAAGGGGCAGGCTCTGATGGGAACTGTGCACCACCCAGATCTCTTTCCTTCCTATTCTAGCTACTTGGAATGCTGCCAGCAGACAGCCATCAGCTCTCAGCCCCTCGGGATTGCCTGAGCTACAGAGAGCCCTCTCACCCATGGAATACCCTTGTTAAGAATGCCCACATCCAATGATTTATCTGTGTGGGAATATAGAGGCCTGCCATCGTGGCCCAAGTCAGGGCAACTCTGAGGGGCCATTCCAGTTCCAGAGATCCCTGTGGAGTTGACTAAGACTTGTTGGGTGTGTTTCTCAGCTCAACAGATCCTTCTTTCCAAACATGTTGCTTTTGCCAGCCCTCCAGAAATGCTGATCCCAAACACACTCCATAATAAATATTCTATACTCAAAACCCCATTTTGGAATTTTTCAGTGTAAACCAATCAGCAATAGATTAGAACATCTAGAAAAAGAAATAAATTCTGAGCCATTTGCTTATTGGGGAAGGAAAATACTTCTTACTTCTGAAAGCAGTATGGCAGTAAGGTGTTAATGAGTCAAGAATAGTTATTTAATAGAAGTGAGGAAGGAGTGAAGCTACCCAGGCTTTGTGTTCCTCTACACTTAGAAGTTCTGTCAAGATGTGGGGCATGAGGAGTGGCATGGGCGTAGTAGGAAAGAGAAAAATTGGCCATGTGGCCAATGTCATATATTTCGTAGATCCATTGTTTGTCCTCATGAAGAAGGATCCCCTACAACTCAATCTCTGGGTTCCTGCCCAACCAAGATTTTGCAAAAGGCTTTTACTTGGCGTAGAGTAGACGCTACTCTGGGTCAGCTCCAAAGTGAGGCCCGCTATTTGGACAGAAATGACGTAAGTATGTCTTTTCCTCCCTACTGATAGCTCTCAGACGCAGCAATTGACCCAAGAGGCCCCAGAGACTCAGAGAATCACAAGATCATGAATAAGCAAGTGCAGGAAAGAGCACAGCCACCAGTGCCTTAATAGAGATTGCAAATGGCCAGATTTCCAACCCAAATGACCATAACCTTGGCAGACAAATTGAATTCTGAGGGCAGAAGGAAATCTTCAAATGTTTATGTAATTTTCTACAGGGGAAGAGTTTGCTGATTCTAGGAAGGGCGGGCCCCCCAGGCTAGCTGCCACACTCCGGTGATTACTCTAAGCCTTAACACTTTGGAAATTCACCTTTAAAATTTCTTGTCTGAGTTTTAAGGCACAATAGGCAATTCATTCATTTCCTCCCAGAGGACCTGTCACATGTGACTGTCTCCTGAGAAAAGCAATTATCACCTCAAGGTGGTCTGCCTGAAACACTCTTCTCTAATACTTGATTTAGAGGAAATAAGCACATGTGACTGTCTCAGGAGACTAATCACAACATTGGGAAACAAGGCATTGTGAATAATTTTTACAATATGCTTTTCAGTGAAGCACACACACACAACTTAAAATCCAGAAAAAGTTTTCCTAAATTCTCTCATTTTCATTAATTATTTTCATCACAATTTCTAGACCAGTGGAGTTTCAATCATTTTGCTATATAATCATCTTTAAACTCATCTCTTCGAGAGCTGAAATTATAATTACTTTCTATTATATAATGCACAACTATCCAAACTCAGGCAGCTCCTAGCAAAAAGCACATTCTCCATTTGCAAGATAGAATCTACAGAAGCTATCTTTTGTGCTTAAAAGGGACAATGAAATGGTGGACCAGGGATTGAGAGAATATGGCTCAGAGATTTTTCTCTATAAGCAGTAATCCCATTTCTGTTCATCCCCTTTTCATATGATTCTAGTGCAGAGCTACATAAAGTATTCTATACCAACCTAGTCAACCGTCTAGTGTATTGGTGGCTCAGGACACTTGTTTTTACTTTTGTCATAGAGCTTAGTGGATACTGTTCTACCGTGGCTGTCTCCCCACTTCCTCAAAGACAAGGACCATTCTTCTATGTCTTCCATATATTAGACTTTCAAATATTAAGGATTATATATGTATTGTTGAAATGAGCCAAAACAACTTAATTGTGTTATTAGGAATAGTTCTTCCAAAAGATAGAAGAGTGTAGAATAGGAAGATATATTATCCTTTGTTTTAAGAAAAGATATAAGCTAGCTCTCAGGATTACTGTCTATTCACTGGATGTAAACAATTGGCCTTTACTACAGTTTTTGATCTCAAAATTGAATGCTTGTTTTCCATCTATGTTTTTTTAATAGATATAACATGAAAGATGAAAGTGATCATGTTTGTGGGATGTCCTAAGGTTTTTTCTTTCTTTTTAATAAAAGTTTCAGATACTGTTTCTGTATTGGGAATAAAAATCAGTTTCTCCTGATGGACATTCACATCTACAGGAGCAAATGGAAGAAGTGCTGGTGATAAATCAAATAAGGCTGAACTACACAACATGTTAAGGAAATATAAAAGGCCGGATAAGCCAAGAAATTAGCTAAAGAAACTTGTTGCATATCTGTGGAGGTGGGAAGAACACAAACAGCAAAGGGCATCCTGGGGGAGAGCAGGAAAGCAGTGTTGAATGCCATGTTACAGAACAAAGAGAAGCATTCAAGTTAAGAAATATAATAATCATGGAAATGAAAAATGTACAAGGTGAGCCAAGAACAATTCCAAGGAAGCTGAGCTGTAGGTGAAGCATCCAGGTTGGGACAACAAGAAAAACAAACTCTGAGAGAGGAGGAAGGGGTAGAGAGAAGCTTAGGTAAATATTAGTCAACTCAGGGGAGTGCGCCCTGCCTGTGAAGACAAGGGCTGCTGTTCATCTTTCCACCTGCCGAGTTCACCCCAGCAAGGATGCAATACGGAAACATCCTTTTCATACAAGTCAACTTCACCCGGCCATTGCAAACAAGTTTAGGTCCTAGTCAGAGACCAGGAAATACCATTCAGCTATCTTTGGGAAAAGGCCTATAAAGCTACTGCTGGTTTTTATAAAAAACAAAAATTATGGTGTCCAGTGGTAGAGATGGGGAAAAAATGTGCCTTAACTTGAATTTGAATCTTAGCTAATTATATTTATATGAGAGGCACAAAATCCATGTGATGATGACAGTTATCATTCTACGGTTTTGTAATTTCCACATAATGGTAGGAATCCATTCTTTCCCACTGCATCTCTCTGCAACTCATACTTCCTTATCAGACTGTGCCTCAACCACAAATGAGGCTCAAAAAGCAGGGTCCCTCATGGTGACTCCAAATCCCAGCTTGTTGCTGTTCTCTTGGGCATCAGAGGCAACAGAACCTGGAAGAGGGCAGGTGAGGAAAGGAAAGAGACCCAGAGGGTCTTCCCATTTAAACTGCTGAGATCTATAAAGATGTAATGATTTTCCATTTCACCAAAGTTCATGGTAATAAATTGGTGATTACAGAAAAAGTCAAAATGAATGACTTTCAACTCTAGGTTCTATATTCTCTTTAGTCAACCCCTGGGCTTGGCCTAGCAGGAATATCTCTCACAGACATGAGAGCATAATGAGACTAATGTCAGGGAATATTTGATATCCAGTAAACTAAACCCATTACTGATACATGAGTGTTATAAGTCTACGGACGCTAACATACATTCACTTTCTAAAATGGTAGTGTCATTGTGCCTTTATATTTTTGTCCAGATTTTTGTTCCAAGTTATCTGGAATAAGGATCATAGCAGGTAAAGTGATTCACAGACTTATAATGATATCATTTTATTTGATGTGCTTGATTGATAAGTGCTTAAACTAATGTGTAAAGTTTAAAAGAACAAAAAGGTGAAGAAAAAGAATGGTAATGTCTATACTCTGAGATTTGCTATTTCATGTTTTACATGGTATACAAAATTGATTTTACTTCCTCTTCCCAGATCTGACACACAGATGGTCCTGAGTTAAGAATCTTAAGCATGTTAACCACACCACACATCAAAGAAACAATTATTCAGTATTACAGGGCTCCTTCCCACTGACTCAGCAAGCTAATTACCCTCACCTATCTCACTACCTAGCTACTAACCAGGTTAAAGGCACGAGGAATTGAAGAGCAGAGCACCTAAAAAGTTGACCACCAATGATTTTACTGTCTGGAAATATGCCACACAAAAAGATTTCAAATGTCACAGGCTTTCTGGTCCAGTTTCAACAGATTAAAAACTTGAACGTTTTTGAATAAAGTTGTGTTCCTTAATTTCCCACATACCTCAAAGGAGAGAGTTTCATTTTTTTTTCTTTTTTTTTAAATTTTTGTTTTTTGACTGCTTGAGATTGGAATAGAGTTCCCTCTTAAAAGTCATATCCTTTTGTTTATTAGGGAAGCCTAATTATTGCTCAAATCCTTGGATTTGGGAAATCTAGAGATTGATAAAAAACAAAATCTTTTCATTTATAAAGAAATTCTATTATGAAGTTGATTCTATTGGGCACCACAAATGCATTAAAAACAATAATAATTAGCATATAAAATAAAAGCCTAGTTTTAGTCAATGGATTAGTTTAATGGAGAATAATTAAACTACCATAAAGTAGGAGAAAAGGAAAGAAATATTTGGAGTATTGATTTAATCTTAGATTCCTCTCTCTATAGCAGAAGGATGGAAAACCATTTACTGGGGGGGTAAAAAGAAATCATTGTATCTTCAGAACCAATTCTCATTGCCTGAAGTGGTTAGTAAGTACTGCCAGAAGAGAAATACATTTGTTTAGCTTACCAGTATATTCTCAGCTCCTAATACATCGTAAATGTTCCACATTTTTTGAAAGTCTATATATTGTAGATGGTCCCTTTGTCAAGATACTAGTTGCATTTATATTGTAGGTAGTGATACTTCCATATAATGTATTCACAGCTATGTATTTTATATAATATGTAATATCTACATATATTAATATATAAACCTTTAAGAAAGGACTATGATTATCCCAATGAATTAAGGAACAATAAATTAGATATGTGATAATATGAATTATCCATTTATCCATTCAATGAATATTTAGTACTGAATGTTTTAGTACTACCAGCTGCTAGAATCTCTCTTTCTTCAGCGATAGATTATAGACCTGCCAATAGCAAAATACGTGCAGTTCACAAGATTGAAGTTAACACATTCTTTCTGGAATTGAATTTAAGCTGTTTAACTGCATTTGAAACAAGTTATCTCTGAACAAGATTCGGTCTGCTCCATGGACCAATGGTTAGGAAATTCCTAAACTGAACATTTTGGATGAACATGGTAAAGAACATCATCAGAAGGAGAGCTAATGGATTGTGACTCCATTTCCCCAGTGTAAAGTAGTAAAAAGGCCCTGAAAATAATTGTAACCCTCACACTGGACAAAAATATCCTCCTGGCAGAGACTTGAAGAGTTATTCCAATTGGGCCATTAAGAAAACACTTAGATCAAAAGTTGCCATTGAAATTGTTCTTTAGAAGAGTTCTGTTGTCAGCAGGAAGAAATGGACCATGTAATGTTTGATGCTTTTGCATTTAAAAATAGAAGGAGCAAAGTACAAACAGCATGTTGCAGGGGAAGAATCCCACAGTATGTTTGAACTAGATGACCTGCTAAATCTTCACCATCTCTCATTTCTGTAATTCAACCCTGTTGCACTTAAGTACACCATAAAAATAAAGCCATGTGGGAACATGACCATCAGTAACAACAAAAATAATAACACTCTGAGCTCCTTCCTTAGATGAAAGGCTCCATGCTTTTACAAAACACTTTGCAAACATTATCTTTCTAATTCTCACAACACCCATGGTGTGTGGGAGGTAAGTATTATTATCCCATTTTGCAAATGGAGAAGTTGAGGACCATGGAGTTTGACCAGCCCACAGCCACAAAACAGCCCAACAAGAGAACTGAATCTATTGACACTCAGAACTGAGCTGCCAGAAAACAAGATGCCCTGACAAAATTTCGGGGTGGAGGTGATGGGGGGGGGGGTCAAAATAGAGTCTGCTCCTGGTATGTAGCAATTACATAAATAGGACAAATGGAATAAAATTACAATTCAAATTGAAGGAATTAAAACTAGATCAGGTGAGGTTTAACAAAGATTAAAACATCAGAAAGAAGTGAATTAGAGCCCTTACCTTAGTGATGGCTTTGAAGAGGATAAGGAAGAAACAGTCAGGCTTCTGAAATATGACATTACTCAGAAAAAAAACAAAAAAGAAAATAAATAGAAAAGCCAGTTGCTTCCGATTCAATTGCAATAATCATCAGATTAACTGGAATTCTACCTTCCTAAATATCCAGATTTAAATTCTCAAACAATATTCTATGTGCATGACACCTGTTCTGTACTTCAGCCTTTAAGCAATGACCTGCACTATCTGACTACAAAACAAAATAGTTACTTAACTATAAATGAATGAGCAAATGATTGAATGAATGAATAAATGAGTGAATAAATATACAAAATATAAATTTTAAAAAAGAACATATTTGGCTTATTCACATCTTTTGGGTGTAACTAAGACTTCCTAATACAGAGAACAGCTAAATCAGACCTAACTCATTGTCCAAAAGGACAGGAAACAAGACTATTGGCAGAAAAATGTCAACACTGAAGGTTACTGTCATTTTAGGAGGGCCAACATTTGCCAGATTTCCCTGGGCGGCCATACTTCCTAATTCAACACACTGTTCAGCTCATTCTGGGTACACACTCTGTAAATGCAGCTCAACCTGAACAAACTGAAGCCACTTGCCCTTTCAATCATTGCGAGCAAGTTACACATACCCTTCAGGCACTAGCTATTAGGGACTGTGCTTCAAGGAACCACAGAGATCCTAAGTCCTCTCAATTCAGACTGCTGAGTCAGTAACAGGGATGGGTAGAGGGAAGCACATGGAAATCTCAAAAGCTACAAAGCCTAAAAAGGGTGAATACATTAGGTCTCTTCTTTTTGCCTTGATGTCTGAGGATTCCCTCTTTATTGACTAAAGTTAAAGATTTGCCTTCTCAGATTTCTAATAGAACTATTAGTTGATGGGAATAGCTAAAATAGGAAGAAGTTGACTAAGTAAATAGAGGCAGGACCAATGCAATTTCTGAGGAATTCACTTTTATCTTCGATTTTTTTGAAAATTTTACATATTTATTTACTTGAGAAAGAGAGTACAAGAGGAAGAACAGAGGGAGAGGGACAAGCAACTTCACACTGAGAGCATAGCCTGACATAGGGCTTGATCCCAGGACTCTGAGATCATGACCTGAGCTGAAATTAAGAGTCAGACGCCCAATTGACTGCACCACCCAGGTGCCCCCATGTTTATCTTTTAAAAAGTTTTAACTGCATAATGATTTTCTACTTTTTTTTTTTCACTTACATTTATTGGTCTTCAGAGAAGACCATTCTCAGAATGTAGTACACATCGCTTGATGGATTGCTGCATTCTTATTATTGGTGCAGCTACAATATACCATGTGGTGGTAAGAAGCCAGAGAGTTTTAAGAAGTCAGGCACTTCTGCTCCCTTTTGAACCAGAGATGGGTACCCTGCATTTGCAGTCTGTAGGCACTACATTGACAAATATATTAATTAAGTCCAGTTTTTATCCTGATCCAGGTAGTTAATGCCTTTACAGTGTGTACAATAAATATATATTTTTTAATTCAATGAAGTAAATATTTGTTTACATAATGCATACATTTATACATTTTACTATGTCTTATATATTCAATGCATGTATACATTTATTGTATACATACAGATTAATGAAGAATTACATTTGTCATGGCGGTGCATGTTGAATGGTACCACTCAGACACAGCCCTTCAGCACTGAAGGACTTATTTCCCCGACTATGGGGAATGGTGCCAGAAAACAGCCTTCAGCTCAAAGTCTTCCTTGGGATTCCCTCACCTGAATAAAAATACCTCCTGTGAGACTCTGGTAGTTGGTCTTCCACATTCAGGAACTGATCAAGATGGACAGCCCTCTTTCCCCAACTCAGAACAGTGGAGCGCCATCTTAACTCCAGAGTTGCCAACAAACTTGCTAGACCCTTAATCATATTAAATGCAGCTCAACTTTTTTCCTCTGCCATATTCTACTTCCTGGCCCTCTCTTTCACAGGGCTGGTTCCCAAGAGCACTTCCTGACAAATGCCACAAACACTTATTTCCTTGTCAACATGTGCTTTCTGAGGACTTCTCCCAACATGTAACTCAAAGATTCAAAATGATAAGATAATAGATATATTAGTCCAAAGACTGAGCAGATCAAGGATACCATATTTTGCCTGAATTTTGAGAGATGTAGGGTCATGGGCCCCTATAACTCAATAGGAATATAAACCTTCAAGATGAATTCCACATTTTTAAGAAACCTGTACATAGGATTTTAGAATAATTCTGTTTAGAAATGCATCCAAATGTTATTTTAACGCTCCTGGTGAGAAAGCTGAATACTAAGTTATTCTAACTTGCACTCATCCTGAGGGTTGCTTAGTGACAGGTAAAAACTGTGGCAAAGTAGAAGACCTGCATTTAAATATAAATGCCTGCACTTGATATGCAGCCTTGAGCAAGTCTCTTACCCTCTCTGAGCCTCATTTCCCTCATCTGTCATGGGAAACTTATGACAAAATAAAATATATTATGTAACCTGCCCAGTTCAATGCTTGGCACACTATGTTGCTCAATAAATGTTCGGTTTCCCTTGATGATGTAGGGTAGCAACATCTTTCAGCTGCACGCTAAGAGAGGTTCACATCACAGCAAGACTAGAGGGAAATGCAAAGAATGGTTATAGGTATGTATGGCACAATATAGGTATTTTTAAGTATCTCGAAGTTAAAGAAACTTCACTGAAACTTTCTCTGATGTCCCAAACCCATACTTGCTAACTTCTGTCTTCTAAATATCTTCTAGAACTCACTTACTCCCTACAAGGCTCCTGTATGTTAATTTACTTCGTTTTTATAGAGCCCCAACGACAGATAAATATCCCAAAGTGCTTATCAGAAGCCCTTCATCTTCATTCATTTTGCTAGAGATCTTCTGATGATGGATGAATTTTAGTGTAATAACCTGAGCAAAATATCACATTCTATTCTATTCTCTAGCAAACACAACCTCAATTTCCTCCAACTTAACCCATCGGATGGATTTCATTAAGAATCACTCACATCTCACTGAGTCACTCACATCTCACTGACTCATGCATGCCCCCATTAGATGACACAGTTCAAGGCTCTTTAGTTTCTCCTCCCATTTGTTTTCTGGGAGTCTCTGAAGGATCTAAAGTCTACAGGTGCTCATGTGCTCTCACTGAAAGCCCTCTCTTGTGCTCCAGGCCCCCTCAGGTGCTCCAGAAGCCACTTGACAGTGTCGCCTAAGACTGCTGTTCCTGTAATTCCTTCCATGACCACCCTGATGTCCAGGTCAGGGAGCCTCTTCAGGGGTCCACCAACCAACCAGCGCTCAAGCAGCCGACACTACTCTGTGTCCCTAGCAATGTTCAGTGCACTGAAGTTGTGCCACGTGCTGAGCTGTGGGAAATGAAGCTGGAGAGGTGGGCAGGAGCCAGCCAAGGCTGTATCTTCCACTCTGAAAAGCTTAGGCTTAGACTATAGTCAGCAGGAAGTCGTCCAAGGGTTTAAATGAGGGTTTGACATATGTATTTGTAATTCGGCAACGTCACTGGTTCAAGTATAGAGGATGAATTGGAGGGAGACAGATACCCTATAATGTGCCAGGATGAGAGGGAGGCATCCTTGATCTCCAAAATGGCAGTGTCTCTGTGCTCTGGAAGGAGAACTGACTTCTCTGGGCTACCTTTACTGGGCTTCCCTGTTGGCTGATTCCTGATTAATCTGGGCGAGTGGTAGTTACCAGCAGAAGACTGGGAAATAGGAAAACAGAAAAATCCAGTGTATTCCACCCTCTCACTCCATTGCCTCTCCTTCTTGGCACGTGCACACACACCATGGTTCTGGCTTCTGCCCAAAGATCCCGCCCGCCTGGGGCTCTGGGAACCCCACTTCCTCCTTTTGTCCCTCCCGCCCAGGGTTGATTGTGGCTTCCTGCTGTTGCTAACATCTCAGCTGCTGCATGGTCTCATCTGGCTTCTCCATCCCTTCCATCTCTTCCATCACCTGTATCACTGATTCCTAGTATAAAGCTGTCTCTTTTAAATACCTGAAGGTTTTCTTTCCACGGTTGGACTCTGACTGGTATGGGAGAGGATAAATTTGAGAAATATTTAAGAGGCAGAGTCATTGGGACTTTAAGAAGATGACCCTTTATAGCCTAGCTCAAAATTGCCCTCACTCCTGTGCACATTCTGAACTGAACTGATGTTTATTATATTGATTCGCCAGCCAGGTATCGCCTCTTCCATGGGATGCTATGTGCCACATGGAAGACTGACAGTGCTCAAACTCCTTGTAACAATAATAAAAGATTAAAGAAAAAACAATGGGGTGTGGCAAGTGTGGGCCAGACAGGTCTCTGCAGGTGCTCATCTTTCCCAAAATGACTGTTCGGGTCTCCCAGGCTACAGGTTCCACAAACATGGAAGAGAACCCTGTGAACCCTGCTAGGGAAGGCCAGATATGATTCCCCAGGTATCAATTCTTCATTTAGAAACTGACACATGAAGAACCAACAGACAAAGTTATTAAGATATGATTTTGTTGGGTGGAATCAGATAGGAACATAAAGCCCCCGTGACCAAGAAGGAAAAGGACTAGGAGATAATGCTGAGACATGGATAGCCAGGTTGCAGAGGATGGCACAGCATGAATTAGAGCATGCCTGGCCTGGCCTGGAAGGAGACCTAGAAACAAGTGGTCACAGGCACTTGGAGTCTGCTGGAGATATCATGCCACCTAAGTAGTAGAGGGAGGATGTCAGAGACAAGGTATATCTAGCCCAGAGAACTAGTCAGTTTACAACAAATAAAGGCTCAGCCTAATACATGTTTTCTTTTCTTTTATTTAATTTTATACTGTTTTATTTTTAAAGATTTGCTTATTCATCTGAGAGAGTGAGAGAGAAAGAGCGTGAGCAGGGGAAGGGGCAGAGGGAAAGAGAGAGAATCTCAAACAGACTCCCCACTGAGCATGGGGCCTGATGCAGGACCCTGAGATCATGACCCAAGCCGAAATCAAGAGTTGGATGCCCAACCAGGTGCCCCTATTTTATTTTTCATTAAGTAAACTTATTTTAGAATACTTTCAGATTTTGAGAAAAGTTGCAGAGAGAGTACGGAGAGTCCCTATGTACCTCTCATCCATTTTCTTCGCTTACCAGCCTACATTACGATTGTCACTGAAACCAACACTGGTACCTCACTGCAAACTAAACTCCACACTAGCACTAGTATTTTCCCTCATAGCTCCCCCTGTGGATCCCAGTGCATTGCACTGAGAAGCATTTTAGTTTTCTTCTCAATCTATCTTATTTCTTAAAGAGAAAAATAGTTATCCTCATTCATTTCTTTAATGGAGTGTGTGTGTGTGTGTGTGTGTGTGTTTCCAAATTTTAATAAATTTTCCCAAGGAAAACCAGGCTAAATTTTCTCTTAGGAGAATGTATTTAGGCATTAAGCACAGGACGCAAATTATATGGGTTCAAACCCCAGTCAGCTCTTTTCTATCTCTGCAGCCTTGGAAAAGTCCTTGTGTCTAATCCCTTTAGCATTAGCTTCCTAATCTACAAAATGGAAAGAGTGATCATACCTTACCTCATGGGTGGAATATGGGGATTACAATTAATAGCACGTGTAAATCACTCAGAACAGGAAACAATGAATTAGTGTTAGTTGCTATTACTATTACTTTGTATAGGATTCCAGAATATTCTGGGTATCTCTTTTCTTGACACACATTATACTTTTGATTATGTGTTACTTATTGGCCTTTACTCCCAAACTGGAAGAGTCATGAGTTTAAGGACATTGCTGTCTATCTCAAAGCAGATGTTCAGGAAATAGTCCCTTGTTTGACACACTGAATGAAGAGCCATCTTCCAGCCACCTGAAATCATGAAACGTCAAAGCCTGAAGGAAGAGAAAGTGAATGAGATGCAGGGACACAGGTGAAACGGAGGCAGACCACTTTAGGTTTGGTTTCCAGACATCACTACATGACCTCCTGTGCCCGCTTCTATTTCCCTCCATTTCTCTTCACATGCTACCTGACACTGAAAGGGCATGGCTTTCTCTGAGCTTAACAATTAAAAGGTTCAGCAGGAGGACACTGCTCCTCCAAGCATTGGTAATGAAGAGTGGCAGAGGGAATTCTGGATGGAATTCCTAGCTACAGCTATCGGGTGAAGTTGGCCTAGGTAGTGAGTGAGCTTGAGCTGAGCAAGCATTATATTTGAACGGTCTCGACACTCAAGTTTCTTGCCAAAAGGCCTGAAAACCTGAGTGCTCCGTGTATCAAAGCACACTGGGGCTGTGGGAACCCAAGGCACAGATGTCTGTAAGGCTGTGTCTATCTCTGCCATAAACACAGCTTTCAAATGTGCTCCACTCTTATCCAGACCTCCAGACGAGGAAGTTGTTAAATGAGTTTTTTTCCCTTCTTTCCTGTAAGTTGCCTTTGCCTTTGAAATACTGCGAAGCAGTTGTCCCGCAGGGTGGAGGTGGAGTCAGCAGCTGCAGCATTTATTCCAGCGTCATGGCATTGGTATGTGGCTTCCTTTCACTCTCCCATCAGGGAAGATCCCACCCCTCCTTTGCATTCCTCCTGAGCAAGTTGTGTCAAGGCAAGGCAGGAGAGGAAGATATTCCCATCCTCCCCGGTGTAATCAAAAAGGAAGGTTTTAATTAGTTTCTCAGGATGTGCTCAGTTTCTGCACTGAGCAGCCCTTCCCTTCCTTGGCCTCAGAGCACTTCCTGGATTCTTCCAGAAGCACGCAGTTTTAGTCTCCCAGGTGCAAGACCCCATACTGAAATGCAACAAGGGGTTGTGTGAAGAAGCTGTCTTTGTGAGCCCTTACCACAAGTGCAATCTTTTATTTATTTGGATAATTGGTTCATTTGTGACTGTCTCTCCCATTTTGCTGGGGATTCTACGTGGGTGGGGGCATGTCTGATGGTGGCCTCCGTGATCTCAGAGCACCCGGCAGTAAGTTTGCAACAGAGCAGGGGCTCAATAAATGGGGGCAAAATAAAATGATGAGCAGGTCATGGAAGAGGCTTCCCTTACAGCAAACACAATGGCCCCCAACACATATGTCACCCTCAGAGCTCGCTTCTTCATGATCTCCTTGGAAGGAGCACTGTTGATGACAGCGTCTTTTCTATGTACCAGACACGTCTCTTCCTGCATCACATTTATTGTTATCTATCAACTCCAATAATCCTCATAACAACACTGTGAATAGATTCCTATTCTCCTTTCTCAACCCCGGCAACCACCAGGCCACTGGACGGATGCGACCACTCTTGGGACCTACTATAAATGGAATCATGGCATATTTGTCCTTCTGCCACTGGCTTATTTCACTAGTATAGTGTCCTCAAGGTTCATCGACACTCTCCTATGTGTCCCATTGTAGGGATGTAGGTCACATTTGGCTTATCCATCATTGGTGGATGGGCCCTCGGGTTACTTCCCCTTTGGCTACTGTGAATAACACTGTATTGAACATGGGTGTGCAGAGACCTATGAACTATATGGCCATTCAGATTTCTGTCTAAGCAAAATTCTGTTGTTTTTGTTTGGAATTCTGAGCTAGCTTTTTAATAATGGGGAGAGCTTTCAAGTCCTTTCTGTTCTTAGCTTCCAGGTTTTTAGCTAAAGTGAAGCCTCTATACTTGACTCTTTTAGGTAATGGCCATGATGAAGTTTGAGGAATAAAGAATAATAATAATAACACATTTAAAAAGAAAAAATTGTACAGATTAGAAATCTGAGACAGGGAGAGAGTGAGTTAGTGAAATTCAGGTTTCGGCAGATGTGCCCACATTTAAAAACCATCTTTCATAGTTAGGGACACCGATAAATAAACACACAATTCGGATTTAAGAAGACCAAGGATTGTGTATCATCACTGACAAAAATAAACATGGGCAAAATTATCTCTTGAATGCTTTAATGTCAAGTACAGTCTTACAGATCTAGTGAATCAAAAGCCTGCTTTTTTTTTTCTTTCCTAAAATATCACCTGGAGGATTGTTACGTGAACATACAAATTAACTGTTCACTCCACAGAGTTTGTGGAATCCCAAGCGGCTAAAGAATAGATGTTAAATCCCATTAAATTAAGATTTCTGTATGAAGAAATGTTCCTGCAGTACTGAAAGGAATATACTTCAATTCCAAATGGAGTTTTAGACTCAAAGAAGTGCACAGGAAAACATTTCTCCCTCCTCTAAATTCCCATTGCACATTGGGCCATTTTTCTTGGTCTTGACATTTAATGCATTGTATTCTGATGTCTGTGGACTGGCCTTATCTCCCTGCAAAAACTGTAAACTCTAAAACAGGAACTGTGTCTTGCAGTAAAAGGCAGTGTGCTGGATAGAGCAAGATTTTTACTGGTAAGTACAATTACCACTTGCTATTTGTACAACCTTGGGCAAGTTCTTTAACTTCTCTCATCCTTGATTTATTCATCTATAATATGAGGTTAATAATGGCATGTAGTATTATTAGCTAGAATTTTAAAAGAATATTTGGGACCTTGTTTTCCCATTGAAATGGATATGCTTTAGTCCAAGAACACATTAAAGTTTTAGTAAATAAATGAAAAACCTCTTAAGCCCATAAAAGCAAAGAAAACAAGGGAAGAGAGATAAGACAGAAAAACATATATCTGTACAGAAAGCCGTGACTGATATCTGATCTGGCAGATCAGCAAACATAGAAACCCTTCAGTGAATGAAGTCACGAAGAAGGCTCATTTGCATTTCAGGATCTCCGAAGGCTTGGGAGTTAGAGGCAGGAGGCACTCTGGAAGTGGGTGTTGGTGGGATGAAAACAAGAACACCACTGAAGGTCTTTGTAAGGAATAGTGAAACCCTGGGATCCTTTCCCTTCCCCCCCACAACCAGGTGTCTACATGGCTTAACTGTGAATAATACTTATGTAAACAAAACAATATGCAGACTGGATATTAATATGAGCAAAAGTTATAATGTACATTATATTATAAAAATGGAGAAGAAGTGTGTTTGAGGTGAGAGGAGGTATTTAAGGAAGCTAAATCTTTGTCTTCCACTCAGGCAATATCTAAAATCAAAAAATTAAAAAAATAGCAGTAGAGCACATTACGTAAAACAATGAAGGCAAATACCCAGAAGAAAAAGCTAAAAGGATTAAAAATGATCTCCTTTAAGGGACAAAAACTGAAGTTAGCTAGGTGAGACGGGCTAATATTTTGCATTATAATCCTTGAAGAGTGATTTGACTTTTATATATACATATATGATTAAATATATATATTTTTAATCATGAAAAATAAACTTTCAAATGAATGCTGGGCTTCAGAAGGAAGTCAATAAACATCACTGCTGGCTCTCTTAATCTCTGTTCATTTTTATTTTACTCCCTGTTCATTTTATTTATTTATGTTCATATTTATTGCCCTGTCGGTTCTCCTTAAATGTTTACTAAATGACTGAACAAATGAAGATTCACATTCTGAATCACCAAGATCTTCAGAAGGGAACAAAGGAAGGGACACATGAATTACCTTAGATTTTATAATGTAAAAAATGAACTGTCACCTAAGAACAAAGTTTCAAACAATGAATGATCGGTCTCCTTGGCACTTCTTATGGGAGGGACAGAGAGAAATTGCTATAAATAGGAAATCAGGTATCTTTTCCAAAGACATGACCTGAGAAATATGAGAATTATGTTTAACTTGAAAAACACCTTTAAAATACCATACTCGACCTAAAACATGACTGGTAAATTAATCGGACAGCATCAACTCTTAAAATGACCTTTGCTGTCACAACTCTTACATGAGCTCGCATTTCCCCCACACCCCTCCTCCAAATCCACAAGCATGGTGGTGATTGATTTAGCACTCGTGGTGACCAGGGGACATGCTCCCCAAGTCTGGGTAGGTTTACTCTTGGGGAGCTTGCCCCCCCCCTTAGCATATTCACACCCAGGCTCAGAACTTGCATGGCACCAACAAGCAACGACCATCTTTCCGAGCCTTCGTCACAGTTTGTTTTGTATGTCCTCTTCTCTCCAGGAAGAGTCTCCTCTCTGGAGTTTTCCATCCTTGCAGTTGTCCCCTCCAGCATTCTTTCATCAGGGTGAACGAGGACAAAGAGAACAGGTAGGAAGAGAGAAACCGACCCTCTTGGGTGAGTTGCTTACTCCCCTTCCACACCACTGTTTCATTTCTTTTGAGACCCCTGCCTGCCATGGCCGCAACTTCTTCACGGACGCACAAATCAATGAAGATCAATGAAGATCCACCAAGGAGAAAGGCTATGGGTCCCTCCCTCTGTTTGCATATTTGTTTGTTTGTGGAGATGCGTGAAGGAAAAATATCATGAGGGGACCGCAGAGATCTTTTCTTCTCCCAAATGATTGCTTCTGAAAATCCAGATGATGTGTACTTTTGAAGATTTTTTTTTTTTATATTTCCAATAGTAACAATAAATTAAACTCTCTCTCCCAACAGCCACACATACTGCTCAGCAGAGCTGGTGATTTATGATTAATAATCCCCTCAGAAATACAAAACCCAGTCAAACAACAAAGGTTCGGATTCAACCCAAGCGAAATCAACAGATGCCTGGCACCGTCTACTAAATACCGCCAGTGGGAGGCTCCCATGGAATGCATGAAGGAGGGGATTCCAGAAACACTGAGTCAGTCTTGGAGCCAGTGTGCCACTCTTGGTGATGGCAAGGGATCCCGGGAAGTCCCAGGTGAAGAGTTCAAGTTTTATTGAATCTGTTTTGTTACTGAAAATCTCCAACAATATGAGATTCCTAAGCACGAAGTCATTATCTGAATGCTGGGCTATATCTGTCGATATTGAAAGAGGGTAAGAATGGTGGTCCAATGAAGACTAGTAGAAAATATCAGTGCATATGTGCAGTGAATTACTGCCAGCCAATTTTGCTGTTTGGAATCATTAAGTTCTATTTAGTAGATATGCTCTACTGAAAGAGGTATGTGAGTGGTCTTGGTCTCCTTCCCACAACTTCACTACCAGAGATGACAGCAAGTCTCAGACCAAATTCTGCTCTTACAAATATTATCAAACAGTTACAAAAAGCATAGCATACCCAGTCCTGTAAGCCTTATATAGTACCAGTTTTCTGAACTTTAAGGTGTTTGGACCACATTCTGTATGAAAAGTTCCTTCAAAGCAAATGCAATCATATTTTAGCAGAAGGATTTAGCTCCATTCAGGGTAATAAGGGTAATAAGTAGTCTGAATCAGGAAGCTTACTCGAGAGTTAAGCCTTGGGCACCACAGTAAAGGGCACTGATTACATGGGTTGCTACACTTTTATGTCTCATTCAGGCAAGGATGAGCATTGTGTCTTTCATATTTCTAGCTAGTCCACACCCAATGCCACTAATTTCATGAATGAAAACCCATTTATTGCATTTGCTGTGCCATTTTACAAACGTTCACATTCATTGGGCAGCTGAATTTCTTGCTAGAGCTAACTCTGGAGCAGGGTCTTCCAGTTAGATGCTAACTAATAAACTATGAACTGGGTTGCACAGTATTCTACCCCTACCCTCCAAATTCATGTTGACTAGGCATTTGTGAATGTGACCTTATTTGGAAATAGGATCTTTGCACAAGTAATCAAGTTCGTATAGGGTGATAGTGGATTAAAATATGCTCTAATCCAAAACCTGGTATCCTTACAAGAGGGAAATTTGGACACAGACACATACAAAAGGAAGAATACTTTGGGAAGATGGGAAAGAGACTGAATTGGTGCATCTAGAAGCCAAGGCAAATCAAAGATCGCTGGCAACCAGCAGGGGTCAGGAGGGAAGGATGGACTGAATTGTCTCTCAGAACCTCCAGAAGGATTCAGCTCTACTGACACCTCAATTTTGGGCTTCTAGCCTCCAAACTTCTAGCCTCTAGAGGCTTCTAGCCTCTAGAATAAATTTCTCTAGTTTTAAGCCTGTCTTCAGTAGCTTGTTAGGACAGTATTAGGAAACTAATACACCATGGAATCTAGAATATGCATTAACTAGGACTACTAACCACTCCAAGGAATAGAAAGAAACTAACTACTACATATATCACAATGTTAATGCTGACCTATCTAAAAGTAAATTATCAGCAACATGACAACCTGCTAGTAGGATTGCCATACCTATGTTTTTAACAGCTGTATTCTGAACAGCTGCACCAAGCAGCTGAAGGCCACATAAGACGCAGATCACCCTGGGGCACCTGGGTGGCTCAGTTATTGAGCATCTGCTTTCCCACTTAGGTCATGATGGGATCAAACCCCACATTGGGCTCCCTGCTTGGTGGGAAGTCTGCTTCTCCCTCTCCCACTACCCTCTGCTTGTGTTCCTGCCTTCACTATCTCTCTCTCTGTCCAATAAATAAATAATTTTTTTTTTTTTTTAAAAAAGCACAGATCATCTTTACATCCTTTGGTCTACAAATCCATTCTAGTTTTTTTAGACTAAGAGGACAGGTGGTTTCTCTCTCATCTTTTCTAAGGACTTTTGGAGCCTTTGGAGGGCATGGCTCAATCATAAGCTTAGTTTGCTCTTGGTTAACAGACACCATTTGTGCCACTATAAGAAGCCAAATGCAGTATGTAAAACATCACCTGTCTTGACTGGAAGTTTTGTATTTGAGATGAAAGCTTTGAGTTTTGTGTTTTTGAGATGAAAGATGAAAATTTATTTAAAAGAATCTTTTGTGATTTTTTTTTCTAATGCAGGAGCACCATAAAAGGAAATAAAAGAGAATCATTTTATGGATAATAAATGATGAATACAATTTATTGCAATTTATTCAAATTACTTGTAGTTTCTCAGCATATATATATTTTATTCAAATACTCATAGTTTTGTGACTGTTGGCTCATTGGTGCTAAATCATCCTGAGTAGAAATTTGAATTCTGAAACTTCTTGTCTGTGGGACAAGGAGAGAGCCTTTCTTTGATATTTGCACAAACCATGGTAATGTATACCTCACAAGCTTATAGTGAGGACCCAGTGAAACTACATAGGTCACATATGAATCCCATGAAGTGCACAGTGCTAGATAAATATTTGCTTCTTTCCTCTATTGACAAAGATCTTTCGTTTTTCATTATCCCTCATTTGTTCCAGTATGGCACCCATCATTTTGTCATGGAATCCAGGCATAAGTGATACTCATAGAAGCTCACTTGCTCCTTCAGGTTTGCCTATAGACTCTAGAATGTCTAGGATCGAGAACAGACAGGCCCCTGCAGAGAGGAGTATCAGTGTGCCTTTAGCTCCAGTACTTTCCCCTGCAGTTTGACCATGGCTAGGAGAGCATTCAAATGGAATACATTCAGGACAAGCTGAGTTCCATCCCTGAAGTACATGCCGACACCACCACTACCCCAACAGCATCCTTCCAGCTACACTCTTCGAACCCACACTAGAAAGAGCTGCGCATGCTACAAACATGAGGTGGGCCACCATGCATATTAATGACCACTGCACCGTTCTGCCTCAGGGGAAAGCAAATGAATTTGGGAATGTGAGAGTGTGGCACTGAATCCAGGAGCCATCTTTTGCTACCTGGGTCATCTTAGGAAACTTATTTTAAGTTCCTCAGCCTTAATTTCTCACCTGGAAAAACGGAGCTCTTACTTCCCCTGTTGTTCACTTGCAGTAAAGATTAAACAAGACAATATCTAAAAAAAAGTTCTTTGCACAGTGCCTGACTCACAACTGGCTTCCAACAAATAATGGGCCCTCCCCTCCACACACACACACACATCATATATATATGTATATATATATACATATATATATATATTCTATTCATCGTGCCTTTCCTCCTCTATTGCTCTTGTAGCATTATCATTCTTCATTTAATGACTGGCTTCTCACAGCTTCTTCCTCTATACTTCATGCTCAGTGAATCTTTCTATACCACTTCTGCTCTTTCTTCCAATGGTAACAAGAGATCACAGGTTTTTGAACCTAACTAGGTGCTGAGAACTCCATAAATGCTCTCAGATTCTCAACACTCCAACACAGTTATACTTTCCTTTATTTATAAAAAAGGAAATCAAGACTAGGAGCGATTAAGTTTGCCAAGCTAACAAGTGAGTGAATCAAAACCCTGTGTGTCTAACTACACAACCCCTATATTGCATTGTCTGTAAGACTTACTTCATCCATACTACCTCTCACACTTTAGGCATACGATCCACATACCAACTGATGACATGCATGAAGGCAGGCTTAACACAATGTTTAGTTTATAGTAAAGGCCAAATAAATGTTAGTCAATTATTACTATAAACTGCTAATTGGTAATTAATTGATGATGATTAAATAATTCTGAATATGATCATTATCCTGTAGACATCCTCGGGCAAAAGAAAATCCTGAAAGGAGGAAGGCATCTTTTAATTTCTTCAGGAAAGAGGATTTTGAAAAGGTTATTGATTAAGCCAGAATCTAGTCATTAAAAAAAATCTAGTCATTAAAAAAAAAAAAAAAAAAAAGCAAAGAAACAAAAAGGATGGTTCAAAGAAAACTAGGAAGACCGAGGTCCATCCCGGAACTATAATGTGTCTCTTCCTTAGCATAACCTTCAATAATTTTTTTTTAAAGATTTTGTTTATTTATTTGACAGAGAGAGATCACAGGTAGGTAGAGAGGCTGGCAGAGAGAGAGAGAGAGAGAGAGAAGCAGGCTCCCCGCCAAGCAGAGAGCCCGATGCGGGACTCGATCCCAGGACCCTGAGATCATGACCTGAGCCGAAGGCAGCGGCTTAAACCACTGAGCCACCCAGGTGCTCCCCTTCAATAATATTTTTAAAGGTGCTATGTTGATCTGTTGACAGTTGCTAAGGCTGTGATGAAAAGATATTAAAGGGAGAAGAGTGAAAACAAGACCATGAGCCATGGAGAGATGGTAATCAAGGGGCAGCCCATTTTTACGTACTTGCTCATCTCCCTGACAGCAAAGGCCCCACCCTAGCCTCCCTCGCCTCATGTTAGAATCCACCTACACTGTAGCCATGAATTAGAGTAACACAAAAGTAATTCCATACTGATGAGAATCAGATTCCTTGAACCCTAGTTACAATGAAAGACATCTTATTATCCATCAATTTCAGCAAGAGTTTTTCACCCAAAATGGTTTTGCTATCTGTATCCTGAGAATCTGGCCTCATGTCCTAATTGAAGTAGGGATTGCTAATTTTTCCCACTCGTTTTAAAGACCAAGTGGCCAACAATGGAGGAAAGCAAGATCTCTGCCTCAGATCTTTAAGAGGAGCACTGCTAGGTCAGTGCCCAGGATACCTGCCATCTCAGTTAAGAAAAGTCCAAAGCAGTATCTATGCCCATGTGAGAAAGAAGTTGGTTACTCTGACAGAAACCTTACCAGTGATTTCCCGAGAATGGAAAAGTAAGATATAATGTGTCTAGCAGAGCTACTGATGGTGAGTGGTCATAGGCAGTTGTTACTGTTTTGTTTTGTTTCCCCGAAGGAGGAGGTGAACACATGCTTTGGCTTTACATCTGGCACCCAGCCCTTTCCAAGGAAGGACTTCTGACTCTTGCCAGCAATGGACTTAGTTGCTTTCCACTGGATTTTATTAATCCGGGTGGTCATGCATCCAACTCATAAACAGAAAGGAGATTTTCCCCAAGCCAGGGCCAGGTGCAGAAGAACCACACACTGACCCTCAATGTAATATGTGCTGATGATATTCTGAAACAGCCTTGACCTGGGTCCAGTGAAAGCAAGATCCAACTCTATATCATGATTACAACTGGACTTTCCCAGACTTCCCAAGTTTGTAGATCCACTGAAAACAATCTGCTGAGCACAATTATTAAAAATAAGAAAGCAAAATTTCAAAAACCTACCATGATCTAACTACCATTATTTTATAAAACAAGAACATTTTAACAACAAAAGAGGGAAGGCAGTCATAATCTCAGAATAAAGGAGTCTTCTAAATTAGTAATTTAGTATTTTATTCTTAAAACATATTCTTACGATTCTTATGAAACTACTAACCAATAAAAATGTAAAAAAAAAAAAACAGAGTGTTTCTCATATTCTGGAAAATTCTTAAATGTGACTAATGGATCCTGGAGGAGCACATCCCATCAATAACACGTGTTTAAGGTATACACATAGGAGTTTTGCTCTGGAATTCATGAAAGCATGAGTTTGGGTTAATGGAATCTTGGAAATAACATGACAAAATCCCTGAGATAGATTTGTGGCTGAGACCACAGCCTAGCCTCAGCTCTCCTACTGTGCCATCCTGCTGCCTTTAAACTCTCCCATGGGGCCATGATTAGCCACACCATTTGGCATTTAATCCCACATCTTTGATATTGACAGCTCACAGCACTTTCTGGCTACATTACATTCCATACATATTTTCTAGATGAGTAGAATTTCTTTCATATCCAAGGGCAAGAAAGTCCCTGGCACAAGGTAGGACTGAAACATAAATACAGTAGCCCATGTAATAAGATCAGTAATTTCAAATACCGACATAGGCAGGAAGATAACATGATTGTCAAAATTCTGTCGGTATATAAAGCCCAATTAAAAAAAAAAAAGCTACTGAGGCATCTAAAAAGAAATTCTGGGAGTTAAAACCTGGTTTTCCAGGCATCTTGTATTTTCTTAAGCCACTTTTTCCAACATTCTTCTACTTAAGAAAGCTTAGCCCTTCTTTTAAAGTCTACCTCTCTTCTCAGAAGTCTTTCCAACTATCCCGACCTTTGGTGATTTTTTTTTCCCCCATTTATGAATTCCTGCAGTATTTATCTCTTCTCTCTCACAGATAAATTTAAACCTATCATAGGCACAATGAGGGCTAGATAACAGAACTTCTTCCACCCTACTTCATTTCTCTGTCCACTAAGCAAAATATTCCCACCCTACCTTCTACAGACCAGGGAAATCCCAATCATCCCTGAAGGTCAGATCAGCAGAGTTGCTTCCTCCTGTTTATGCTGCCCTGAGATCATGACCTGAGCAGAAGGCACATGCCGAACTGACTGAGTCACCCAGGCACCCCAGAAAGTATATATTGTTTATCTGAAATTCAAAGGAGTTGTCCATATTTTATCCAGCAACTCTATCTCTCTCACATAGAATAATCCAACCTGAATATCTTCTGGTCCTTTGATTTTGGAATGTTTTTCATTGCCACAGGAGTTCTACAAATGCTAAATGTATTCACTGAGGCCTGCTGTAACAAAGACCCACCAACCAGGTAACTTCAAACCACAGAAATGTATTGACTCATAATTCTGGAGGTTAGAAGTCTGAATTTGAGGTGCTGGCAGGGCTAGCCTATTCCTTGCAACTTTTTTCTGTTAGCCCCAGATGATCTTCGGCTTATAGCAGGATAACTTCATCTCTGGCTCGGTAGCCATCTTCTCTCTGTATCCTCTCTTCTTCTTTTAATGACATTGGTCATAATGAGTTAAGGACCCAATTTACTCCAGTATGATCTCAACTTAAATTAATTAATTATATCAGCAATGACCATATTTCCAATAAGATTACATTCTGAGGTACTGGGGTCAAAAAGTTAACATATCTTTTGGGCGGACACAAGTCAGCCCTGACACTAGTTCCGCTAGGAATGTGCTGCTTTCTTCTATTTCTCGAGGCATTCCTATTTACTTCAACCCACACTTTAAATTTCAACTTAATTAAAAATTCTCTGACTTTCTTGAGTAAATAGTATTCGCCAATTTGGTACTTTTAGTTAAAGGACGATATTCTTCTCTTCATTCCCTTTTAGGTTCTCTGTGATAACTCTACATGCACTAGCTTGACAATGTGATGAACGTCTTTGTTCTCCCTAGGACTGCACTCCATGAAGGCAAAAACCAGGTCTGTTGGGCTCATTAGTACCTCCTGGGCTGGGAGCCTTATGCTTAGTAGGTACTCAATGAAGATTTGTCCTATGAATTAGTAAATCATTCATTATTTTGATCAATTATTTTACAGAATCAATAGCGTAAGGGCAGAATGGAATCTTAGAAAATCTGCATTCAGTAAGAGATTTCTGTTGTTTCATGCCTACTCTTTTGTGGTTTTTATCCTTAAAAAAGTATCAGGAAGACAATTATCAGGCAAGACAGAGATATGTGTTTATTAAATGCATAAAATACTTAATTCATTTTTGTCTGAGTTTCTTTTACTAATTGAGGTATAACTGACATGTAACACTATACTAGTTTCAAATATACAACAGAATGATTCAATATTTGTACATAGTGCAAAATTTATATACATTGCAAAGTGAGCTTCTTAGATAGACCCATATTAGTCACCAAAAGACCAGGCCTGACCTGTGTTTGAATAACAAAAGTAAAACTTGATTTGATTTTGAACACTTAATGAAAAAGTTATCCCCAAAAAGTTAATTAAAACATAATTACTGAGCTTTATAATATTCTTTAACTTTATGCAATTCTACTTCCAAGTTTATGAAACAGCAAAACACAAAAATGTCTCTAGATATCTCAACTTTTGCCCTTTTTTCCTCTAAACTATGAATGACAAAGACAGTGTCAGAGCACCAAAAAGGGTACTTTTTAGGATTATATGTGTGCTTAAAGAATACCAAAACCAGCCCCAGGAACTAAGAAGCTTTTGAGATTGGACTCAGAAGCAAAGCTCATTCTTTATTTCCATTCTCCTCTGCTAATTTCTTCAAATAAGTAATGCATCAATAAGTCAGTACCTGTGGAGTCTCTTAGCTATATATTTTTAATGACGATGGACAAGAGGATTTTGCCAAAGCTTGTATGGAGATAGAGGAAGATTTATTGAAAGCACATCTAGCATTGATATTACACTAGTTTGGATTTTAGGTTTGTTTCCTTTGGTCCTGGTGTTCATTAGGAACACACCTTTGATTACTTTTGGGGTGGCAGAGAACTGAAATGAACTAAAATAGTATCTTCTAAGAATCTGTACAGCTTGGGTAAATCATTGTTAGAAGCTGAACTTGTTAAATATCTAGGTAAATAGAAGATATAATCAACTTTGCTCTTAAAGGACTAAAGTAGAATTTAAATATTTTTAATGTAGTCTGATTCTTTTAATATGCTCCAGTGTTATTGATTTCAAGTATGTTTAATAGATACTTGTTAGCTTCCTACTATTTGTGATAACATTCTATTGCATGCTTAGTAATTTGATAGGTGAGTAGGAAAATTCTAATTTTTCCTTTTTTATCTCCTTTACTCTCACACTATGACCCTACTCCCAACACTTCTGGCACCAAATGTGTGCATTTTCCCCACACCAAGCAATTCTGTGAAATCAGCTGAGTATCCTATAATTTTAACACTATTCTGACACTATTTCCCTGGAGATAGCATCCTATCCCTCAGGTTAAGAGTTCAGTCCTAAACACTGCTTCCCACTTCAGATACCAATCACAATCAGTAGGTCACAAGTTACCCACAACTTCTGTCCAACTAGGCTATAAAAGAGAGACTCCCAGGATGCCCTCCTCAGGTTTAGTTAATTTGCTAGAATGGTTCACAGAACTTATGTTTACCAGTTTAAAAAGGCTATGATAAAGGATACATTGAAGAGTGAGATGAAGATATATGTAGGTGAGGTCTGGGAGGGGTCTGGGAGGGGTCTGAGTGCAGGAGCTTCTGTCTGCATGAAGTTGGGTGATGTCAGTCTGCCGGTAGGTAGCTATGTTCACTGAACTGGAGGCTTCCCAGACCTCATACTATTGGGATATTATGGAGTCTTCCTTAACTCCATTTACAACTCTTCTCCCTTATCTAGAGAAGGTGGAAATGAGGGAAAGGTCTGAAAATTCCAAGCTTCTAATCACAGCTTTGTCTTTCTGATAACCAGTCCATATCCAACAGCCTGTCCAGGCTCATCTCATTAGAACATAAGATGTTTCTAGTGCTCTAATCACTTGGGAATTTACAAGGGTCTTAGGAGCTCTCTATCAAGAACAGGGTCAAAGACCAAATGTTAGAACAAGAGTTGCTCTTAGTGTTCTTATCACTTGGGAATTTACAAGAGCTTTAGAAGCTCCATGTTGGGAACTGGAGGGCAGAAACCAATACCTACACTTTCTATTATCTCACAGTGAGGAAGTAAATCTGATAAGTGAACCTTCTTACCTAAGTACCTACTTTTCCAATGGTATTAGCCCAATCACTTTATACTCCTGTAAGAAATTCAGTGATGAATCAGAGTTTCTTTCAAATAGCTTCCCTTGAGGAACACCATAGGATTTGCTTGCTATATGGGTCTTCAAATAATATCGATGTTTTAAATTTCATTGTTTTGCCAATTTTTTCACCTGTACTTTGTTAACTAATCTAGTGCATCTGATCCATCTACATCTTCAATAAATTCCAGTAATAGTACAAATTGTTTTCAGATGGACAAAGTAAGTTACTTTAATTTGTTTTCCCTTTGTTTATAAACAAGGTGTTTCAACTTTAAAGGCATTTTAAAGTTTTTTATTAAATCACATGAAGTAAAAATTATCCTATCCTCACCATAGTAGAGGGGGGAAAAGAAATATTCGCAATAAGATTTGTTTTAAAATCTGACTTCTGCCTAGAAAGCCTCTGGGTAAAGGCTGGGGTGGAGATGGTTGCTCTCAGCTGTGCATTCTTGGCAACTGGCATGGTCTCTCAAGGAGAGCCTGAGCCTCATAAATAGTTGTTGAAAAAAAAATGTGTAAATCAAACTGCAAATAGAAGTGAATATTAGAGTTTCTAGAATTAGAGCCTCTAAGAAGATAAAACCTTAAGTAGAGAAATAGGCAATACTATTTAATAAGACCTTTTAAAAAAAAAAAGATTTTATTTATTTATTTGATAGACAGAGATCACAAGTAGGTAAAGAGGCAGGCAGAGAGAGAGGAAGGGGAGCAGGCGCCCTGCAGAGCAGAGAAGCCAGACATCGGGCTTGATCCCAGGACTCCGAGATCATGACCTGAGTCAAAGGCAGAGGCTTTAACCCACTGAGCCACCTAGGCACCCCTTAATAAGACCTTTTAAGGAAAGATATTCTTTCCAAATACTGTTCTATTAATTCTTATTTTTTAAATGAAAATAGGAGGTTGTTGGGTCAGAGAATAAAAAAGGGTATGACTAACCTCAAGGATGCAGACATAGTCCTGAGGAGTTTTAAGATGATAAATTTGCTTTCTCATATAATACAAAGAGATACAAATGAATACAGAGCTGAGGTAGCATTCAGCTAGGGCCTGAGTAAAGAAAAATGGCAACAAGTCTACTAATGTCCATTTACCAAAGCATAGTAAACTCAGGGAGGTCCAGGATACTCATCTTATTCCATGTTTTGGCTTCAATATAATGGCTTCAAATTAATTCAAATAGCACAGGCATTATTATTCATGAACAGCAAACCAAGCTATGAATGAAGAAAGATCGTCTGCAGACTGTCAAAGGAGCCTAGATAAAACCCAACAAGGACCACCATTACTCAGGTCCCCTGAGACAGAACCCCCTGGGGAGGGCCTCTTTGTTCTTCTCTGAACGCTGACTATCTAAATAAATGCATAAATGTGGTCTCCTGCAGGGAGCACCTGAAGGAGGACTATGTTTAAACTCCAGGCAGAGGTGTTGTCTCTAACAGGAGACTAACAAACTTGATACAGGTATGGATTTGCTCTAGCGTATGGAGGCAGACGGGTGACAGGAAGGGTAAGCAGTTACTGGAGAGCTTCCTCTGGAGTACAGCTCACTAGGTCTCTGGGCTCAGGGGGAAAAGGGTTGAAACATATGGTTTGCTACTAACAAGTATTGAAAATATTGATCATTAAATACTGCATTGTGTTAAAGTAGTTATCAGGAAGCAACATGTAGATTAGGTCATCCCATTTATGAGTCACAGAGTAAACAGGACAGACAGGAACAAGTCCAAAAGAGACTGGGGAAGCACTCTAAGCACAGCAAAGTGTCAGCTATGCAGTCCAAGAGAACTGGAGTCTTAGTTCTACCATTTGCTGGCTGAATGACCTATGGCAAACTGTTCAACTCTCTGAAGTTCCCTTTCAACATTGGTCAAATGGAAGTAAAAATATCTATTGTAAAAGACTATGCATGTGGATAAATGAGATAAGTAATGCCTATAACCTGTTACACAGGGCAAGGTCTACCCTTGTGGAAAAAAATGCAGTTGAGGAAGCAAGCAAATATGCAGTGCTTGGACCAAATATCTGAATCAGTTCTTGAGAGTGGCAATAGTTGTAAAATGACCCATTTCAGCAAACTCACCAGCAACTGATTTTCAACTTCTAAAAACTCTACTTTGTTATGCATTCATGAAATATGCTAAAACTATAGCAGTCCCCCTAACAACTGTGGGAAAAGGGATCGGTAAGAAAGCACTGTTGTATGTACGCCCTCATCTTTTCCCAAGTGTTTTGTTGCCAATAACAAGTAGTTCTTGCTATTTTTTTGCTTCCGTTTACATTTAACAGTGCTGAACTGATATCAAATGTAGGGAATGAGTTAGTAGGAGTGAGGTTTTTCCTCATGCTCTGTCCTTTCCACAAATGCACGTACATACCCCTCAGAGACACCGTGTCATGGACATACACACAGAGATATACGCAGCTACCTATGAGACGATCTTAATCCAACACATAATTTCATTTAAATTATTAGGATCTATGAGGGTTTCTAAGTGATTTCCATAAGAATATCAGATATGCTTGATTTTTTAAAATTATAGATCAATTTTTTTCAAATACTTAAAAAAATTCAAATACTTACAAAAATACTCTAGCTATGCTTTTGTTTCTATTTGACATTGGATTGTGCTGCTTTACACAAAGAAAATGCATCATAGATATCATATAATTTTCTTGATCCAAATTTGGTAAATTTTTGAAGCTATCAGGATAGTCAATAGAGAATGCTCTGTTCAAAACTGGGTACTTGCCAATTCATTTTAATAAAACAATAGATTAGTATCTATATTCTACAGCTGAGTAGCATTCAGACTATTACAAAGAAGAAAAAAAAATCCTGCATTTCATCTATGATCTAAGGCAGTGAAAATATGGCAGGGAAACAAACAAGATAGAGTACTCTCCTTATATAGAATAGAGGCAATGGAATGAGGCGAGAAGGTAATGACTGAGTAAGCAATGCTATGGACAGAATGACTCTCAAGCGAATCATGCCGACTAGGCAGCAACCCACTGATTGAAGAGCACCGCCTTGAACCACAAAGCTTTCATATTTCCATGGTGAGAAAGAATCAAGACATGAAGACAGAACTTGAGAAGACTTAGACAAAGGTAAACACAGAAGTATAAAAGTTTAGTCAAATGTCATGTATTGTATCTGACTCATGACTTTATAAATGTCTGAGGAAAGCCCCATCCCTGCATTTGACTGCCATTATACATACACAAAGAGAAAGGCATATTTGTGAACATTCTGGAGAAAATATTGTTCTACTGACTTCTATTCTGCTTTCTCTTGATGCCATAATGATTTTCATCCTTGCCCTGTTTATGTCCCCAAACACTGTACATCCTATCCTGCTTGGTCCTGGCTCCATGCAGTTTCTCTTTAATGGTCTAAAGGGAAATTTACTCCACTTCCCTTAGTGGTTGTATGGAACAGTGCAGTGCTGATGATGAACATAGGAAAAACTGGCAGCTGGAAATGAACTTAGAGACTGAGCAGGAGCTATGGGCCAAAATCAACATGTTGGGAGAATTAAATGAGATAATGTCTGTGAAAGTGCTTGTAAATTGGAGAACACTAACAACTGTTCTGAAGATACAGTAGGTGAAATCTAATGGATGCAAATTCTTGCATTCACCTTACAATAAATTCATTGTGCGAGTGTCAAATGAGAGAGACCTCGCTAGAGAGCATTTCGATAGAAACCAGGAGTCTGACATAGCTGCTGGAAAGTTTAGGTCATTTGCAATTACAGGTAAGTAGATCACATCTGGCTATGGTGTTTATTTCTGGGAGTCACATTTTAATGGCATATGGACAAACTGGACCCTGTCCCCCTCATAGAACAGAGCGTTCAAGTTAATGAGAAGTTGGAAACTTTGTCATTTGAGGAATGATTGAAAGAGATGGAAATAAATATTTCTTCTCCAATTTTGAAGAGAACAGTTAAGAGGGAAGTATGAGAAAACAGGACAGGATGGGGGTAGAGGCAGATTTTAACAACATAAGGGAAAACGTTTTTTAATCATAAAAACTCTCTAGAATTCTGGAATAACGGATTGTCCCTTTCTTTGTTTCTTTAATTACTACACTGACCTCTTAAAGAAACCTCTAAGTAGCTACTATGTCATAAAAGGAACTTTCTGCACAGAGTTGCCATGCTCCGTGGCACATGCCCTGTGGACCAAAGATGACTAGAACAGCCGTGGGCATCTAAGCCAAAGGCCCCAACCAGTGAGTTGACTGAGCCTTAGATACTAGTCCAGTGGGGCCTTCTATTAAGAATAATGGTTAATAAAGTCAATCAGATCCTTTCTCTTTCAAAATCTGATGTCTATAGATCCATAAGTACCTGCTAGGTGGGGGGAGGAGTAAAAGCAGAAAAAATGAGAGCAGGAGAAGAGGAAGATAAAGAGCAAAAAGTCCCACAGGGATCTAGGTAGAGGTAAAAAGTCAAGAATCACTGACCCAGAGCAGGCACTAAACAACTGTTGGGTTCATCTTGTGTGTTATTGGATGCTGGAGCTGGGCTATGTTGGGACTAATATTCAATTGGCAAGGAGGCCTGACTATGATGTTGACTGTATCATCCAGGTTCAGCTGATAAGACTTTCTTTTTCTGCCTGCTTTCCTATGCATTCTTCTACTCAGTCCCCAGTCACAGAGGTGACATGGGCGTGTTTCAGGGTAACCTTTCAATTCAGGAAGTCTAACACCATTACAATATAGTAATATAAACAAAGAAAAAGAAGAAACAAGAAAATGATCAAAAACCTACCCTAGATAAAAACAAAACAAAACAAAACAAAAACCTACTAGTATTTGCCATGTGTGTCCTTTGGTCTTTATATACATGTGTGCATGTGTTGCTTCATGTAAATCTCACATATATGCAAACACACACACACACAAGCAGGTACAAAGAGGTCATATAATGCATACACTCTGGAATGTGAAGTTTTTTGCTCACATTTAAATAATTGCATAGTATTTCCTTATACTATTATATCACGATTTTTCTTTTTTTTTTTTTCCTGTTCTTTTTTATTTTAGTATAGTTGACACACAATGTTACATTAGTTTTAGGTATACGACTTAGAAATTTGAAAAGTTTATGAATTATGTTAAGTTCACCACAAGTTGGCTACTACCTGTCCCATTACATCACTATTATAATTGACTTAGTGGGCCTCATGTTGTTGCCTTTTATTCCCATGTATCACAATTTATTTTTAAAATGCATTTTTTTGACATTTAAGTTGTTTCTAATTTTTCCTATTATAAGACTCATTGTGTCGACTATGTTCTTAAAGCTCAACTTTGTGCAGCCACTAACAGTTTTTAAGATCATATAAAAAGGTATGATATATTTAAGACATTTGATTCAGACTGCCAAATCTCCCTTTAACAGATTTTTATCAATTTCCACTTCTAGTTATAGGTATTCTTTGCATTAGAGAGGACTCATTACTTAAAAAAAAAAAAAAAAAAAAAACTAAAGTGATGATCATATTTTAGAAAAATTTTGGAACTTTTTTGTGAACTTGCATGATGGTTGATATAATTAATATTTAAACACTAAATACTGTATCACAAAATATCACATAGCTAAAAATATAGTTAATGACGCTTTAAGTTTATATTTGTTTTTTCAGTAATATTCTTGGAAGTAATGAACTTCAGTCTTGATATTCCAGAGTTCTCTCATCAATTCTTAAGATTTCAACATTATAATCATTTGAGAGTAGGATTCAAATTGGATTAAGAATAAATGAAACAAGATGGGATTGGGAGGGAGACAAACCATAAGTGACTCTTAATCTCACAAAACAAACTGAGGGTTGCTGGGGGGAGGGGGTTTGGGAGAAGTGGGTGGGATTATGGACATTGGGGAGGGTATGTGCTTTGGTGAGTGCTGTGAAGTGTGTAAACCTGGTGATTCACAGACCTGTACCCCTGGGGATAAAAATATATGTTTATTAAAAAAATAAAAAATAAAAAAAAAGGAAAAAAAAGAATTCAAATTGGATTGCCTTGTATCAGAAGGTAGCAATGAGTTTCACAGGCACAATTCTATTATTGAACAAATCATTATAATAGAAGTCTCAGCTCAGATTCTGATTGACCTAAATACACAGTTAACAAATAGTTATGAACAGTAATGAAACTTTATATCTACGATCATGCATGTATCACAATAAATAATCAATAAGCACACGCTGAATAGATTAATGGATAATTAAGCCAGTAATACTTCTGGAGATGTGGGAGGTGTGTACACATAGTGATTATATTTTTTACAAGTAAAAAAAATTCTCTAGTGTATAAAATGGAATGAAATGTATTCATCTTTGATTACATTTGCTATGGTGGTGGTTTAGCTATCTAAGCATATTTGAAAGATACTAATTTAACTATTTACTAATAGGCAAACAAGAGTTGTCCTCCCAGTTCCTTTAAGAGATCATGAATGTTTTAGGTTTGGAGGGAGAAAGCAAGAAACCATCTATTTTGGAAAGATAAATGTAGACAGATAAAAAGGTTATAGTTTCAAAGAAATGAAATTCAAGAGATCTTTTCCTTATGCAGTAGGTATGATATTAATGAATACATATAGGTAAGAAATCTTTGATCTTCATATTTTCTAAAATCAAATTAATTAATTTTAATTTTATATTATTTCTAGATTTACTCTTCTTCCTGAAATATCCAACGAAACAAGAAGAAATGCTCGAAACAATTGTTTTCAAAACACTGGACACCAGCCAGCTTAGGTCAGCGATCCCTGAGACATGGGAAACAAGCAAGATGAGCCCAGCTCAGTATCTTGAGAGAGTTTTCAGACTATGAAACAGGTAGAGTCTGGGATCTCTTATGTTGAAAGGATAGTGCACAAAGTCCAGGGAGACCAAGGTGCCTAGAATACCAGACAGGAGATAGTTGTATGGGGACATCTATATAGGTCTGTTGAATAACAGTGATGATGGTGCGTCAAGTCTAGAAAGAGAATCATCTAAAAGGATTAAAAGGAATAGTATTTGATTCTTACATATTGTTGAAAATAGTAGCTTCTCCACAAGCTATAGTTAGAATATTCAGTAGGGTCTTGCCTCTATAGCGTAGGATTATTAGCCCTGGACTCAATGCTGTCTCACTTTTACCTAGCAAACCTTAAAAGCAAGACCAAAAACTGAACTAAACTAAAGTTTGCCAAGTAATTTAACTGTATCTCAGAACAAAGCTTGAGGTATACAGAAATACTAAATAGCACTCAACAAGATAAAATTCATAATATGTGATATCCACTTAAATATAGCCAGGAATGAAAGAAGAATGAATATGACCAATAATGAAGGGGTGGGGGGAATTAAATGATCAAAACCAACCAAGAACTGATACAGATAACAGAATTATAATGACAATAGTCATTATAGAAGAAAAAAATCAGTGTACTTGAAGATATAGCAATGGAACCACTCTATCCAATCTGAAAAACACATAGAAAAGAAAAATTGAATTGAAAAAATCATCAGTAAACTTGAGGCAATTTCAAGCAATCTCATATAATGTAAGTGGAGTCCCCAAAGTAGAAATGAAAGGAGGCAGACAAAATTTGAAGAAATAATGACCAAAACATCTACAAATCTTACACAAATACATCTATAAATCTTACACAAATACTAGCTTTTTTATTTCTAATTTAATTCCACTGTGGTCAATAGCATACTATGACTGGAAAACATTAATATTTATTGTAACTTACTGTATGGCACACCCAGAATATGCCTTTCTAGGTAAATGTGTCCTCTAAGAGTCCTCTAAAACTATACTCTAAAAGAATATATGTTATGCTCTTTTGGGATATAGTAGTCTATAAATGACAACTAGGTCAAGTTGTATTGACATTGTCTACATTTCTTAGTTTATCACATGATCATCTTTTGTAAAAAAGATCCAGTGGAATCTGCAAAAAGCTACTGGAACAGATAAGTGAATTTAAGAGAGCTAAAGGATATAAAATCAATATAAAAATCAATCATATTTTTATACACTACCAATGAAAACGACATGAAAGCTTTAGAAGGTACCATCTACAAGAGATAAAAAACATGAGCTACCTACAGATAATCTGGGCAAAAGATATATAAGATCTGTCTACTGGAATTGTAAAACTTTGCTGAGAGAAGTTTTAAAAGGCCTAAATAAATGAGAGATTACATCTTATTCATAAGTGAAAGTACTCAATCTTAATAAATTGTCAATTCTCCTTAAATACCTATAGAACCGGTGCAGTACTATTAGGCTTTTAGAAATATTCATTTGGAAATGCAAAGTATCTAGAACAGTTGAAGCAACTTTGAAAAAAAAAAAAAGGGAGAACTCAAATGATCAAATGAAGCTTCAATAAAAAAGGCAGTGTGGCACTGTTATCAACTGCCCAATAGATCAATGGAACAGAACAGAGAGTCTAGAAATATACTCTTTCATATACACAAACAAATCACTTTTGACCACTGCCAAGGCAATTCTGTAGAGACAGAGCAGTCTTTTCAACAAATCATGCTTGAACAATCGAATATCCCTATGCAAAAAAATAAACAAAAATACACTTTGACGAATACCTCCCACCATATAAACAATTAATTCAAAATGGGTCACAGCACTGGGGCAGTTAGGTGACTCAGTCAGTTGACACAAACTCTTCATTGTGGCTCAGGTCATGATCTCTGGGTCTTGGGATGAAGCTCCATGTGGGGCCCCATGCTCAGCATGGAGTCTGCTTAATATTATCTTGCTCCTTTCCCTCTGCCCCTCCCATGCATCCTCTCTCTCTCTAAAATAACTCTCTTTTAAAAAATGGGTCACAAAGCCTTCAAACCTAAACCTATAAAACTTCTAGAAGAAAAAGGAAGAAAACTTTGGTGATCTTGAATTAGTGAAAGATTTTTTTATAGATGACACCAAAATCAAAATACATTTTAGAAAATGATAATTTGGACTTCTTCAAAATTAAAAACTGCTACTCTTTCAAAGATTCTGTTAGGAAATTGTAAACACAAGCCATCGAATGGGAGATGATATTTGTAAATCACATATCTGATGAGAGATTTTGTAGCTAAAAGAGCTTCTATAGTGTCCAGTTAAGAGTGTAGTTTCAGGATTCACACCACTTCAGTGACATCATTATTTGCTGCTGTTTAACCCCTTAGGATTTTCTTAACTTCTCAGTGTTTCAATTTTATTATGTGAAAAAAAAAAAGAAATTCTGACTATATACCATAAAAAACTGTTGCAAGGATTAAATATATTAATTAATGTAGGACTCATCAATTAGTATCTAGCACAGAGTGCTCCATAAGTTAGAGGAGGGTGGGGAAGAGGAAGAAGAGAGAATCTGTAATTATTTACCTCTATGATATTGGAATAATTAGAATTATATCCACCTCTGGTGTATTACTTTTAAACACTGACCTGAAAATTAGTTTCTCTCAAAATACAAATGAGAAAGCCTATTGTACTGACACATGAGACACAAAAGCAAAATCTGCACCCAAGAAGCACCATTTTGTCTTAATAGAATAAAAGAAAAAAAAATAGGGTCAAGAGTCCCGATTTCTTCTATAAGCACTGATATTCTGTGTGGCTGAGAAAGCACATAATGCCTTCCCAATAAAAGAGGAATCAAACATCTGCCTCTTAATGGAGTTGAACCTGGGCAGCAAGAGAGCAGCAAACCTTGGTTACAGATAACAGATATGCCAGGAAATTAATCCTAAACAAAAGTACAAAACGTGATTCTGTGAATTTTTACTTTCGCTAAGAGTTGACCAAAAGACACTGTTGTCTGTACAAAAACAAAACAAAACAAAAACAAAAACCAACAAAATTCATGCCAAATAAAGTTTTGGATTGATCTACTTTTTAATCAATTGGCTTTCCTATTAAAAGGAGGTTATAGATTTTTAAATGGTCTTCATGGTTCCAGACTTTACAAGTGATGCACAGATTCACCATGCTTCCAACTGCTAATACTGAAGCCCTGGGAACTGGTGCCTTGCAACATACTTGCTACTCACCATGTGCTGAGTCTACTGCACTTTCACCCTCAGGAACTCTTTCAACTGAACAGCAACATCACGTTGTCATGGAAGGATTATCACTAAAGCGGGTCTTTCCAGTTGTCTCTGTAAGTTAGGTTTGTAATAGCAGTAGCACCTTCGTTTTGAGCACAGCTAGAATTTGGGCATCACCTTTTTAAAAGGCATTTTAAAAGGAAATAACAGAAGCCTATGTCACTTCTGGAGTCAATCTGGGGAGGCACTAGATTGGTCTGGAAAAAAGATATTCCCACATGCAACCCATTTCCAGTGTGGCTATTGAATTTCAACATGAGGCATTTTGTGGCTCAAGAGAGAAGACTTCTGCATTGAAAGGCAATTCTTTCCTTTATTCCCAAGCTATTCGTCACAAATCTCGTCTGTTTCTAATGGGTTAGACCTGATACATCCATTCAGAGTAGAAATAGGAACATTTTCAGAGATTTTGTGAATCTGCTGTTTATTTAGAAAGCTGATATCACAACTTCTCAACAAATACAAACTAGTCTTGGCTCTCTTTGGGTCCATTCCATACTATGCTATGCTCTTAAAAACATTTACAACAGTTTGGAGACAGAGATAGTAAAGCTTTATAGCTCAGACATGCAAAGGAAGCACTCTCCTTCTGCATATAAAATGCCTAGATACAGAAGGATGATCTCTGTTGGAAGAGCAGCCTACTGCTGCTAGGAAGTTTTTCTTCAGCAGACACTGTCCTTTAGATGATACAAAATCCCAAACCAAAACTAGCAGTGTGAATGGCAAGCCAATCACATTCTTTTAGCTTGAATCTGGCACACTTTGTACAGCTGTTCTCATTTACAACGGTAACATAGTAAATGTTTCTCATTTATTCAGTACATCAACACATACTAAGTACCTATTAAGTGCCTGCAACCATTCTTCAACAATAATAGTACAGGGCTAACTCTCAAAGAGCTCGTGATCAATGGCAGTGATTCTCAATGGTTGGTCTTTTTCTGACTAATGGGGTTTATGTTATTCTTGAGGGTATTAAAAAGAGAGAGAGATAGAGAGAGATAGACTGAGAAAGAGGAAAAAGAGACCAGTTGTGAACCTTAGATCCCAAGAGAATGTCGGTAGGTCTTCAAGTGGAGAGGTAAGGCCAGCTCTACTCTCTATTTGAGAAATCCTCTGGATACTAAGGAGAAAGAGGGGCAGTGCCATGCCTCTGAAAATTTGCATGAGGCTCAGTCTCTGCAGAGCTTTCCCACCTTCTTGCGTAAACATACACAGAAGCCCTGTCCAGCTTTAAGTAACCAGCTTCCTCTTCTTTGGGTGTGTGGACTGAAGTCAGTATTGTAGAGTCTCTGGAATTCTGAGTTGGCAGAAATGGCCAGGGAAACCACGAGAGAGATTTCACAGTTGCATGACTAGTGCCAATGAAGTGACTCATTCACCTCAGAATGCATTGCAAATCATGAGGTCAACTTCAGAGCAGGCAACAGCAGGCAGCCAGAGAACCAATCAGTGGGAGATAAATTCTTCAAAGAGTGAATCTTTCCAGTGAAACACAGTCAAAGAAAAATATGGCCAGAGAAAATATATCAGATCTTTACCAAAGACTTATGAATAGAACCAGATTAGCTGGTCTAGGCAAGCTCATAGGAACTATAAGACCTTGAATAAAATAAACCTATTTGTTTTTTTCACTATGGATATAAGTAAGTTTATGGGGGAAAAGCAAAAAAGCAAAAAGAATCTGAATGATCTTACAGAGAAACTCTGATTTTCTCTTATGCTCTCTAATATGATTTGTTCTGCCTTTCTAGCAGTCGAAATGCCTATCAGCCAGCTCCATAGGCTTTCTTAGTGCCTTTGTTATGTCCTTCAACTATTTTACCCTCTTAATTCTTCTCAATCAGCAAATCAAATGTCTGGAACGACTTTGGGGTCAATTCAATTTTTATTGATTACTGGGAGACTTTACCTTATGGAAAATTGAGACGGTATTTGACAGAAGACGATCCCAGGAAGACTCCTGAGGTTCTCCTCAGTTGTTTTGGGGATACTTCCCTAATTGATGAATGACAATTTTTGGATAACCAAGATACAGAACGTTTTTGTAAAAAAAATTTTTTTAAATAAAAAATGAGGGAAAATGAAAATGATACATTTCCTGAGTTGTCAGATTGGGGGTGACAGGTTAGTGAACGCTAGGGGCATCAACCTTTAAAAAGTAATGGTAATGGCCTCTATTATTTTAAGTCTGCTTTTCCTAACCAAATCTTGCTAGTATGGGCTCTAGTAAGAGCCTACCAAGCCGCATTACCAAGTAAGGAAACAAAAAAATTGCTGACTATATGCTCCACCCACTAGATAGATTTCATGTAGGCAGAGACTTTGATTGTTTCATTCACAGCCATATACTCAGCATCTGGAACAATGCATATCATATAATGTATACACAATAAATAGTTGCGAATGCACTGAATAAATTAAGTGGCAGTTTGCACCTGTGATTCAGTTTGCCAAAGAACTATACAGGGGTTTAACAGCTGTCTAATTAATGCCTCTTTAAAATGTGAAGGACTCACAGATCCAAGCTGCTGTGACACAGGATTTTCTGATCATTTACATATCTTTTTGGTCATATGTACACAGGACTTTTATTACCAAGTTTGGTACTGAAAAGAGGGAAGCCCAAGCTAACAACATTCCTTGGGAATTTTATCTTGACTTCAGCAGGTCGCCAAAAGATGTGAAGTCAGAAGTAAAATCAGAGGGAGGGTCTTTAACAAATCTAGGTGAGAAGCAGAGTCAGTAGAATCGAAATTGAATCAGGATGGAGGCTGAAAGATGAATTTGGGCTTTGTCTTCATTGTAGCCTTAGATCATTTGGGTTAAGGATGAAAGAGGCCCTCTGGTTACCTTCCTATTGAGAGTTAAGAGAAGGGAGTAAAAACTAGCCCTTGGACGGAGGTGTGGGGCATAGAGATCCAGGTAAAATAATTACTTAATAGGAGCTGATGAAAATTAACTGTGATTCTAACTTCAGCCTTTAATTTTTGTAGTGACTGAGTCTTCACCCATGCATGAATTTCAAGTTTTCTATTAGACATAAATTGCTTTGGAAGTAATGTATTCCATAAAAGTAGATTACCTTTGTAGCATAAAATAAACATTAAACACATACACCCATACACACACACATAAAACCTGTAAATTCTATAAGGTATATTTCCTTCCTATTACTAAGAGTGATCACTTAAACCAAAATTAACTTGGAGGCAAAAGTCTCCAGCTGTGAAAAATCAGTTTTGGGATTTCTGATGAAAACTTCCTCGTACATTATCTAAGCTGCCTTCTAATTTACTCCCTGTATGAAATCTTTCCTCTTCTTTGAACGAGGCAAAACCTCTATCCTGCTATATTTATTCACATATTTTTTAGTACACTAACTCTCCAGCCCTCTTCCTAAGACTTTGAGGCAGAAAGTTAAAGAAAAGTAGAATAGATGAAAACTACATAAAATCTGTTTTATACATCTGCAAATAATTCTATTAATTAGGAAATACCTTTTCAACAGAGAAAAACCTGCAAAGAAGTCCAGATCAAAACTTTGCTCTCCCCCTGCCCTCCATCCTCCATGACGGCTTTTAAAAATAGCATCTATTTGAAGTTTCTATGTATAATTACTGTCAGTTATCAATTCTTAGTTGGTTCCTCTGAGCAGCATTTCTGCCCTAGGTTAGCTGGAAATACATTTTTAAGCCATGGATTAGGAAGCTGACAACTACACAAAGTAGCAAATTAAATAGGAACTCATTTCATCAAATGCAATTATTTTCTTAATGATCTTAGCAAATAATATAGACACCATAGATATGGTTTTTAAAAATTCAAGCCAAAAGCCATGCATCTACCCTACTGTCCTTCCTGAGCAAGAATACCTATACTTACATTGAATTTTTAAAAATTTACTCACAGGTTTGGATTTTTTTCCCTTAAATTTTCCATTCTTTTTAAAGATCCGAAAGCAAACTAACCCCCCACCCAGCATTAACAATAATATTTGAAAATATCAAGTTAATCTTTGACCTTTACACAGGGAGTGACAAAACAATCACAAATAGTTTTTGGTTGTCTTTAAGAGATGGAAACATGGGGGCACCTGGGTGGCTCAGTGGGTTAAAGCCTCTGCCTTCGGCTCAGGTCATGATCCCAGGGTCCTGGGATCAAGCCCCACATCAGGCTCTCTGCTGAGCAGAGAGCCTGCTTCCTCCTCTCTCTCTGCCTGCCTCTCCACCTACTTGTGATCTCTGTCAAATAAATAAATAAAATCTTAAAAAAAAAAAAAAAGAGATGGAAACATGACTTTTCTTTATGTCATCTGAGTAATGGCACACTGTAATACTTTCAAAGCTTTCTTTTCAAAACAGCAGGCTGCAAACTAATACATATATCTGTATCTTTATCAATATCAATATATAGATATAGATACAGAGATGTATCTCCAATAGTAAATAGAATCACTCAGAAAAGGACTTTGCCAAACTCTAGTCTCAAAGCACCCAGTGTTTTTTCTTCTGTCCACAGAAATGACAACTGCTCAATTTTCTCAAGGCTTCTCAGGCTTTCCCCAGTACATTTTTTTTCATTTAGTGATAGGCATGTAGGAAAGAAAGCTTGGTTCATATTATGAATGGAAAAACCACACACAGCTTTTTTAAAAAATCACTTAAGTGAGTCTATAGCCTGGAGGCAAGACATTGATCAGATTTCCAATTGTGAACAAAAGCATCTAAGGATAAGAATTCTTTCCAGCTATCTCCCAAAGAGTCTTATAACAAATAAGACTCCCTGAATTCACACATGTTTCTTTTGAAATTTTGTCTGGCTCCAAGAACAACTATATCATAATGTGAAACATGAGCCAGCTACTTTTTATTTCAGGAAATTATGTGATTTCCAACACAGTTCCAACAGATGTAAGAGCCTTCCAGTAACCTTCCTGAGTGGCAGTCCCCCTTCCCTCCCTCAATCCCATCTACTTATTTCTCTTCATGGACAATGCCTTTCTTCTTCTTTAGTTTTCCTTAACTCAATTCAGCCCAATTCTCAATTATTTATTAAGCCCTTATGTGTTAAGTCATATTGTGAGGATTTCAAATATTAATAAAGCATCATCTCCCCACTGGAATTAGAGACCCTTTAGAGGGTGAATTCAGCGAAAACAGTAGAGAGAGAAATGGAAAGGGACTTTGAGAAGTTGAGAAGGTAGAACTTAGAGGATGAGCTCCTAAACGACGGAGTCAGGATCTTCCTGTGTATTTATAGAGCCAAAGGCAAAACTATAAACACAGGCCCACATGTCCAATGCCTTAAAATATGAAAGTTAATAAATGTACTCACAAATGAGGATTTGATACACTTTCTATTCTCTTACCTTGACATATTTACCTTTAAACAAAAAAATTGAAAAAATATTAAGGTTATATTTCTATAATTTTAGATTTATAAAACAAAGTTATATATATTTATAAAAACATAATTATGTTTTTATGTGACTAAAAGTCAGAAAAATTTAAAAGACAGCTACATGTATATGTTATTGTACATACCTGAGTAAATTGTTAATGGATCAGCAATTAGATGAGTAATAAAGTAAAAAAATGTATAATTCATAAACAAGTATATGTTTTTTCAATAAATTTATTTTTCTGACTTTATTTCAATAAGAATTATGTTACTCAGGCAAGATCCTTTTTTTAAATATAATTTATGATCTATTGACATCAGTGGTCTAAAGGATTAAAAATGTAAAAATATAGTTACCAAAACTTGAATATACTTTTGTCAAAATTGCATATGAAAGCAAGTATAAACAAGTGAAGGTATTTCTCAGCTATAATTTCAGAAATATTATTTTTTCTTTTAAGATACTCAAAAGCGTAAGATAAATACTATATTTAATGAATACCAAATTTTAAGTTATAATTATTTTAGTAAAGCTGGAGATTTTCATTTAATTTTAAAACCAATATAATTTATTCCTATGAGGTATTTTTATATAAATAAGACTACAGGAAATTTTAGTGATCAACCTTCATCTAGTTGCTAATGTACAGTATTAGCAAGACCTGTAAGTACACTCACCTAGGAGTAATATAAATTATTTAATACTATAAGATGTTCTTTATTTCCATGTCCAACTGTGATAAATAATGTGTTAACTTAAGAGTTCCTCTCCAACCATGAATTATGAATGATAAGAAGTAGAAAAAATGATTGCTCAGCCCTAGTGGGAAAAAATAGTTGGCTGTGTTAAAATTTATGGAATTCAAGCTATCTGAGAAAAAAACTATGACAGGTTAAAATAATTTGTATTTTTCATTTCTAAGAGCTTTCCCTACTCAAATCCCCCCTACTCCAAAGGAGTGTCCATATTCAACATGACAGGGGCACAATCCAGCAATTTTGGGGCTTTGGAGCCCTTTTTCTTTCAAGAAAATGAGCAAGATACATAAAGAAGCATTTCTTTGGGCCACAAAAACATCTGTGCAGGTTCTGGACTCTCACCCTAAGTGAGAGAGATGCCTGTGAGTTTTAAAATAATTCTGAATGTAGATTTATGACATGCAGGGTTCTCAAAAGCTTAAGGGCTCAAGGTAGATATATCCTTAACCCAAGTCCAAGGCCATTACTATCCAGCACCCATCACACTGTCTCATACACATAGTAGGTTATAATTAATGTAGTTGTTAAAGCAGTTGGTGACTAGTTACACAGCCCCTGGGGTACGGAACACATAAAGGAATAAAGCACAGTGGAAATGTTTAAAACCTGCTGACAGGGAAGTTTCATAATTTTAGAAAAATACTATTGTGAGGGAAGAAGTTAAATGTATCTCTAAACAATACAAATTTGAGGTATTGGTAGAATTTCCCTGAAGAAGTTTTGTTAAATAACTGGACATTTTGAGCTGGAGCAAAATAAAACAATTAGTAAAGGCCGAAATACTAAGAACCATGTCTTCATTTTTTTTTTTTTGAAAAGTTAAGAAAGTACAAATATCCCAATGGATAATTTTATGATGCCCAATTTAATAATGCAGATTAAAGTAAGTATTCACTTTTTTTCTTCCTAAGATTGAGAATTAAAAATAAAGTTAAAATTCTGTTTTTGGTAAAAATGGTAAACATAAAACATAGAACCAGTAGATAATTTTAGGGGCTATTCACACAATGGGAATGCAGCAAGGGCAAAGAATCAGGTAGAAGAAATCATGATAGTAAGATAAGGAAAAAAGTAAACAGTAAAAGAGAGCTTTTTAAAAGAACATAACCAGAGTCATGACTGCTAATGCCTTTGTTTTTGCCAGCAGAACAGGGTACACATATGGGGGGGTGGGGAGTAAATAATGGTGGAGCTAAAAATTTTACTGCACAGACAAGCTATATTTTCAGGAAGCTGTCTGTCTCCGAACCAACAAAGTAGAAGAGAGACCTTACATTGTCAAAAATCCCCAAGCTGGAGAGAAGTAATTGCTCTATTAACTCCCCACAAACCCAAGGACCTAAAAATAATCCCAGTTAGTCTGGAATATAGTGACGACCCTTCTATATACCAATTTTCTATCAATACCAGGTCCAGGACAATTTTGCTTCCTTTAGAGGTACATAGTAAACATAAGAAACCATGCAGTATCTATATAAAAATGTCATGGAAATGCAGAAATAAAAATATGAAATGAAAGTGAAATAAAGGAAAGCCACCAAAAAAAAAAGAAACAGATAAAAGTTATCACAAAATATTCCACTAGGTATAGTCCCTCAGATTAATGAATTAATCATCCCTATAAAAAAAAAAAAAGACTACATGTGTGGGGCGCCTGGGTGGCTCAGTGGGTTAAGCCTCTGCCTTCGGCTCAGGTCATGATCCCAGGGTCCTGGGATTGAGACCCACATCGGGCTCTCTGCTCAGCAGGGAGCCTGCTTCCTCCTCTCCCTCTCTCTGCCTGCCTCTCTGCCTACTTATGATCTCTGTCAAATAAATAAATAAAATCTTAAAAAAAAAAAAAAGACTACATGTGTTTAAGGATGAGTTGTCGACACTAAAGGACACAATGTTTGTGAACTAAAAAGCCCAGAGAAAGATTACACACACAAAATAACTACATGAAGACAAATGTGAAAGAAACATGAGAGAGAATGGATATTATTTAAAATATAATAATGGAGAGAGGGGTGGGCTTATGGACATTGGGGAGGGTATGTGCTATGGTGAGTGCTGTGAAGTGTGTAAACCTGGCAATTCACATACCTGTACACCTGGGGATAAAAATACATTATATGTTTATAAAAAAATAAAAATTAAAAAAAACGCAATAATGGAGGGAGATGACCGATGCAAAAAATAAAAACATAAAGTAAATCATGATAATTTAAAATTTTGAGAGACAAAGACAAGCAGGCTAGATAAAGTGGATTCAACACCTACAGAACTACAATACCTAAAGAAGAAATCTAAAAACAATTAAGCAGCATATTTATTTAACATTTTAAGAGAACATTTCTAAAACTCCAGTTCAGTACTGATAGGGCATGTCATATCCCAGGGAACAGGGAGCCGGGTAAGTCAAGATGAGTTGTATCCCAGGTAAAAAGACCTCAGATATAAAGAAACACTTCTTTGCAAAGTAAAAAAAAAAAAGAAAGAAAGAAAGAAAAGAAATGATTATGAAACAGGAAAGTTGTCTCCTCTTAAAATAAGAGAAATCCAAATCAGAATTGCACAGACGTATAATCTTCCACTTAAAACACTGGAGAAGAAATCAATAATGCACCTTGTTGGTGATGATGTAGAGAAATATGCACACTTATGCACGGCTGACCAAAGTGTAAATCAATATGATTCTATTATGGGAAATATGTTTTTATCTATTCAAACTTCAAATGCATAACATCTAGACACAGCAATTCTTCTTCCAGAAATTTATCCTATAAATATAATCCTATAAACTTGATATAACATATGTGTAAGTCATTCTTTCCAGCATTTGTAACAGAAACAATAAAGAAACAATATATATACACACCCATAATATACACACACACCATGTAATTAAATACCATACTGAAATTAATGAGGAAGCTCTTTATATACTAACAAAAAATGATCTCCAAGATATACTGTGAAAAATATTAAGGAGTGGAACAAGTTGTAAAGTCTGCTATTCCTTGACTGAAAAATAATGAAAGAAGGCATGTGTTTGCATACATGAGTGTGCTATTTCTATCCTTGTAAATCTCGGGAAGAGTACATACAACTGATAACATGAGTTGCCTCTGGACAAAGGGCCAGGAATAGAGCTAAAGAATAAACAAATATGAGTTAGAAAATTTGGGGAACTACATTAAAACTTTTCTATGCATTTGCTTGCTACTCAGGTTTGGTAAGTAGTCATTTACTAGAGGAAATAAAATTACAGTAGCCTCAATAATTTAAGGCAGATCAAGCAACAATCTATAGCTTAGAAAAAGTTGATTATGCTAGCATTGCCCAGTAGAACTTTCTGCAATGATGGAAATGTTCTATAATCCTGCACTGACCACTATGGCAACCACAAACCACATGTAGCTATAACTATTAAGCACATGAAATGTGGCTAGCGTAACCAGGGAATTTTTTATTTAATTTTCTTTAAATTTAAATGGCTACTTATGGGTAATGGCTACCATATTGCACTGCAGACCTTGAAACTAAGATGAAAACACTGAGCTCTATTAAAATACCAAGCTCTGCAGCCAAAAGATGTCATTAACATAAACAATGTAGATTTAACATAAACAATTTGGATTGTTTCACTCCGTGTACAATAGCTCAGTCTTCAGCTAAGTAGCTTTGTTTTTGTTTCTCAAACTCTTTTTTTTTTAAGCTTTAAATTATTTAAGTAATCTCCACACCCAACATGGGGCTTGAACTTGCAACCCCGAGATCGACTCACTCATTCCTCTGACGACGCCAGCCAGGTGCCCCTCAGCCTCTTCTAACTCATAAAGCCTCAGCTGAACCACATGTTATCTTTGTGGAAATTAGAAAAAGGACAGCTCCACAGGCAGATGGCTTGGCCATGATCACTGTTAGGAGATGTGAGGCACCCAGACCCATTCTCTGGGCAGTCACGGCTCCCTGCCTGGGCACGCAGCTTGGTGAGCAGAGCACGGGGTGGGTTCACTGGCAACTCAAGCCCTTGTGGCTCCTGTTCCCTCCTGCTGTGAAACACCTGCCTGTTTGTACATAGGGACTCTGCCCATAATCTTTCTCAAAACTGATACCAGGATGTCCATTCGACCTCAGTGCACATCTTGGATCAAATACCTCTTATAGCTCCTTCTTGTGTTAACCCCTGAAAATTGCAACGGAAACAAGACTTCATGATCTGAACTTTATTTCCTCCATAATTATTCTTTCAGTGAGAACCACAGTAACACCTGCCTCAAGAGATCAGTTTGAAGCTTCAATGAGGTAATTTATGCACAGCTTCTGTCTGGCCTAGAATGGATGCACCGTAAATCTCAGCTCTTCCTTCCACATAGATGTGGCAGTTATTCCATTAAAAGGAAACTAAACACATGAATTTGTCAACCGCCTCCTGGATGTTCAGGGAAGTGTATACAAATCCCTAATGAAGACATGGAAAGGAGGGCCTGAGAACTACTTGGGAAGCTCATGTGTGCACATGTATATGAGCTGAGCAGGGCTAAGTCTACTGATTGGCATTAACCATGACACTTGTTATAGCTTCCGACTTCCCTAGTGTAGTCAGTAACACCAAAAAAATTTCCATTGACCCACACGGTGCATTTTCCTGACCTCCATGCCATGTTCAAATTAATCTCCCTCTTAAAGAGGAGGAAATTGAAACTGAAATAGTTTAAGTGATCACACAGATCATTTAAGCTTGAGGCAGAAACACACAGCTTGAGGCAGAGGCCAGTTCTTGTTATTCTAAGTTGAATTTTTGCTTGACCAAACTTCAGTTGTCTAAAAACAATATGCCAGTCTGTCCCAATTAACACCACTGACCCAGAGTTCGAATTAGAAAGAGTCTGTGTTTAACTCAATCCATCACCAGACTCCTCTCATTAGAATTTATTTTGGGACAAAACTTCACCCTCACAGACCTCCTGAACTCAGAGTGGAAGAGGTCATAAAACCCACGCTGCTCAGTCTACACATGAGTGCTCCTGATTCATCCAGAATGAGTCATCATTTCCCTCCTTGGATCTTCTAATAACCAATGTCACACATAAGAAATAACCAGGCAAGCTACAGCTAGGGATTATTTCTCTATAGGAGAAATGGGAGACAAAACAAGTTTCTTAAGGGACAGTTCCTTGGACCCTTCACTCAAATACAAGGAAAGAAAGATGTACCTTTTGATATATTCCATTAACTCCCACTGCACCAAATGAAGTCACAAATATAGCACACCCACTATTTGTTTATATATATTTTATAAATATATATATTTATATTAAATTTTGGCTTCTTTTGACTCAAATGAAGGAACTAAGAAGGGCATCTGATCTATTTCAGGTCCTAAATTAAATAAAACCAATTTAAAATTAATCAACACAGAATTTATAAATAAAACGAAGCTCAGTTGAACTGGTAACACTTCCTCTCTGTCTCCCACTCTCAGAAGTGTTGCAAGCTAACCTTTAGGCCTAAAAATAGAGCGGGCTTGCTGAGTCACTAATAAATTTCAGCTCTATACCTCACAAGAAGACAAAATGCTCTACAATACTCAGTCTTCCTGAGTCTGTGCTCTTATCATGAAACTAGATCCAAATTCCATGACGGTTCCAGAAATCTATTCTTGGCATATTACACCACGGTCAGTGACTTAAAGGCTCCCACTCACTTTGGTACAGAGCAGGGACTTTTCTCTTTACATAAGTAGAAATGAGGTTATTTACCTTGACTCCATCAATCACCACATTACACTTTTTAGTAATTTATTCTTAATGATTATTCAGAAATTCAGGCTCACTATGTCTGGAAGGGACCAAGAGGCCAGAAAATCCAGATGCCTAATTGCATACCTGAAAACATCAAACACACCTAGTAAAGTGTTTTTTTTAAATCCAGAGTTTCAGGTCTTTATCTTGTAATTTCCCAGAAGCATGGCTGTATGAAATCCAGTAGATAGTATAAAATGGTTTTATATTGCATTTATTCATTTATTCATTCATCTTTCTTTCCTTGTATTTAGTTGTTTGTGCAAGTTCTTGTACTAGGTGCTGAGCATACAACAAGCAACACAAATGACATGGTTTCTATCTTTTCAGGACTTCGTTTAGTGGGTTACACAGATAATAAGAAAGGCAATTATTGGGACACCTGGGTGGCTCAGTTGGTTAAGCAGCTGCCTTCAGCTCAGGTCATGATCTCAGGGTCCTGGGATCAAGTCCCACATCGGGCTCCTTGCTCAGTAGGGAGCCTGCTTCTCCCTCTGCCTCTGCCTGCCACTCTATCTGCCTGTGCTCGCTCTCTCTGTCAAATAAATAAATAAAATCTTTAAAAAAAAATTTTTTTTAAAAGAAAGGCAATTATTATAGTGTGATATTTACATATGAAGAAAGTACAGGAGTGTTACAGAAAAATATGGGCAGGGAAATCATTAGAGGGGAGGAAGTAAAATCCCTAACCTCAATTTGGACAGAAAGAGGGCTTTCTGGAGGAAGCAATACTTGAACTATGACCTGAATGATGAGTTAAGAGCTAACTTGGCAATGAGGATGGGGGCAAAAATGAACAGTGTCCCAAGCAAATTCAAAGACCTAGACAGGTTGGATAAACCAAAGGCCATTCAGTCTATCAGGAGACCAGATGGGCCAAGATAGCATGGTGAGCCATGAGGTTAGAGAAGCAAGCAAGAATCAGATCATAAAATGTAGTTATTAGGAGCTGAATTAGGAGCTTGGGATTTTGTCTAAGAGCTTCAGAACATAATAAAGAATTTCAGCATCTGAGAAAGATTACTGAAATTACATTATATGTGGGGAAAGGTTTGGAAGAGACAAGATTTAAGGCAAGGATACCAATTATGGAAGGGCAGCCCAGATATCCAGGCAAGCAATGTGGTAGCCTGAATCAAAATTGGGAATGCCCTGACAAGTATTTATGCAGTTGAATAGACAGAACTGTGTTTTTACCAGGGCAAACAAGAGTGTACCCAAGGGCTCATTCCTCTCTTGTCCCATAGCCCATAAATTTGGGAGATCACAGATGAATCCATCAACTAAGCTCCCAGAGTAAAGCTCTCTATCTCCAATGCTACCCAGTTGGAGCCTTCTGGATTTATGAGATGAAGACTGAAGAAGCCTTCCTCTCCCACTAGCATTCTTATTTATTGAGGATCTATTGTATTTCAAGCATTAGTCCACATCTTGGGACTAGAATAAAAAGGACACAGCCTCCACATTCTAAGATTCCTGTATTATAGACGAGTCTGATCTGTAAACAGATAATTATAAAACAATGTCATAAATGAAGTGGTAGTTACTCTGACCGAGTATATGGAAACACATAATCCAACTAAGGAAATTATTAAAGTCTTTGTGGTAGCTTCACTGAATGCTTCCCGGGCTGATTCATAAAAATAGTTAGGAATAGACTGGAGAAAAGAGAAGGAGGGAAAAATGGCTTCAAATATATAAGGTGTGAAAGTGAAGAATAACATGGCATCTGCATAAGGGGTATAAGCAATATTATGCAAATGAGGCATGAAGTGAGAGACAGAGTGCTGTTAGATAAAGCTAAAGTGGTTCACAGGGAGAGCCTACTGGGCTATTGCAAACAGTTGAGATTTTATCCATTGAAAAACAGAGAGTCATTGAAAATAACAACAAGAACCAAAAAAAAAAAAAAATAGAATCAGATTTATATTTCAGATCCTCATATTGTGGATCTTTACAGAGAATTGAATTAGATGGAGCATAATCTCAAGGCAAGGATGGAGGGTAGGAGGCTCTTTAAGTAGCCAGCAAGAGAAATGATGGAAGTCCAATCAAGGTTGGTAATGACAAGGATGGAGAGCAAAATGAATGAGAGAACTTCTTAGAATAAACATCAGAATTTTGTAATTCATTGGATTGGAATTGGTAAGAGTGCAGGAGAAGACCAAGGGCAATTAGTTTCTAACTATGGGGAATGAGTAAGCTCTACAATTGAGATAGACAATACTATAATACTGAGTTAGAATAATCTAGTTAACATGTAGATGGAGACATAGCATGTTGGTTATAAATGTGAGTCCAGATCATGAATGTGACAGAGAATTTGCTGTTTGGGGTATATAAGTGGCATCAAAAATCTTGGGAACAAATGGAAGAATTCATGTGCTCTTTTTTCAGTTGGACCAAATACATATTAAGTACTTTGCATGCATATAGTATCATTACACAGAGTGAGAAGAACTGGGACAGGAACAGAACACGATAGCTAATTACCAACATTCAAGAAGTAAGATGGAACAGTAGAAACATCAGTCAATTTCAAAGAAAGAAAAGGTGTGGCTACTGCAAAAGTCAAAAGAAGGGCACCTGGGTGGCCCAGTAGGTAGTGTCTGCCATCAGTTCAGGTCATGAACCCAGAGTTCTAGCATCAAGTCCCACTTTGGGCTCCCTGCTCAGTGGGGAGTCTGCTTCTCCCTCTGCTCTTAAACCTGTTTGTGTTCTTGCTTGCTCACTCTCTCAAACAAATAAAATCTTAAAAAAAAAAAAAATAAGGTCAAAAGAGTGGAGATCATGATTGGTAATTCCAGTAAGGTGAAGACTAAAAATGATCTTTTACTTGACACTGTGAGACTTTTAGATATTGCGGGTGAGGGAATTATCACCTGAGCAGTCATTGACAGAAATAGGCCACTCAAATTAGCCTCCATGTACACCAAAGCTTCCACAGGTTGGTCCCTGGCCCCTGCAACTAGGAAACATATTGGATCAAATGCGGTAGTTGTTAAATGCCTTTTGCAGAAAGATAGGTGTTTGAAGTAGATGACCATTTAAATTGCTTAAATTCAGAGATTCTGTGATTGTTAAAATACATAATCTTCCCAGATCTGTCTTGTTGTGAATCAAAGCAACCTCATTATTGAATCTAGTTGATACAAGAGGAAGAATATTCCTGCACTTTCAATAGTGAAAGAGGAGGAGTGTGTATAGCAAGAGATACCAGCCCCATCTCAACGACTTTATCATAATCTATTCAGTTCCAATGTTTGGAGAGAGCTTATATAATGAGAAATACCTACATCATATTATGTCTTAAACATTCTCTTATACAAGGAAGGAGCTTAAAAATGAATAATTTTATTTTTCTTTTGAAGCCAGTCAAAATGAAGGAACTCTTCAAAGTAATGTTAAAAAACAGAAACTCTTCTATAACATGGAAAGAGCACTGAACGAGGAGTCAAGAGAAGTCCTCAGCCAGTACTAATCAAACTAGTGGTCTTAGGTAACCCATTTAATCCTCTGGATCTTAGATTTCTCATCTTCAGAATCTGCTTAGACTAGATAACCTCTCAACCCTTCTAACCATTAGTCATATAATTACAGGTGTGATTACATATTATAATATACAAATCCATTATCTTAGAGGACACTCAAGGACTCCAGGAAGGCAAGTGGCCTACCCCTTACTTTGGGTAGTTTCGTAATCCTTCAAAATAGGAAAGCACAATGAGACATGAAACTTTTGTTTTCCTGCAAGATTAAAAAAACAAACAAACAAAAAAAAAAAAACCTCATGAATTGACTTCATCCAAAAAATTAAAGATCCCCTTGAGGAGCACAGAACCTTTATCAAAAGTTTTGTTCTGAAATACCTACTGAGTCGCTGTCATACTATTTGAAATGCATATCTCATTAAATCACAAACCCTGAGTTGTTTCCTGAGAGAGATTTTCATGAGTGGAATTGCAGAGTTCTGACAGGCTTTTGTTGGGAGACCTCAGAGAATTTCAAATAATTAAAGCATTTACATTCAGAAGCATGAAATAGACTGAAAGACTTTCAAACATATCTTGTTTTTGCAGTCTTATCAGAAGGTTGACACATAACAGTGGAAGAACAAAAGAGATAATTACCTAGAAATATTTGGACATATAATTAAGAAACCCAATCATTCAGCATCTAAAATTCTATTTTAGATTTTTGTTTTCATATACAAGTAACACAGGTGCATTTTAAAACAGTGAGACATAGGAGAAGGGGGCACTTTTTATCTTCCTTTTCCCCTTTACCCAAAATCAAATAAGTCACGTGAAGAAGGGAATAGGAAAGAACAGAAAAGAAGATTTGAATTACTTGAAAAACATACTGAGGATGCATATGGTAATAGATACTATTTATGAAACACATTGTATACCTGGGGCCAAAAAGGCCAACCATAATGCTTTTAAATACAACTTAATAGTTCTAAGATTGATCAGGGCACCTGGGAGACTCAGTCAGTTGAGGGTCTGCCTTTGACTCCGGGTCCTGGGATCTAGCCCCACATTGGGCTCCCTGCTCAGCAGGAAGCATGCTTCTTCCTCTCCCTCTCCTTCTGCTCCTCCACCTGCTCTTTCTCTCACTCTGCACTCTCTCTCTCTCTCTCAAATAAATAAATGAAATCTGAAAAAAAAAAAAAAAAAAGAATGTAAAACACAACTCAGGGTTATCACATCTGAAAGGCAGATTCGTTATCCGGCCCCATCCACCACTGGCTGAGAGCAACCCCTGAAGGTATGAATTTCACGTGCTGGGTGGCCAGGTCAAGGGGGCGTTCTCAAGTAAAGAGCAGTAGGAAATGAGCTTACATACTGACACTTGGGTGCTGAGAGGATGTAGTTGGTCAAAGGCAATGCAGTGCATTTCTCAAATATATGTCACACATTACAATTCCCTTAGCAGTGTACGTGCTGTTTCTTCTGCCTAAAGCGCTCACTTATTCTTTCTTTTCCTCCTCCAGCACTAACTGATTTATTATTCAAAATTCAATCCAGGTGCCAAATCATTTTGTGAAGTCAGGGTCATTTAACAGTTTTCTCTATGGAAAAAGTATAACTTTCACTTGGTGCTTTCTAAGTACCGCAGGTAAGTGCCTTACCTAAGTACCTAAATACTTTCTGAAGGCTGTAGTACTAATACTTTCATTGTGCTATGGAGAAGGAAAGTAATGGTGCCTGAGATTTCAAAGAAGGTAGGTGACAGAGCCAGAATTCAACTCAGGCTAGTCTGTTTCTAGAATAAACAATTTAAGAAACAATACCCCCAAAGACACAGAAGATGTAGCCAACTGCCCTCAGAAAGCTTAGCACCTAGTAGGAGATAAATTTTATTCACATATAAAGATAAGGTATATCTTTAATAGAGAATAAACAAATAAAATAAATATCAAGGGTTCTTTTGTATACACCAAGAAAAAAATAGATTGGAAGGAACTAACCAGAAAACAACACTAAGAGATAAAGTGATAGAAAATATAAAAGAGAGATGAAGGATAGAAATAGGAAAACCTTACACCTACGAGGAGTGGTGTAAAACAGGAAGCACTGGAAAAGGCACCAGTCAAGCACAAAGTGGTGGTTATAGAATTGATTAAAGGCGTATTTCTCTGATTAAGAAGCAAACTGAGTACCAATAAAAAGATAAATATAAATCCACACTCAGACACATCTGCAGCAAAACTGCAGAACACCAAAATTGAAGGAAATTTTGTAAATAACCCAAGATCAAAAGAAGAAAACATTAAAAGGGAGATTCAAATCAAAACCACACTGAGAGGGGCGCCTGGGTGGCTCAGTGGGTTAAGCCGCTGCCTTCGGCTCAGGTCGTGATCCCAGGGTCCTGGGATCGAGTCCCACATCGGGCTCTCTGCTCAGCAGGGAGCCTGCTTCCCTCTCTCTCTCTCTGCCTGCCTCTCCATCTACTTGTGATTTCTGTCAAATGAATAAATAAAATCTTTAAAAAAAAAAAAAAACCACACTGAGATACCACCTTACACCAGTTAGAATGGCCAAAATTAACAAGACAGTAAACAACTTGTATTGGAGAGGATGTGGAGAAAGGGAAACCCTCTTACACTGTTGGTGGGAATGCAAGTTGGTGCAGCCACTTTGGAGAACAGTGTGGAAATTCCTTAAGAAATTAAATATAGAGCTTCCCTATGACCCTGCAATTGCACTACTGGGTATTTACCACAAAGATACAGATGTAGTGAAAAGAAGGGCCACCTCTACCCCAGTGTTCATAGAAGAAATGGCCACAGTCACCAAACTGTGGAAAGAACCAAGATGCCCTTCAACAGACCAATGGATAAGGAAGATGTGGTCCATATACACTATGGAGTATTATACCTCCATCAGAAAGGATGAATACCCAACTTTTATATCAACACAGACGGGACTGGAAGAGATTATGCTGAGTGAAATAAGTCAAGCAGAGAGAGCCAATTATCATATGGTTTCACTTATTTGTGGAGCATATCAAATAACACAGAGGACATGGGGAGATGGAGAGGAGAAGGGAATTGGGAGAAATTAGAGGGGGAGATGAACCATGAAAGACTATGGACTCTGAAAAACAATCTGAGTGTTTTGAAGGGGTGGGGGTGGGAGGTTGGGTGAGCCTGGTGGTGGGTATTACAGAGGGCATGTATTGCATGGAACACTGGGTGTGGTACATAAACAATGAATTCTGGTACACTGAAAAGAAATTTTTTAAATGAAAAGAAAACATTAAAAGGAAACAAGAAATAGACTGACAGCAGGTTTCCCAAGAGCAATCACAGAAGTCAATGAGCAAAGGGATAATTCACAGTACTGGAAGAAAATAACTGTCAACTTAAAATTAACTACTGAGCTAAATTGTCATTTAAAAGTGAGAGAGAAACCAAGATACTTAAAACAGAGGGAGAACATTAAGCCCTAAGTGACCCTCTGTGAAAGAAACATTAAAAGTACAAAATATTTTTTAAAGTTTTATTTATTTAAGTAATTTCTATGCCCACTGTGGGGCTCAAACCCATGACCCCAAGATTAAGAGTTGCATGTTCTTTTGATTGAGCCTGCCAGGTACCCCAAAAGTACAAAATGTTTTTAAGGAAATTTAACAGAGAAAGAAGGGATGAGATACTAGAACAAAGGCAAACCAAGAAATTAGCAAACATTTTAACAAATCTAAGCATGCACTGACTACGTAAAAATAAATAGGACAACTAATTTGGGGAATTAAATACTTGGTGATACTAAAATACTTGATAACAATATAAAAGTCAGAGGTGGTGAGAAAGGTTAAGATATTCTAAGTCTGACAAATTCAGAGGAGCTAATGATTACTTCTAATACACAGAAATAGAAAACTTCCAAATCATTGTTGTGTGTATAATGGAAGGGAAGGAATAATAAAAGGAACAGTGAATCCATAAAATGTCAGAAAGCAGAAAATCAAATAAAAAGCCAATAAAATCTAAAGAACAGGTAAGATATTGTGAATAATGACAACTAACAGTTCCATAAAGCTTCTATGCACTAAACACTGCTCTCAATGTTTTACAAGTATCAATCCTTTATTCCTTTCAACAATCAAGTAAGGATTCCTCCCTGCCATCAAGTAAGTTACCCAATAATAAATCGTCATGTCACAGAATTGAAAAGAAAAGCAGAGGGACCTTAAGCAACGTGTTCAACAGCTAGAGCTATGAAGTACCAGACACTGATAAAAAAGACACAAATTATACAGCAAAGTCTGTACTAGTAACTCTGAAGTTCTGCTGCCTCCAGAAATGAATCCAAATATATAAGTAATTGCAATAAATGAACTGCTTTAAACTCACAAAATAACAACAAATTCTCCAAATAGACTGCCTTTTTAAAAGGCCAATGAGATCAAAAGAGTCAAAACTCTTCATGAAAAAGAATGGATAAAGAAAACATAACATATAAACAAGACAAACTTCAAATACACTATCAAAACTTACAAGCTTCTGCAAGGTTGCCAAATGGATACAAAAAAATCAATATAAAAAATCTATTGCCTTCATGCCTATATAACCATGGCAAGTGATTTGAAATGTACTTTTAAAAAAATACATGCTTCACTCACCCTCTAAGCTGGAATGTCTAAGAATAAAATAATAAAATATACATCAATTTTTTAAGAATAGTAAAAAGACATTCAGTGTAACTTTAACATACAAAGAGACACACAGTCCCTTGGATAGGGAGACTCAATAAGGTAAAGGTGACAATTATGCCCAAATTGATTTAATCAATGACTTAACTTAATGCTGATATAAATAAGTGGAGTATTTTGATGAAACCTTGTCAACAATCCTAAAAATCATTTGAAAGGACAAGAGTACCCAAGACAATTTTGAGGGACATCTGAGTGACTAAGTTGCTAAGCATCTGCCTTTGCCTCAGTTCATGATTGTGGGATTCTGGGATCGAGCCCCACATTGGGCCCCCAGCTCAGTGGTAAGCCTGCTTCTCCCTCTCCCACTCTCCCTGCTTGTGTTCCCTCTCTTGCTGTGTCTCTCTCTGTCAAATAAACAAATAAAATCTTTTTAAAAAGGTAATTTTGAAAAGGAAGACTCACTTCACCAGATAGCAAGATTAATTAAATAATAATAACAGTAATAATAATAATAAAATGTAATGGTAGAACTCAGTCTCCGGTCCTATTTTAGCCACAAAAGAAGTTATGTGTCTTTGGATAATTTGTTTAATTATCTTGGACCTCAGTTTCCCTATGTATCCCACATGAAATAGTCTAGATCCTCATGCAGGTACTAGATCTTCCCTGACCATCTAATACAAAACAGGCCCTCTGCAGTAACTTACTACTGCAGACTTGTTTGCTTGGGTTTTGTTTTTTTTGTTTGTTTGTTTGTTTGGGTTTTTTTTTTTTATGACACTTGCTATCTTTAAAATATTAGCAAATTCAAAAAGTTGTCTCTCTTCTACCAACCGAAAATAAAAATAAAAGTTACATATAAGCAAGACAAGCTTGAGACAAACTATTGAAATATTTGTCTAACAAACCCCAAAGGGCACATACATGGCTAGGAGAGTTCAAACTTCCCTACCAAACAAGGTAGAGAACAGAACATTGGTCACTATCTCAAGGCCTGTCACACAACTTCCAAAAGACCACATTCACTCCATCAAGATTATTCCATATGTGATTGACTAAAAAAGTGTTAAGATGAATAAACTTTCTTGTTTAGTAATGTGAAAGAGAGCTGGGTTCAAACCCCAGCTCCCCTAGGTACCAGGTGTGTGAACATATATGTTAATTACCTTATCTGAACCACACTTCATCATCCATAAAATGTGATCAATAGCAACCTTTTATTATGGCTAATATGACAAATACATGAGATTACAAATTTATCACTGTAAAGGCTCTAAAAGAGTGTTTGAAATCTATTGGGGGCCAAATAAATTGTCTTCTTTCCAGAAAACAACAGGAAGAAACTGATGGAACCTGAAGTAACTAATCTCAAAATAACAGGCAACACTAGCATCATGAGTTTTAGAAATATCACAACAGGGAAAAAGAAAGAAGGATGATCCTGACTAGGAACGTTCTTCATAAATATAACCTTCTACTCCCCATGGCCTGAGGCTTGACAGGCATTACATTTGTGGACTGCGGTGTGGAGGAAGGTGTTTAAGTGTGAAGCAGTTTGTGCATGCACACATTGTACTACAGGATAATATCAGAAAGCCATTAAGCCTTCCCAGTGATTTCTAGGTGTTGAATACATTGTGATAATCTGCAGAATGGTAGTAAAAGGATAGTTTTGTCACTGTATACAGCTCTTTATTTTCAGGGAGAAAAAGAGAACTAGGATGAGCAGTACAGGAGAATGCTTTGCTTTTGTATTTTAAACAATCTTGTTCACTCTACTATCAGTCAGAGAAAAAACAAGTTGAAATGAATTCCATGTTCCTGTGGATGAAATGAAATGGAGGCTCTATGTTAATTATCTCCAATATGAAGAGGCAACATTGTGTAATTGAAGGTTCCTGTCAATTTTCACAGGTTCAGCAATAATGAATTGAGTGCTAAGTCAGATACTGTGCTAAATTCTCATGTTACACTATTTTACATCCAGTTCTACCAGATTTATCAATTGATCTATAGAGTTCTACCAGATATATCAATTAACTCTATTTTCAGCTCTTTCTTTTAAAGAAAGATACATTAATCCTTTCAACCAACCAATTTTAGGAATTTCAGACCCCACAAAGTCAGGTATTTATCCTCTCAACTCAGTAAGGTTACCTGTATCTATATGGTTCCCCTTCTCAACTCTGTAGTTTGGGTGATGCCCTGAGATAGAAATCCTGGATAATCACAGAGCCCAACACTGCACTAGACATTAGAAGACCAATAAAAGGCAACAGGGACAGGCAGGTGTCTACCACATGGGGATTAGATCTTATTGGGGAAAAGATTTTTAAAAATTAAATTTACAAATTACCCAAAGAAAATGTTAAATTTCACATAGGAAATAATGACATGTATATATAACAATGATATATAACAATGGATTAGGGTGACTTCCCTAGATGGAATGATTAGGGAATATATCTAAGAAAAGGTAGTCTATAAACTGCAACTTTAAGGATAAGGAAGCACCTTACCAAGAATTGGAAAAGTGCACTTTAGAAAAGCAATTCATATGCAAAGGTATTGAGAGGACAAGTAGCCTATAAATAACTTCCAGGAGAACTGCATGGTCAGAACACAGTGAACAATGGGGATAGCAGTGAAGCATTAGACTGGCAAAATAGACAAAAGCTGGGTCTTGTGGGCCTTTGCAGATTGCATTAAGGAATTTGAACTTTATTCTTAGTGCAAAGGAAGTCACAGAAAGTTTTAAATCAGAGAATGATGGGATTCAATTTACATTCTAGAGAAGATCACTCTTGCTATTGTATGGAGAATGAGTAAGAGAAGAGCAAAATTAGAAGATAGCAAATTAGTACATAGGTTATTACAATAATTAAATGAAAGGCAATGATCCAAGTTGTTATCAGTGAAAATGATAAGAATTAGAGGTATATGAGAGCGGCATATCTTAGAAACAGAACCAATAGGACAGTTAATGAGTTGAATATAAGATGTGACACATAAAATGGAAGTGATACGACATCCACATTCTTGGCTTGGATGATTTGGTAGAAGTTGGTGCCACTAACTGAATAGTAAAGACAAAGGGAAGGATACTTTGGGTGTCCTATACTATGATAGATCAGAGAAACAAAGATAAATTTTAGTATAGACTTATTACCTAAAAGTACACTTTTGGGTGTCCTACACTATAGAAATTAAGAGTTCTGTTTGGAAGAATGTTAAGTTTGGGCTATTAGACATCCAGGTGGAAATGTGAATTAATTAGTTGTATATGTACAACTAGAATTTAAAGATAAATTCCAAATTTCTTACCTTAAGAACTAATTTGCTCATGTATAAAAAAAAATGCAAATATTGACTTCCACTTCTGGCTATAAGTAATAGTGGCTGGAATCACCCTTTCACGATTAACTATGAACTACGCAAAAAAGTATTTTTAGACACTAGAAACAGATAGACTAGGACTTTGATACCTGAGAGAAGAAGGAAAAAAATTAGATGAACCCTATCATCACTTGCCTGGAGGGAATTTTCAGACTACAGCCCAGGTAAGGAGAATCTAAACAGAGACAGTGGTCTTATTGAATTGAGATGAATACCTGCGTTCAGAGAAGATGAAGTTTCTAGAGTTGGTGCAAGATTATTTCTGAGAGCAGGAAGCAACACAGAAAAAGAGGGTCAAATGTCTAAATAGTTTTCTTGATTCCTTGACTAAATATCAATCATTACATGTTATATGCAAAAATTATTTCTGAGAAAAAAACAAATACCAGGAGAACTAGAACAGAATTCTTAGTGGTCACATAGTACTAGAAATTGTTTAGTTTTGCTCCATCCAAAGTAGAGAGACCTCACTGAACAAACATGACAATTAATAGACACATAAAAGCCCACACCCTAAGAGTGGAATGAATCTGCTCTAGAATATAGGCCACTGTAGCCTGACTCTCAGAAAACTTAAAACTAAGTTCTCAAAAATCAAACTAATCTGTAACAAACTTGACTTTTCTCCAGAAAAATGTTTAACTCTTTAAAGGTAAATAATAATAATGAGCAATCCGAGGGAGGAGTCAAGATGGTGGAGAAGTAGCAGGCTGAGACTACATCAGGTAGCAGGAGATCAGCTAGACAGCTTATCAAACCATTGCAAACACCTACAAATCTAACAGGAGATTGAAGAGAAGAGCAGCAATTCTAGAAACAGAATATCAATGACTTTCTGAAAGGTAAGACGGTGGAGAAGTGAATCCAAAGCGACAGGAAGATAGACCGCGGGGCCCAGGGAGGTGGGGGGGAAGCTCCCAGCAAATGGCAGAACAACAGAAAACAAAATCAGGATTTTTAAAAGTCTGCTCCACTGAGGGACATCCCTCTAGAAGCTAAACCAGGATGAAGCCCATGCGGGGGCAGCATGGCCCCAGGTCCCGCAGGGTCACAGAAGGATTGGGGGTGTCTGAGTGTTGCAGAGCTCGCAGGTATTAGAGCAGGGAAGCCAGCTATAGAGACAGAGCCAAGAAGTGAGCTCTCAGCTAGGGGTTACCTTGAACCGGTCAGAGGTTGGGTGAGCTCAGAGCACAGCCGGAAGCCAGGGAAATGGGAGTGATTGAGCGCTTTTCTCTGAGGGTGCACTGAGAAGTGGGGCCCTCAGCTCTCGGCTTCTCTGGGCGGGAGACTGGGAGGCCGCCATTTTCATTCCCGTCCTTCAGAACTCTATGGAAAGCGTTCAGGGAGCAAAAGCTCCGGAAAGCAAACCCAAGCGGATTACTCAGCCCGGCCCCTGGTAAGGGTGGTGCAATTCTGTCTTGGGCAAGGACACTTGAGAATCACTACAACAGGCCCCTCCTCCAGAGGATCAACAAGAAATCCAGCCAAAACCAAGTTCACTTACCAAGGAGAACAGTGGAATTCCAGAGAGGGGAAAGCAAAGCATGGAACTCATGGCTTTCTCTCCATGATTCTTTAGTCTTGCAGTTAATTTAATTTTTCTTAATTTTTTTTCTTCTGCTAATTTTTTTTAACTTTTACCCTTTCCTTTTTTAACGTTTTTTTAACTAGTTTATCTTACCAATACCTTTCATAAAAAAAAAATAATAATCTTTTTTGAACTTTCATTATTATAGTCATATTTTATCCTTCATTGTATCTAACTTTATTTTTTGTATACATATAAGTTTTTTCTTCTAAAAAATTTGGGGTACCGCTTCTTCTAATAGATCAAAATATACCCAAAATCTAGCTCTGAGCTTGTTCTAGTCTCCAGCTGGAGAAAATTCTTTTTCTTTATTCTCCCAACGAACTTACTTTATCAACTCCTTTTTTAGAAATTAAAAAAAAAAAATTTCTCATCTTTATAGGCATAGTCAATCCCTTCATTGTCTTTAACCATATATATGTTTTTCATTCTTTAAAATTTTGGGAGGTAATTTCTTCTAAGAGATCCAAATTCCCCCCAAATTAAGTGGGTGACCCTGTTCTAGTCACCAGCCTAATATATATATATATATATTTCTTTTTTATATTTTTTCTTTATTTGTTTTCTTTTTTAAATTTTTTTTTCTGAACTTCTTTTTATCCCCTTTCTCCCCGCCAAGATTTGGGGTATCTACTGATTTGATTAAAGCAGATTTTCCTGGGGCCTTTGCCACCCTTTTAGTATTTTATTTGCTCTTTCATATATTCTTATTTGGACAAAATGACAAGGTGGAAAAACTCACCACAATAAAAAGAACAAGAGGCAGTACCGAAGGCTAGGGACCTAATCGATACAGTCATACTACAAGGAATTTTACTACAAGGATTCTTAAATTCTTTAAGCAAAAAGGAAGGGGGAAAAAAAAAAACACCAGTTGGAACACGTAGAAAACAGTAAGATGGTATATACACTTGTCTATGAACAACTAGGGGTTGAGGCACTGACCCGGCTCTCCATGCAGTCAAAAATCCTCTTATAATTTTTTTCTTTTCTTTTTTAAGTAGGCTCCATGCCCAGCGTGAAGCCCAATGGGCTCAAACCCACAACTCTGAGATCAGGACCTAAGCTGAGATCAAGGGTAAGATGCTTCAACGACTGAGCCACCAGGTCCCCCCCAAATCCTCCTATAACTTTTAACTTCCCACAAACTTAACTATTAATAGCCTACTATTGTACAGTCTTAACAATCACATAGTTGATTAACATATATTTTGTACATTAAATTTATTATATACTGTATCCTTGCAATTAAGTAAGTTAAAGAAAAATTTATTTAAAAAATAATAAGGAGGGTGCCTGAATAGCTCAGTCAGTTAAGCATTTGCCTTTGGCTCAGGTCATGATCCCAGGTTCCTGAGATTGAGACCCACATCAGGCTCCCTGCTCAATGTGGAGTGTGCTTCTTCCTCTCCCTCTACCCTTTACCCTGGTCCTGCTCTCTCTCTCACTCATGTGCTCTGCCTCTCTCTCTCTCTCTCAAAAAAATAAATAAAATCTTAAAAATTTTAAAATAAATTTTTAAAAATCATAAGGAAATAAAAATACATTTACAGTATTGAACTGTATGAAATCTGCATACAAGTGGACATGTGCAGTTTAAACCAGTGTTGTTCAAGAGTCAACCATACACACCAAATCATATCAATGACTTCATTAATTATTAAAGGCCAAATGTTCCAATTAAATAACAAAGACTGCCAAATTGGATAAAAAAAAAATCAAGATCTAAACTAGACGTCTAGGAGAAACCAATTTTAGATGCAAATCCACAAATAGCTTAAAAGTGAAAGGATGAAAAACAAATACACCATAGAAACATCAACATAAGAAAAGCTGGGTAACTATATTATATCAGAAAAAGTGGTCTTCGGAACCAGACATGTTTGCAGGCATAAAGAAGAACATTTCATAATTGTTAACAGGGTCAATTTTTCACAAAGACATTATAATTTTAAACATCCATTCAGCAAGCGGCAGAGTTTCCAAATATGTGAAACAACTGCTCCATGAACCTGAAAAAAGAAACCTACTCCAAGGACTGAAAGGCTGAAACAAACAAATGTACAGTCATAACTGGAGATTGTAATACCTCCATCTCAGTAATTAACAGAACAAGTAGACAGAAAATCAATACACAGAAAATCTGAACTATCCCGTCACCTAACTGAGCCTAATTGGCATTTTTAGTTACAACAGTATAATACACACCCTCTTCGAGTGCATATGAAACATTTGCTAAGATTGACCATATTCTTTGCAGCTACAGGGTAAGGATCTCAGATGAGATCCCTCTAGATTAGGGTAGGCCCTAAACACAATGACAAGAGCCCTAGTAAGAGAAGGGGAAAAGAGAAGATGCAGAAATGGAGGCAGAGATCAGAGTGATGCAGCCCCAAGCCAGGAAACTGAGAAACTGGAAGACACAAGGAAAAATTCTCCCATAGAGCTTTTGGAGGGAATGTGACCCTGCTGATACAATGATTTTATACTTCTGTCCTCTAGGACTTTGGGGAAATAATTTTCTGCTTTTTAAGCCACCAAGCTTGTGGCAACTTATTACGGCACCCTTAGGAAACCAATGCAATGCTGTTCACTAAACAGTGTAAGTAACACCTCGGTGAGTCTGCCTACAGCTGGCCCCAACCCTGTCTTGGCAGTAACTGCCCAAATCTGAATTCCCAGGGGTACCTGGGTGGCTCAATGGGTTAAAGCCTCTGCCTTTAGCTCAGGTCATGATCTCAGGGTTCTGGGATCCAGCCCTGCATTGGGCTCTCTGCTCAGCAGGGAGCCTGCTTCCTCATCTCTCTCTGCCTGCCTCTCTTGTGATCTCTGTCTGTCAAATAAATAAATAAAATCTTTAAAAAAAAAAAAAAAACTGAATTCCCAGAATGGCTTGCAGCTGTACCTCCATGAGTAAAGTTATGTTTCCTGTGGTCACTCATATCTCACATAGCTTATCTATTCTTTCCCTTGGTTTTTAAGGACACAATGGGAGAAGGGGGGTGTTGGCAAACACCAGATTTGGAATGTCATCTTGATTCAGCCACTGGTCAGCCATTTCATCTAACAGGACCTTACTTTTTCATGTGTAAAGTGAAGAAGTTGGGAAGCATGTTCTCAACAACTGGTGACCATGGGCTCCTCATGTCATGAAAGGTTTCAGCACTGAAAACCCTGTATCACAGGAAACCCCTCAGTCCTGGGCAAACTAGATATCTGGTCACCATACTTCAAACGTCCCCCCAGTTCTCAGCCTCCGTTACCCAAAGCCTTTCCCTGATATTTTACATTACCTTTTTTTTCTTCTCGTTCTCTTGATTCCATTCTCACAGGAGTTTTAAGGCAAAAGTCCTTTGAGCCACAAAAATGTTTACCTAGTTTCAAAAGAAGTTCAGGTCTTTGAAACACCAGGAATTAGCCTGGATATCAGGCTGGGAGTTCCCCTCGCCCAACATTAATGTAACATTGAGAAGACGAACATTTCACATTTCTTTAATTCTTAAGATCCTATATGAGATACAAACTGTTTCTATGAAATAATATTCTTTGCGGCTCTTGGGGTTCCTCGGATATATGGCAAGGTAGCCCAAACCAATGACTGACTACTGGAATCAGTACAATGAACAGTTAAATTCATCAGTCAACTCTACTTTCTTTATCTTTCCTTATTTATTTATTTATTTGTTTGTTTGTTTTTAATTCCAGGCCTTTTGAGTCCATTCATTGGACTCTTTCAGAATCTTCCCTTGTTATTTTAATCAGCCATTGTAAGGAAAAACGTCAAACTCTAAAATGGTTTTGCCTCCCTTAGAGGCATACAAAAAACATTTTTAATACAATAAATTATATAGTTGTGATAAATATAATAATCATCCATAATGATATCATAGTAAACATATCATAGTAAACATAGAAAGAGTGGATGTTGACTCTAATACCTCGAAAGAAGTGCCAGGAAGACGAGATCTACGGCTTTTGTGCTTAATAATATCGACATGTTTACCGCTAACTAAAGTATGTAAAATAAAAAAAAAAAAAATCTGATGCACTTTTTATTAGGCAATAGGATTTTCTTACAGACCTAACACTTCACAGAAATAAGGATTAAACAAATACATCTTCTTAATATGTTATAAGTCGCCCAATGAAAATTTCCTATAATTTTTAAAGAAGGAAAAATAAAACAAGTATCTTGGAGGAATATACAGTGATGTATCTCATTAGTTATTACAATTTTACATGAAGTGGGCTTTACTTATCTCTTCTCCAGATTAAATCTCTGATGTGCTAGTCATCAATTTAAAAAATGGCAGTATCCCCTCTAAAAGCCCCATAGCACAGCAAAGCTTTGATGTGTCTCATAATGGAATTGGAACAATCTCTCTCAATTTCATGTTATTCTGTGCATTGGTCCCAAAACAGTGCTAATTTTTGCTCAAATTCTGCAAGAGAACAACCCCTCCCATTTTTATTTGCAGCCTCTTCCGAACCTAGGACTCAGGCATAAATCTGTACAGGGAGAGCTAATGACAGAGTGACAGCCCGTATTGTATGCATACTCACCCACTCTCCCCACCTTTTTGCTGGAGAAAGCCACTTGCACCAGATATCATCTCAGTTTTTTATGCAAACACACTCCTTCTGGCTCTTCCTTCCAATCTGTCAGTTATGCCCAGGCATGTCTACAGCCCCAAGAACACAGATGAGGCTTAAAATAAGCCATCACACAAGGAAGGGGGGATCTTGCCTCCCACCTCCCAATTTCCAACCCTGGAGCCTTGTGATCCTTGCCTTCAGCTTCCAGATGTTTAAGCTTTTCAGACCACTCCTGTTTCATACTTAGGGCACTTGTGCAGCAGCTTCAAGCATGGCATTTCAAGCCTCCCCACTAGGTGCTCTGGGCCTTTGTGCCCTTGCATAAATAACAATGTTTCTGCTGTACTCCTGCAATCTAGTCCCCACATTTTACTGAGATCAGAAAGCTGAATGTCAGTCCCTGCCTCGGTAACCTGTCTGGGGGACTCTGCACCCCTAGGAACCGTGTCCGCAGGCTCCTCTTGTGCCCCAGAGAACTCATCCCATTCAGGTCTGACCCTTCCCAGGATGGTCTTGCTCAGTTGAGCTTTTTTCTGACACCATTCTTCATGCAGAGCAGGAAACCAGGCTGGGTACCACTGTGGACAGCTGTGAACTCGCGAGAGAGAAGCTCAGACCTGATTTGGTGGACAGTGCGCAGTCAATCTAAGCGCTGGAGCAGGAATGCAACACAAAATGCACAAATAGAAAGATCTGAACACATTGCACACCACCCTTTGCCTTATCATGGACGTGAGCTCGATGTGCTCCATGCTTTTAACCCCCAAAGTGAACTAGAAATAAGAGTTCTTGAGGTTTGGTTATTCTTATTCTCACCAGGTTTCCTCTTCTCTTTTATATCACTTTACATCTTAAAAAAAAAAAAAAAAAAAAAAAACCCTTGCTGTTATTGTGACTACAATAATAAAACTTTGCAGGCAATGATGTACTTAGAAAATGTCCAGAGTAAAATTGAAACCAACTTGGGCATTCTCAAATATCTTAAGTGCCTTTCCAAATGTCTGAGTTCCCAAACAATTCAAAATGTATTTAGTAGGATGTTTTCCATTTCTTACTTAAACCCAAGTGGGCTTTGAGGAAATCAGAATTTAAGCATTTCTTATCCCTTCACACTTTAGCAAGCAAATGTGATTTGGAAAAAGCTACTTGATACCCAAGAAAACCTTTCTACCCTGTAATGAGGGTTTGGTGTTTTTCTTTTTTCCTCCCTTAAAAGGGATAATAAGATTTCTAATACAAACCAACTCAGAATTCTCTGAGTATAAACTAGAAACTCAAGCCACAAATGCTCCAAGTGTTTGTTTCCCAGTAATGTGCCCATCTCCCTTGTACGTTTTAAGAAACATTTCATATCCTTGGTGTAATTACCACCCTTAAATCTAGGTGTCCATTTTCATGACCACAGTGGAGTTCTGCTAGGCCAGTGCATTACAGGCTTTCAAAAGAAACTGTTAGCACACTGAAGTGTGGATAGATTTTTACTGCAGGTCCAAGCAAAGTGAAAGCAACACCCATGGCAGTGCCCAGAGTAGATAGAAGAGCCTGAACCACAGTGAAGGGAGGAAGTCGGGGGTGGGGGGTAACGTCAAGCATAGAAGATAATATTGAAGGCTCCAAGTAAGCCCTAGAAATATCAGACACAGAGAAATAAATGGGTTTATAAGGAGCCATGCAGTCAGTGAAGTAAGGAATAAGCTATGAGGTCAGTATGCTGAGTACTAAGGACTAGCTTGGAGAGGGGAAGAGGAAACAGGCCAAGTCCCTGACCACATGGTACAGATGTTCGTCTTTAAGGGCTGATGAACATTACAGTGAAAATAAATATAACATTTTAGAAGCAAATAATGGAATGTGAAAACATGGGTAGTTGAGTAAGCAAAAAGATTTACTGAACCAGACAAAACTCAGTTTTCTCCAGTGGTGAAAGAAATGATACTGTTTACTTCACAGAGTAGTCTAAGAATAGGTCATTCTAGAGTTTTTCATCAGTCTGTTGTATACTTACGCTTCTTTTTTCTATTTGGAAATCAGAGACCTGTAGATAGTCTCTCCTTACCACTTATGTTGACAAAGACTGAAATGATCTAAAAAGCATTTGAAATTGTAAAGTGCAGAACATTTTTTAAGAAGGAAGGCATTGCATTATTGAGAGAGATGATCACTGGGTGAGAGAACAAAGTGACATCCCTCAAGGAAGCAGAGACAAGACCAGAAATATCCAGGCAGCTTTGGCCCTCTCTACTTACCAGGTAAAATCAGACCTGGCTCAAGGATATGAAACTACCTGGGTAGGCTGTACTACGATGGCCATGAATCTATAGATGTCTAAAGCTATGTCATCCAAATATCCATCAAGTCTGCCTATCTGTATTGCTAGTTTGGCTTTATAAAGGACTTGGACCTGGCCCTTTGGAAGTTTCCTGGACTAGGAATCAACCGGCAGGTTTTAGCAAACTGCAAGACAGCTTGCCTAGCTAGCATCTTCCAAACCAAACTAACAACTTAAATTTCTAGAAAACAATTCAGTCATTAAGAGCAGAGTTAGGATCCCTGCAGAAAACAGATGGCCCACTCCAAGTGAATAATATAAGAAGAGTTTAATAAAGAGAACACTATTAAAGTATGGGTAGGGAAACCAATGTGAACAACAGTTTGGGGAAGGGGGTCGGGACAATTACTGAAGAATTATTAAACTCAAACATTTGAAGAAGCTCTTAAGGGTCCCCAGAAACAAAGAAACCTGTGTAAATATAGTGCCCTTTAGGATGCAGCCAGATATGATGATACCCTCCTATCCTTGGGAGGAAAAAATACCCACCTCTATGCTCTTGCATCCCATGCCTTGCCATTGGCCAAGCCAACTAGAAGCCAGAGGACAAGGAACAGGAAGGGCCTGGTGTGATCCATGTAGACGTGACTCTCAGGTCACAGAACAACATGGAGAACAGATGCAGAGGTCACAGAGAAAACAAGCAACACAGAGATTTTCTCGTTGTTCCTTATAATGGGTTGAATTGTGACACTCCCCCCTCCAAGATATGTTGAAGTCTGAATCCCCTAGTACCTCAGAATGTGACCTTACTAGGGAAGTGGGGTCTTGACAGAAGTGTAGGGACAATGAAGTCTTCCCTTCATCTCTTCTGGGGTCTTTGGCTGGTCTGATCATTAAATTGACATAAGACAGATTAATAGGAGAAAACCAATTGAATAACATGTAGACCTCCTGTATACATGGGAAAGACTCAGAAAACTTAACTATGAAATGCCTGTGGCATCATCTTACATACCACCTTCAGCTAAGGACAAAAGATGCTGCCAAGGAGAGTCCTTTATGGGAAGTTACCAGGAAAAGCAGAGTAAACAAGGTAGGGTTGTTATGCAGATTTTAGCACTGCCTTCTTAATTGATAACAGTTTCAAAAGACTGAGTCATCCTCCTCTTCCTGAAACAGGAGGGAGACAAAAATGGAGATTTCCCTTGTAAATGTAAAGGTCCACAAAAGGGTAACTTTGACTTGGTTTTCAGTACTTGTCTTGTGTCTGTACATTCTTAAAAATAACTAGCTTTACATACTCAATATCCCAAAGAAGCATATCTTTGGGTGGCAAAATTGCTCCCCTTCTGAAGTCATCAAGTTAAACTGAGGTCATTGTAGTGGGTCTTAATCCAATATGGCTGGTGTTTTTTTTTTAATATTTAATTTATTTATTTGACAAGATCACAAGCAGGCAGAGAGGCAGGCAGAGAGAGAGATGAGGGGAAGCAGGCTCTCCGCCAAGCAGAGAGCCTGACGTGTTGCTCAATCCCAGGACCTGAGACCACCCACCCCAGCCCAAGCCAGAGGATCAACCCACTGAGCCACCCAGGCACCCCATGACTGGTGTTTTTATCAGGCATCCCATGACTAGGACAAACAGATACACACACAGAAAGACACACATGGAGAAAAATCATGATGTGACTTGAGGGAGGCATATTTTACAAGCCAAAGAATGCCAGAAAACTCCAGAAGGTAAATGAAACAAGGAAGAATTCTCTCCTAGAGCCATCAGAGGCCATGGCCTACTTACAGCATGATTTGGGCCAATTCAGCTCCAGAACTGTGAGAATTTGTGGGGTATTTTGTTTTTGTTTTTGGGTTTTAGATTTTTGTTTTGAGCTGCCCAGTTTTTGGTAATGTTGTTCCATCAGCCCTGGGGGACTCATACACCTGCAAAGGTGCAAGTAGCCTGTGATTGAACAGATTTGATTTCTCAAAGTAGATGTTTGCTTCAAAATGAACCTCAAAGAGGATTATGACCAACACTTCATTTTAACTAATAAGAAAACTGAGGTACCAGAGACTTGCTCACAATTACACAATTGATAACCAAGATAAAACAGGAGAGTCCCAGGACACTTCCCTGTCTGCCCCACATTGACAGGAGGTGAAACCAGTCTTTACCTCACTGAGCTAAAACATTGTACAATACTCTGAAATTTCCCCTAGGATACAATCCAAGCTGAAGCATTCTCCAGAATGAGAGACAAGTGGCATCCTTCCCTGAGCTCCCGTATCTCGGCAATACTAGCAGCTTTTAAAGGGTCAGCTTTTAAGAGAGCTAAGGAATGCATTTCAGAAATGAAAATTTGCTTTTGTTCTTTTTTAGTGCTAAGGAATAGATCTAATAATCCCGAGAAAGAACACCGTAAACCCTCTAGGACACTATTTTACTTCCTTGTGAATTAGTAATATAAAGAAGTTACCCAAACAAAACTTATGAAGATTGGCTGTTCCACATACCCCCTAAAAAAGGATAAGAAACTACATAGTCAGCAATGTAGACTTTGGGGGTGGGGGTGGTGGTGGCAGGGGTTGCAGGCGGGAAAGGAGAAAAGAAAGAAAGCTCCACCCAGAACAAATAGGTTTCCTATAGTACTGTGAGATTTCTTATCTAGAGGAAGCTTTTGTTTACTTGTCAATCAACACCAGCAGATCTTCTGAGGACTGGCCACACCTTGGGCTGGGGAATGCTCCGGAAGGAATGTGGGAAGGGAGAGGGGAGAGGCTATTTCCTGATGGGTCAGCGCTGGCGAGTGTCTGAACCCTGGGAAAGTCTTGATGTAGGAATTCCTCTCCTTAGAGAGGAACGGGAGCAGCAGGAACAATGCTGTGATCCCCTGGTGGTGACTCTCAGGTCACAGGGCTTGAGCAACGCAGGCCAGAGGCCATGGGCTATGCCTCAACATGTCCCGGGCTCTCAGCAGCCTGTTGTTCAACCCCCACTGGCTGAATTCCACAGCATTGTTCTCAAAGCAAGTTCTCTCTGAGGAAGACAGTTAGCTTCACACAAGCTGAGAGCTTCGGAATAACTAAAAAGGCAAACGACTTAAGGAAAGTCCCACTGGGGCTTCCAGCTTGCCAATCCCTTGGATGGTAGCTCTTCCAAAGGAAAGATACGTTTTAACTACAAATGGGATCCCTTCGCGGCTGGTCCCTGATTTCCTCTGCAGAGATCCAAGTACTTGGCATAGTGTCCTCCCACGTAAAACAACGCAGAAATTATGTAACAGTTAATTAAAGGGCTGCTTCCCATACTGCTCACCTCTGCGTGCCCATGCCCTTTAAGGACATTGAGCTGAGGAGACTCCTTGGCCAGAGCACCCAGAATGTAGCATTCATTTAATGGAAGCTCTAAAAGCTCATTTCTAAAACTGGCTTTTTCCCATACAGAAAAACAGAAAAGTTTCTTCTCCGGCTTCTACAATTAAGCTATCCGTGAGGAAGCATTTAACCATTCTAAGAGTTTCCTCCAGTTAGATCAGTGCATAAGAGAGCCAAAGTAAACCAAGAAAAATCAATATAAAATGTGCTATTCAAGACAAGATTTCCTATTTCTTAAGAGCCTAGCTGGAGAACAGCTGTTCTGATAATTTATTTGCCTTATTTTCTTTCACTCACACATAAGCGGCACACTTAGCTTTTCCTAGGCATTTTGGAAGCCTCCATGGCCTTCAAATCTGGTGCATTGGTGACCTCTAGAGGACATAATTTTGGTCCAGGTTCAATACTGAGATTGAAAATCCATTGTTCAGGAAAGGTGAATACATTACAGTTTTAGAACTGCAAAATAGGTTTTAGCTTTTACAGCACAAGAGATTAAGAAATTATCTTCTTCCAGATAATGTCTCTAGGGTGTCAAACGGTCCATTTTCCTGTAAATGAGGGGTTTGTTGTCCATGAAAACCTAAGATGGATTTGTTTTCTCTCCCAGTTGGTGCTCATTTTCCTAAGAACTCCCAATTCCGCTTAAACTTGGAGATTAGCCTAAATGGGTGTCTTCAGCTCTCCTTTGTCTGCTCTCTATACCTCTATGTCCTGCTCAGTTCAAAAGAGCATTTAGAGAAGCTGTCCTTGACTACCTCTTAGCCCACAGGACTTGACCCTTCCCAGAGTTGAATGAACTCACCAGCCATGGTTCCCCACACTCCCCCACCAGCAGAGCTTCTCAGCCAGGTGAGGGGTCTGGGAAGTTCTCAGGCCCATAGAAGTTGGGTTGAGGCAAAAAAAAAAAAAAAAAATGGACAATGGGGCTCTCTTAGGGTTGACACGAGGTGCCAGGACAGAGCTGCCTTTCTCATTGCACACGAGCCAGGAGGAGCCTAGAATCATGTGAAGTGACAGAAATCTGCCTAATCACTTAGGACTAGGTCACAGCACCATCAGATGGAGTGTTTGGAACCTTCTAGGTTCCAGGCACTTTGTCAAGGCCTTCTATGTGCTGTCTGGTTTTCACAACAGCCCTGAAAGGTAAATGTTACTCTCTGCATCTCTCTGTGAAGAAACTGAAACCCACACAGCTCCGCCTGACGAAACCACATATGTCACTGGAAGTTTGCTTATGTGTGTGTGTAATTTCCACTCTATCACAAGGCTTCTAATATCATCCAAAGTTACAACCAAAAAAGCTTGCTGCACTCAGAGTTCAGTTTCTTTATTCACTTTACAAATCAAGAGACAGAGGAAGTACAATGACAACCTGAGGCCAAACACTTCAGGGGCACAGCTGGAGCTAACAGCAAGGCCAGGGCTTGGGTCCTTATACACAGTCCGTAAGCATTCTCTTCTTGCTGCTGCAGGAGCTAGAGAGGGTCACTAATGATGTCAACGGAAATACCAGGAAATAATTCATCCTTAGCATGCCTTCTCCCAGTTACCTCCCCTGGTTTCTACAGCAGGAAGATCTCTTTAAAGACCCTCAGGGCACCATGCGAGGCTCCCACCTCTAACCCCCAGGCTTTCCTCACCAGTTGCTCAAGTGCAGGTGTCCTTACTGACATCTATAGAGGGAAGAAAGTCAGACTCTCCAGGACAGAAGCACAAACCCATTAAAAAATAAGGAAGAAGGCCTGAAAACTCAGGATCAGAAGGATGAGGACAGAAACTGAACACCAGAAGGCATTTTTACAACTGGAAAATTTATTCTTCTCTAAGAAACCGCTTATCATATGACTTCTTGGAAAACCCCATTAATTTCTCAGCAGGTCAGTTTCCACCCTGATATCATGTGTAAGTTCTGAAAAAAAGATATTCTTATCCTGTTGAGGTTTATAAATAAATGATAAAACCATGGTAGAGCACAGTATAAAGGATAATGGATAGCAGGTTGGAACACAAAGCTATACAATCCATTTATTATACAACAATGGGTGTTCCATCCATTTTTGCTTCTAGGTCTTTCTACTGCCCAGTTCTGGTCCCATCCCTCACGTTAACACTTCTCAGAAAGGTCCCAGCTCCTTTGAAACTCTTGTCAGTGAAAGCTGGTAACATTTCTAGGGAAGATTTGTCAAGAGGCTAAAGCTAATAACAAAACAGTAATGCAGGGATTTTGTGGGAATTTCAAAGATCTCTGTTAGCAATGTCCTCATACCATGGTTGTTGACAGTTTTCAGTGACTCATCTTCCCAGTAAGAAGAAGAGGCTTCTGGGAACCACCCAGATCTTCAAGGCTAATTGTAAAGAAGTGACAAGCCTCCTTCATGAGGAATCAGGGGCTTCTTATCAAGCTTAAGAACTTGACAAATTGAATCTTGTTAGTTTGACCTGTAGCACTCTCATTACAGAGAGTCAGTTAGGAAAAGTCCCAGATTGGTTGACCAGTGAGCTGGAGCTTCCTTAATGCTTGGGGAAGTACAGGGAGACCAAAAGCCACATACCATGAGGGTTGCCCAGCTGTAGGAATGTGATAGTGTAGTATGATCACAGCTAAGGACTTCTGATGCTTGGAAGATTTCCCCTGAGTTTTCACGTCTGACCTGCCCTGTTCCAATTTCAAGGCCAGTCATCCAACCGCCATAGAACAAGCACTAATTAGAAAAGCCTTTCAACCTTCTCCTCCATCTTTTAGCCATCATGGAGCAGTTCATAGCAATACTGCAGCAGGGTGCCCAGCTAGCAGGAAATTGCAGACATTTTCCTGAGGACTATGTACTGTTCACTTTTTCCTAGTTCCGACCCTAGGAAGGATGGTGTATAGTGTTAGGAGGAGTTTCTCAAATTCAACTATTATCTCTGTATTGGCCACTTATTGATGGATGTCTAGGGCCGAACAGCAGTCTGCAGCAAGGAAGGACCCTTGACACCCTCAAATCTCACACACCATACCATAAAGCAAATCCAGCCTTCTCGGCAAGCAGATGCCTCATCACAATTCATCACAATTCAGCTGAGAAGTACTACAGGCAGTAAAATTGAGAAGAAACACTTAAAAGTTTGAGATAATTGTCTGGATAAATATAAGAAGCAAAATTTAATACTTAGCAAATATTCTCAGCAGGCTGTGAAGGCTGAACAGGTCTTCCTAGGACAACTTAGGTAAAAATAAAAGTAGAACAAGATAAAACAAAGATCTAGCTTACACATAAAATACTGTTTTTCTATGTCTAAGAATATGGAACTTGGTGGGGTGGGGTGAGGGGTGTTCAGTCAAGTTCCCTATTGCTAGCGTCCCAGAGAATAGAAAATTGAGACTATGTCATCAGAGAGCACAGCAATATCCAAGCTGAGGCAGTTTCAGCTGGGAAAGGTGGTTTCATTGAATGAATTTTGTATTTTTTTTTAAAGATTTTATTCATTTATTTGATAGAGAGATCACAAGTAGGCAGAGAGGCAGGCAGAGAGAGAGAGAGAGAGGTGGAAGCAGGCTCCCTGCCGAGCAGAGAGCCCAATGCAGGGCTCGATCCCAGGACCCTGGGATCATGACCTGAGCCAAAGCCAAAGGCTTAACCCACTAAGCGGCCCAGGCACCCCTGTATTTTTTTTTTTAATGCTTTACAAGAAGCAGGCAAGCTGAGTTGGCTTCTTTTACAGCCCATGAGGCACAGTGTAGACACTCAAATCATGAAGAGCCCTATAAACAGAGACCACCGCTGTTCACCAAGGTAACTGCAAAGCACTACTTCCTTGGAGAAAATACCATATAACTATTGAGGTACCTAGATAATTTTCGTGGTGGTATCTATCACCTTTGAAAATCAAAGCTGATTCTGTGTATGTTTAGCAATTGTTAGCAATTAAATGGAGGGTCATTTCTTTTCATTCATGGTGTTCCCAGGCGACTCCTAGTTGAACATTTCAGCCTTTGTTTGTGCTTTGCTCATGGGAAACCCCTCTGCCAAAGCACTCCTGGTCTCAGGGTCGACAGATGCTTAAGACCTGACTTTGAGTAGTCTGTTCCTGGACAGCTGTTGGCTCCTCCAGAATTTTGCCAGAGGCCAGCTAAATGCTAGGTACCAGCTGAATGCTTTCTAAATAGTACTAAGGTAGCTAACTGCTTCAGTCATCACTGCCTTTTGCTGATGAAGAAGCCGAAGCTGAATGAGGTTGAGCCAACTGCACAAAATCAAGAAGTAAGTCAACACTAGAAAAGGGAGCCCATAAGATCTTGACCTCAAAGTTAACCACACACAGTGCTGAAAGGCCAGACCTGTATCTAAGAGGAATTTTTTTGGTTCCATCATTAGTTTTTCTCTTAGCCAGGCTGTTTCACGATACCATGTGGCATGTTACTTCTCAGGTGACTATTACCACTTCGAAGGGAAGGACACTGCTAGTTCAATGACATCTCTAAGACATTCAGCTATTAGCTGCCAATCATCTTTCACTCTCTGGAGAGAACATGATGATTTGGAAATTGCCTAGGATTTGGAGTTTGATTAATGTGGATCAAAATGTCTTAGCAATTTGAACACCTAAGTAAGTCCCTCTAAGTCTGGAGTTCCTCAGATATAACACTGAGTATAACTTAGGGCCTACCTAACTGATGGGATTTTTTTTGAAGATGGAACAAGTCAGTTTGTGACAGAAGGCTACACAATAATCAACCCCTTTTGGAGATTTTTTAAAAAAGATTTTATTTATTTGACAGAGTGAGAGAGAGATCACAAGTAGGCAGAGAGGCAGGCAGAGAGAGTGGGGGAAGCAGGCTTCCTGCTGAGCAGAGAGCCTGACTCGCGGCTTGATCCCAGAACCCTGAGATCATGACCGGAGCTGAAGGCAGAGGCTTAACCGACTGAGCCACCCAGGAACCCCCTCTTTTGGAGATTTAATGTATGTTCCTTCTCTGCCCTGAATATAATATTACACAGACACTATCAGATTGAAACGTTTAAGAGAAAGAGAAGTTGATCATAAAAAGAATACTAAGCATAAAATTAACAGTAAATAATGAAGAATAATACTAATCCTAAAATATATTTAAAAAACAAAAACTGCAAAGCTCCATGAGCAAGGAATGCTTTACAATATGAAGAGTTCCTTAGTAGATGCTCATAGAAGCACATTATTTAGCACACTGATAAGCATGTCTGGTAGCAATACTTAGCATTCATTCTGATAGAGTTGATTCCCTTTCTAAATTATAAAATCCAGTTGGGAGCTGAAACCCAGTACTCTGAAATCTGTAAAGTAAATAGTTCCTAGAATATGAGCTGAAGAAGGAGCTATCCGAAAACATTATAATATGGGTATGCTTGTGGGGGTGGGAGTGTGTGGGCATGGGTGCCTAGCTCCCTTGAATCGTAATGTCTTAGATCCAGATATGAATTGATATATTATTTTGGCAGAGGTATTATGACTCAAACTATTGTGGGTTTTTCCATGGTAAAAAATGTAGAACATACTTCTAGTATGGTTTAAAAGGGATTTTTTTCAACCTGCATGAACGAGGGCATTTACAAGATTTTTATAGGAAATATTATTTAATATTTAAGCCAATCTTGGTATCTAAAAGAAGGCCTTCACACCCAGAGCACTAGAAGGCCATGTTAAAGGGTCCTGAAAATTATATATTAGGACATACAACATATTTTCTTGTATAGCTTCTGGAGCAAGAATCGGAATTACCTTATATACAGTGGGAATAACTTCACCTCCAACAAAATACCCAACTAGAAGTAGCTCAACCAAGGAAGGATTCTCCTTCTCATATATTATATTTCATCAGAACTGCAGCACTAAGAACCCATAATTATTTTATTTTCCTAAAGAAAAATGCTGTCAAGTGATTTTGAAACATGTTTAATACTTAGAATTTTACTAGATATAGATGTCTTAAGTTTTGAACTATATCATACCACCTCTGTCTATTCCTTAAAATGTCAAATAAACTGGTTAAGAAATCTCTAAACTTTCAAATTCAGAGTTAGCTCTTCTCAACAATTTTCAACTAAAAATTGCCAGTGAGTTTTCCATTCCATATTGGTCTCTGTGCCATCAAGAGCAAAAGTGATTTATTCTTAAAATTGTCTTTGCAAGAACTAAATGCCACTGTGCTGAGCTCTGAAGCTAACTTTTAAAGTAAGTAGAGGGGCACCTGCGTGGCTCAGCCAGTCTGCCTTTGGCTCAGGTCATAATCCCAGGACCCTGGGATTGAGCTCTGCCTCCGGCTCCCTGGTCAGTGGGGAGTCTGCTTCTCTGCCTCTCCCCCTACTCATGTGCACACTCTCTCTTGCAAATAAATAAATAAAATCTTGAAAATAGATTTTCCCTTGTTGCTAAAACCTACCCTGTCCCCCATCTCCTCCCTTAGTTCTTAGAAATGGGAAGTGTGCTCTGCTTAAAGACTATAGTCTTTAAGCCTCTGGCACTAATTCCAGAGACGGTAAAGTACAAAAATAACTATGTACCTTAAAACTGAATATTATAATAAGAAGTCTAAAGACAGGAAATCCATGGCAGATTCAATGAGGAGAATATAAAAGAGGCTTATTTTCTCCTTCTGTTTCCTGTGGCTTGTGCTCTCATAGTCACAAGATGGCTAAAGCACCAGGCATTATGTCTACATTCAAAGGAGATAAAAAGAGGAAGGACAGGATAGCAGTGGTCTAACTCTCATTTTATCTGGAAAGCTGATCTTTTTCAGAAGCTTCCTAGTAGGAGAATGTGACTTTTGACTAGCTTAACCGTACCTCAAATCATGAAACAAACCTATATAACTACTATTCAAAAAAAAAAAAATTGAGGTTCTATTTACAATAAAGCAGGCAAGGAATAACTCTTTGGGTGTTTTAGAGACCTCTAGCTCTATCTGCTGCAAACTGTTAAAAAAAAAAAATATATATATATATAAAATACATGTATAATATGTATATTATATATACATATCTATACATTCTTTTTTTTAAGATTTTATTTATTTATTTGACAGAGAGAGATCACAACTAGGCAGAGAGGCAGGCAGAGAGAGAGAATGGGGAAGCAGGCTCCCTGCTGAGCAGAGAGCCCCATGTGGGCCTCTATCCCAGGACCCTGAGATCATGATCTGAGCCGAAGGCAGAGGCTTAACCCACTGAGCCACCCAGGTGCCCCAAAAGTCAGTGACTTTTTTTAGTGATCTATAACTCACTAATATACTACCACATTTTAAACTTTTAATTTCAAATCTGTTATTATGTGCTTCATCCCTATTCCCTACCAAATATTGGATATTTTCAAAAAATTCTCTGCCTATAATATAATCAGTATCAAAGAGATTAAGTAGTTTTCCTGTTTGGTTGTAAGTGCCATTTAATAGAGATCTCAATTTCTGATAAGGATAATGATATGAGTGGGCTAAAAGAGGACAATAGTGGAGAAGATCTACGTTTCAGTGGCCCCGAATGTGTTGTTATCTACCCAATACATGGATCCTTTTGATTAGCACTTTATATATCCTTCTCCTATTGCAGTAAGTAATTAGTAATGGAGCATCATTAACGCCTCTAACACATTCTTCTGTGGGGCTTATTAAACAAATGCTAAAATTAAAGTAATACAAAATTCTCAATAAACAGCTAATCTTGCTGTGTGATGTTGACTTGCTTAAGAATAATACTGGAACAAAAGCAATGAACTCCCTTCTAAATTTTCTCAACATCTCCTTAAGAGTAAATCCTTATCAAGATGAAAGAGTCCTTTAGGGCAGAGAAAGAATTCTTTTATCTTTGGACCTAGCAGTCCAAAAAGTATCAGGATTTTATGTTAACCTGAAGTGAGAAAAACCTAAGCCAACTAGTGAATTCAAGACTTTCCAAGCCCAGCCAACAGGATGAACCCTTACCAGCTGCATGACTTTCACTACTTAATTACACTTACTCTCTGAGTTTCCTGTCACCTACTCTAGTTCCTACTCACTGCAGTTATTCCAACATACGGCTGATTCTAATAAGCATTAAAAATTACCCAGCCTCTATTTCAACAAGGTCATATTTAGAAGGTGGGGATGTCATTTGGGGGTTTCCCAGCTAGCTCCTAATCCAAAAACACAAGTCATCTGCTATGTGACCAGGACGCAATGATTCATGCATTTGGGTTAGGTTGAGGGAGTACTTCCCACAGACTCTAAGGTCTCTAAGGGCAAAACTTTATTGTCCTTTGTAGCTACTTTTCTTACTTCTAGCATAGATATTCCACTTAAATACAATAGGAATACATGCTTATAGAAATAAAAACACTTATTTCACTTAAATGCAAGGTCTCCTTACATTTATATGTAACTGAGTGAGGAAAAAGAAAGAAAACTAACAAAGACCTACCAGGCCCTCCTTTCAGAAGGAACAGGGAATGAAAGAGAAAGTGAGAATGTGTCTCAAATGAGATTCACAGTGAGAACTGTTCCTCTGTCCCAGAGGAACCTTTATTGGGACAACAGAGAGACGGATAAAGCTTATACCTAGGACACCAACAAGGCAGAAGCACCAGAAGAAGTTTCAGGAACTAATTTTATAGCTTCAGAAAAGAAAATTCTAACAAAATGTAGTCATTATGGAAAACCTCAGGGCTTATTTTTTTCAATATGGTAATTTATTCTTTTAAATTCATATAAAGAGGAGATGGGTCTTCAAATGTTTTCAGTGCTTTCAATCCTCCCAAGATTCTAATCTGGACCTGCTGGAGACATTGGAAAAGCCCAACCCACACAGTGGTCAAGGTTAGTGTGGTCAAGGTTAGTGTCCCCAGGTGGTCAAGGTTAGTGTCCCCAGGGGTAAGTTGCACTGACAGCATGTACCTGACCACAGCCACTGGTTCATGCTGAGATGTTGGCTGAAGCTTGTGTCAGAACTAACTCCAGGTAGAGAAGACTGAGACAAAGTTAGCCACTCAAAGGCCTAGAGGGATGAAGTAGACATTTTTGTTCATCTTTTCAACATCTCCCTTCTTGATAGAATCCCAGTGGTGTTCAGATACAACACCGTCCTCCAAGTATAGGTCAGGAGTTTTTAGTGTATGCACAAAGCCAGGCAACCATTTACCATTTACTGCCAGAATATTTTCATCACCCTACAAGAAAGCCCATATTCTTTAGTAGTTGTTCCCCTCTTCTCTTATCCTCTTCCCTGGCAACCGATAATGTACTTTCATTTCTATAGATTTGCCTATTTGAGGTATGGCATATAAATAGAATAAAAACACGTGATCTTTTCAGACTAGCCTCTTTCACTTTGCTTACTGTTTATCAGATTCATGCATTTCTTAACAGGTTCTAATCCTTTGTTTCTTCATATTGCTAAAGGGCACTCTATTGTGTGGATATATGACATCTTACTTAACCACTTTTAAGTTAATAAACATTTGTGTCATTTCAACTTTTTGGCTCATATGAATAATGCTGCTGCAAACACCTGTGTGCAGTTGTCATGTGAACACAACTTTAAAACTCTTGGGTAGATTCCCTAGGACTAATTTGATTTTGGTTTTTGCTCTGAGTGAGATTGGACATTGTCGGAAAATAATGATTTGCATTTCTCAAAGACTATTCTGAATTCTAGGGTTAAGAAAAGACTACATGTGGAAAAGGATGGAAGACACAGATCTATCTGAGGCTACTATTTTTTAATAGTGAAAGTGGCTAAGACTAGGAATGCAGCAGAGTTAGTTCTGAGGAGTGTTTATAGTGTAAATACACTGAAAAGTAAAGCTAACTGGGTTCCGATGAAAAAGATACAGGGTGAGAGCTAAAACGAAGTCAAAGGCGTTTCCAAGATTTTTGTCCTAGAGAAGTAGAGGTGCCATGTACTGAAAGGACAATTATTTCATAGAACAAACTGAGGGAGAAGAAAAAAAGTCTGGGGTTGGCCAATCAAGATACTCAAGGGGAGGTCTAGGGTATATAGTTAGATCTGAGAGAAATATAAGATGTAAGTCTTGGAAGTCATTGCACAGGTGGTATTTAAAATGTAATCATCTTAGATTCTTTTAAACGTAGTCAGCATCCCTACCTCCACCTCTTCAACACTCTGTGAGTCCACCTGCTAATATCTCTGGCAAATTCCTCAGCTCTCCCTGGAAATGCCCACAAAGCATTATCCTATCTGTTGTTGGCCAAAATGATGATATGGCCAGTAAAAATAGCTATGGCCTCAATTCTCTATTAGTGCCCAGTAAAGAGGGTATTTTATCCTTTCTACTAGCCTTATTTCAGTGTCAGCCCTGGGCAACACTCAATTTTGCTAGTTGTAAAAGTACTTCTTTGAACTCTTGACATCTTCACCAGTCTGTTTTTTGAGGACAGGAACCATCTGTGGTCTGAGCAATAGATTGCTATTGTAACTAACACACACTTAATGACTTAACACAATTGTATTATCTTACAGTTCTGGAGGTCAAAAACACAAATCGGTTTCACTGGGCTGAAACTAGCGTCAACAGGATGATGTTGCTTTCCAGAGGTTCCAGGTGAGAATCCATTTCCTTATCTTATTCAGTTCTAAATACCACTTACACTCTTCGGCTCATGGCCTCATTCTTCCATCTTTGAAGGCAACAATGTTAGAATGAAATCTACAGATGCTGCCATCTCTCTCATTCTCCTTCTTTTGCCACCCTCTTCCACTAATAAGCACCCTGTAATTACATTAAGCTCACCTGGATAATCCAAGACCCTCTCCCCACTTCACATCAGCGGATTGGCCAACTTAAAAAAAATTTTTTTTTAAGATTTTATTTATTTATTTGAGAGAAAGAGAGAGGGAAAAAGTGAGAGCAAGAGAGAGAGCACAAACAGGAGATGGGGTGGGGAGAGGAAGGGTAGAGGGAGAGAGAGAGAGAGAAGCAGACTCCCCACTAAGCATGGAGCCTGAGCCCCATGTGGGGCTCCATCCCAGAACCCCAGGATCATAACCTGAGCCAAAGGCAGACAATAAATGGACTGAGCCACCAGGAACCCCTGTTTGGCAACCTTAATTCCACCTGCAGTTTATATTCCCTTTTTCCATGAAACCTAACATAGTTATCAGTTTCTGGAATTAGGATGTGGAAATCTTTGGGGACCATTTTTCTTCATACAATGGTCTGGAACCTAAAGCTCCTAGCATAATGTTTAATGCATTCCAGCCCTTAGTGAATGCAAATGAAAAATGAACTAAGTAATTAACAAATTCCCCAGTACCCACAGTTGGGTGTCTTCCTCTAAACCCAAAAAATAGCCTCCTCTTAAGTAGAACACCTGCCCCGTTTATTTTTAGTGGAATTCAGGAGAAGAGATAGAAAGCAATTTTTGAAGGGTTTAAAATTAGCATCTCTTTAGATGTCCATAGATCAAAGGAGTAGGAAACCTTAGAGAAAACAAACAAAAATACCAGTATTATCTCCCATCTTAAAACTCTTACCTGTAGCTTAGTATATGGGCTACAGGTAAGATTTTTATGATTGTGGGCTTGTGATTCTTAAGGATTCCAGAGAACTGAATTCAAATCAATCTAATCCTCTGATCAACACTAACACCGAAAATAATTTTCAAGTATTTTGCCAAGATCCTATAAACATATCAAAGCCAGATCCTCAAAGCAGTGAGAGCCAGCTAGCAAAATTTCTTCATCCACCTCCTCCCCCACAGAACTGTCTTCTCTCCTTACACTTAACTTTTACTAGTCATTTGTCTGTTTTTCCTACTAGTCCACGAGGTTCATGCAAATAATCCTCATTTGCCTCACTCATTATTACCACCCTAGCACTTTGCACATAGTAGGTGTTCAATCAACTATCAGTGAATGACTTTGGTGAATCACTACCCACGAAGTACATATTGAATCATAGGCAGCTTTATCATCAAAACTGCCCTTATCCTGAGACCCTGGAGACTCCGACTTGTCAGTGGTTCTCTTGGGACATCTGCCCTTTGACTCACTCTTTAGACACTGGTCTCTAGATTGTCTTGAACAGACATACATTAGTCAGTTAACCAGCAAACCCTGCTGTGTCCCACACAGTGAAATAAGAACGTTGCGTATCACTACCCAACAAAGTGTCACTGACAAAGTCACAGAAATGGAAATTTCCCTTCAGTGTATCTTCAGGTCGAGTGTTCACAAAAGAAACATGTTGTGGGTGTATATAAGAACATGCTGTAAGCAGAATATAAGTTGGGTTTATTTGATTTTTATTTAGTTTTTCAAATCTAACTCCCTTGAATTTATGAGTAATCTTATGTAATTATTAAAATGTGATTCATCTTAGGAATTGATTCCAAATACTTTATCGTTTCAAAGAGGGCTGTTTGTCATGTAACTGAACAGATTATCAAGCAATGGTTCAGGGAACCACAGAATTTCCTAGGAGTTGTTGGGAAGTCTATTTATAAAAAACATGTATAATGTATTTTATCAAATCCCACCGCATCACAGCATAAAGAACTTTGGTTCTAGTGATGAAAAAGTTCTTTAAAAATGTAAAGTTAGAGCACATTGAAAGGAAAGAACAGGGATGCCTGGCTGGCTCCGCCAGCTAAGTCTTGGTTTCAGCTCAGGTCATGATCTCAGGGTCATTAGATCAATCCCCTCTCTCCCGTCCCAGTCACGGGGCTCTGTGCTCAGCTGGGAGTTTGCCTAAGATTCTCACCCACTCCCTCTGCCTCTCTCCCTGCTCACACTCTCTCTCCTTAAAATAAATAAAATCTTAAAAAAAAAAAAAAAAGAAAGGAAAGAACATATTTTTTGTGGAAGTGGACTCTCTCACCACTGAATTTTGCTGACTGCCAACTCCAGGTCCAATCTGCATCAGAGTAGTTGCTTCAGAGAATAGATCACTGAGCAAGTGTAGACTATAACAACTTAGTCCATAATCTTACATTCATCTGAATAGGGATAGGGCTCAGGTATAGGCAGGCCTATAGGCCTATACCTATAGGAGGTCCCTGCCTAGGTTCTGAGGGTATTTCAGATATAAAGACACTGAGACAGAACAAATACAGAGATCAGGAAAATTTAGACCATCCTATCCTAATTACTAGGGTTAAAATGTTTTTTCTAATAATTACATTGTGAACACAGAAAATAAAAGTAGTCGTAAAAACTGGCCAGGCCTCAGAAGAAAATTTCACTGTAAAGATTACCCAGAACTATCAATGCCTATCTATAGATCATCGATGTCCCAGAAACAAAAACTCTCATACAGTGTCTGCACATCATGTCTACTTCCAGACCAATGACCTAACAACCACCAGCCAGTTTCCTGGTAAAGACCTAATGAAAGGCCAGAGATGAAAAGCCCTCATTGGCAATCAGGTCAGGACCCCTCTCACTCCTGAGAGCTTTTTCTGTGTCCTTGCTTAATAAACTCCATCGCTTTGCTCACTCTCCTTTGTCCTTGAGAGTCCTTCTTCAACTCTGCAAAACAAGAAGAAACTCACTCTCCTGCTTCACATCCAGACTCTACTTAAGATGGAAACATTGTATACACTCAATGTTTGAGACCACAGACTGTCATATTAGACTTCCTGAGTCTGAATCCCAGTTTGTCCTATTAGTTAGCTGTATGACCTTCAGAACTCTTTACCTCAGTATTCTCAACTACAAAATAGAGTATGTTAATAGAAATGGCCTCACTGAGTTGTTGCAAGGATTAAATATACTAATATATGTAAAGATCAAAGTACAGGGCTTGGCAAACCCAGTGTTATTTAAGAATTTACTATTATTATTACTGCTATCTGGAGCTTGCCATAATCACTTTACCCCTGTTCTCTCTCTAAATGATCTTATCCACTCCCATGCCTTTAAGTGCCATCTAAGCTACATTATACTCCCAAATGCTCCAGCCCTGGCTGCTCCTTTGGGCCTCAGATGGATGTAGCTAAAGTCCTCCCCACATGGCCCCTTGGGTGGTTTATAACAGAACCCTCAGCATCCCCCCCACAAATCCACTCTTTAAATTCCCGTAGTAAATAGCATTGTTATAGACACCACTTCTCAGGCCAAAATTCTTAGAATAATCTTTTGTTCCCACAGGCAAATAATTCTATCATAGGTATAGATATAGGTGTTACCTATGAAATACATGCTAAATACATCCAGGTGTGTGTGTGTGTGTGTGTGTGTGTACTTCCATGGCTTACACCCTTATCTACGAAACTGTGACCTTCTACCTGGACTACCATCAGTGGTAGCTTTATAACAGGTCTTCTACATCCATTCTTGCCTCCCGTAATCCATTTTCCATAGCTATGGTCATCTTTTAAGAATATAAATCAGTATAGATCACTCCCCTTTCAAAAGCCCTCTAAGGGCTTACCATCAATCTCCAAATACAATCAGAGCCCCTCGTGAGGCCCAGAAGAGCTGGATAATTTGATTCCGTGTACTTTCCCAGTCTCAGTCCTCCCATGCTGGTATGCACCCGTGCCACAAGACACAAGCTCCCTGCTTTGCATTTGCTCTTCCCTCCCTGAGGTGATCTTCTCTCAGATCATGGTGGTTGGTTCTTTTTCATCATTTTTTTCTCTCTCAAATTTTCATCCTCAGAGGTTTCCATTCCTATCCCTGCAGTTGTTCTCTACACATTAGATTATTAGATCACCCTACTTCATTTTCTGTATTGCCTTTATTAATAGCTTATTAGATCACCCTACTTCATTTTCTGTATTGCCTTTATTAATAGCTAAAATTATCTTCTTTATTTTTGATTTATTTACTGTTGACTGGCCTATACCAGACATACAATAGGCCCTAACAAATAATAGGCCTTCTGGTAAAATAATGCCTCCACCAAAGATGTCTATGTTCTAATCCCCAGAATCTGTGCATATGTTATGCCATACAGGAAAAAAAAAAATCTAGATATGATTAAGTTAAAGATCTTGAAATGTAAACATTCCCCTGCATCATGGAGATGTGCCCAATGTAATCACAATGTAATGGGATCACAAGGATTCTAAACGAGGGTCACAAAGAGATAGGAGATAAGACAATGACAGCCAAAGAAGGAGTGATGCACTTTGGAGATGGAGGAGGGGGACATGTAACATGGAATACAGGCAGACTCAAGGTGCTGAGAAAGGCAAAGAAATGGACTCCGTCCCCAGAGCCTCCAAAAGGAATGCAGCCTATTGGCTTCTAGATCTAGATTTTAGCTCTGTAAGACCAATGTTGGATTATCTTCCCTTCCAGAACCAGTAAGATAAATCTGTGTAATTTATTTGCTGTCATTTGTTACAGCAGCAATAGGAAATGAATACAGGGTCTCAGATAAGTTTGTTGAAAGAAAAAAAGGATTCCAAGTGTTAGGGATAAAGCAGTGAAGAAAACAAAATGGTAGACATACATTTCTGTCCTCATGGAGCTTATAATGTAGTGGAAGAAAAAAAGATATAGATGGATAGATAGATAGATGATATAAAATGTGCTAATGTAGAAGGTAACAAGGACTAGGGGAAAAAAATAAACTGGGGAAGAGAGATAGGAGAGGCTAGCTGGAATTCACTATAATTTTAAAGTCTTTTGGGTGGCCCCAGTAAGAGCAGAGACCTGAACAGATACTTGGAGGAGAGGAGGGAGTGAGCTATGCAGACAAGGGAGAAGAAGATGCTAGGCAGAGGGAACAGCTAATGAGAACTTGGAACTGGATGTTGCCTCATGTGGTAAAGGAGCAGCAAAGAGGCCAATGAGGCTGGATCAGAGGTGTGCAGGGGGAGTAGCCAGACCAGAGGTCAGAGAGGTAGGGTGGTGCGGGACCACTGCAGAAGCCATTGCAAGGAAGGGGCTATTACTCCAAGTGGAAGGTGAGCTTTTTACCTGATTTCCATTTCAAAAGAAACATTCAGGTCATTGGGGTGAACAAAGGAGGAAGCAGGATCATCAGTTAGGAGGCTTTGTTGTTTTCCCAAGAGGAAAGAAGAGACCCTGGACCACATGCTGACCATGGAGACACCTGTGTGGGGAGCAAATTTATCCTGCTGGGCAGACCTCTTCTCATTCTGAACATTCAGCTAGCTGTTACCGCCTCTTGTGTTTTTTCCCAACATTTTTACTATTCCTTGATCCCCCAAATAAATAGAGATCTTTTATTTCCATCTCTGTACCCTCATAACATCCTCAAATATCTTTACTTTAAAAAAATTACCTTGAAATAAATTTAGACTAATGGGAAGTTACAAAAATAGTAAAAAATTCCAATACTCTCTTCACCTAGCCTCCCCTGACGAAATCATCTTACATAACCATGTACATTAACAACACCAGGAAACTGACATTGGTAATGTCACGTTTAACCACACACCTTACTCAGGTTTCTTTAGATTTTACACGCACCTTGTGTTGTGTGTTTCTATAAAATTTTATCTCAAGAATAGATTTGCATCATTATAATTTTGTTATTTCAAAATTTTCATACATATGGAATCACAGACTATACAACCTTTTAAGACTTATTTTATTCTGCATAATATCCCTGAGATATAGCCAAGTTGTTGTGTCTATTAATAGTTAATTCCCTCCAATTGCTGAGTTGTAGTCCATTGTACGGATGTATCATAGTTAGTCTACCTGCTCACCCATGAAGCATAGGGGGAGTGTTTCAAGTTTGGTGGGTATTATAAATAAAGCTTCTCTGCACATATTGCATGGAGCACTGAGTGTTATATGCAAACAATGAATCGTGGAACACTACTTCAAAAACTAATAATGTACTGTATGGTGACTAATGTAACATAATAAATAATTAAAGTAACATAATAAATAATAAACTTAAATTAATTGATTAAATAATAAATATAAATAGACTTTAATTAATTAACATAATAAATAAATAGATAACATAACATAATAAATAAAAAATAAATAAACAAACTTCCCCGACCATTTGTGAATAGGTTTTTTGTGTTAACTTGAGTTTCAATTGTTCTAAGATACACATCTAGGAAGGTGACTGCTGGATCATATAGTAAATATAGCTTTATTAAAAACTGACAAACTTTGTTGCAGGGCAGATGCTTTATTTTGCATTATCATCAGCAATGTATGAGAGATCCAGTTACTCTGAACCCTCACCAAAACTTGAAGTTGTTGGTATTTATTTTAGCTTTTATTATAGGTGTGTGGTGATACCTAATTATGGCTTTAAGTAGTCTAATGGCTAATGAGGCTGAGGAGATTACTGGCCATCTGTATATCCTCTCTAGTGAAGGTCAAGATTTTTTGCCCATTTTTTGACTGGGTTGTTTTCTCATTATTGAGTTTAGACAGTGCTTTTTTTTTCTCTTTTTTCTAATACTTATTATTTTTTAAGATTTTATTTATTTGACAGAGAGAGACAGAGATAGTGACAGATAGGGAGAAAGAGCAAGAGCAAGAAAGAGAGGGAGAAGCAGGCTCCCCCTGGGCGGGGAGCCCAATGTGGAGCTCAATCCCAGGACTCTGAGATGATGACCTGAACCCAAGGCAAATGTTTAACTGACTGAGCCACCCAGGTGCCCCTAGCCAGTTCTTCATATATTCTGACTACAAGTCCTTTATCAGATAATGTGATTAGCAAATATTTTTATCATTCTCTTAAAATATCTCCCTTTCATTCTCTTAAAAGAATATTTCTCAGAGCAAAAGTTTATCATTTTCATAAAGTCTAATTTATGGATTTTGTTTTATTGACTGGGCTTCTGGTGTCACATACAAACTCTTTGCTAAACCCTCAGTGAAGAATATTTTCTATGTTTTCTTCTAAAAGCTTTACACATTTACATGTTACATTTAGAGTTAATTACTGTGTAAGGTGTGAGTTTTAGGTTGAGGTTCATTTTTGTGCCAGTGGATATTCAATTGTTTTAATGCCTTCAGTTGAAAAGACTGTCCTTTCCTTATTGAATCACTACATAGTTCTATTTCTAGACTTTTTACTTTGTTTTTATCACACCGTGTTTTAATTGTTAAATTCCTCATCTCTCTCTGTCTCTCCCATTGGTCTTGAAAGTGATGACTGTGGTTTTTCTCCACTCTGCCTACAGGGCATTTGGCACAGTGTCTAGCCCACAGTAAACATACAGTGAATAAAAGTTTATTAAATGAATGAAAGAAACTTGGCCACCTTGGTTTTTGTAAGTGATAAACCACCTAAGTCAGCTTGCACTTTTGAGAGGAAATAAAAAGCATTTTCACTGAATTATCTGTGATCCTCTCCAGCATTTTTTCAGCGGCCATCTGTTCATGTCACTTAATCGCTTTTTGAATCAATCAAGACATTACTATATTTTGTGTAATACATGTACAGAGGTACTTACTCTAAGGGAACTACAATATGAGATAAATCCTCACTCTTCAGAGAATGGCATCTCACAATGTGGCATGATGGGAACAAGGAAGGACTTTGTGGTCAAGCAACACTGAGGTGAGCCCTACATGGCCACTTACTAGCCATGTGACTTTGGGCAGGTTATTTAATTTTTAAAGCCTCAGTCAGTCATTAAGTGTGATGGTGATGATAACAGCACATACCTCACAGGCGTGTTGCAAAGATGAAAATTGAGTATGCAGTGAAAGCCTTAGCACAGGGTCCCCCAAACACTTAGTGAAGACTTAATAAATTCTATCTGCCATTTTTAATGTCCATTTATTAATGCTATAAATAGGAATTTTTATTACAGATAATATCACTTTAACAAAGGAAGAGTTCATTGAGGAGGACTTGGCCAGGTTCTAGTAGAATGAGTTAAGAAAAGCCTCTGTTCCATCTTGCAATCTAAATCAAAATTACAAATCTGTTTTCAATACCACTTACAATCAGTGGTCCCTCTGGTTTCTAGCTACATCACCAAATCTGATAGAAGCAAGCATGGGGCATTTTCAAATCAGCAGTAAGTGCATTTTTCAAAATTAAATCAGTAGAGATAGAAGTATTCATGTAATAAAGAGTGAAAGTTGCTAACTTGGCAGGCCACATTTTGATTATGGAGGACTGGCCATCCCAAAAAGTTAAATAAACTTTCCTCTGCTCTCAGGAAACCATTCATGCTTTGCAGTAGAATGATACTTATGTGAGTATGATTCTCTTTGCAATCATTAATTGCAACTCTCTAAACATCCTAATGAGCGTGAGTGAATTTTCTAATTATTCTATGCTTTCTTTGAAGTCATTACTCCAAGTGCTAATTTTAAACAAATGAATGCATAAACATTTGGTATTTTAACACATTTTTCACCCTTCAAAAATACCCAATATGCTTTATCATTTCTGTATGAACTTATATAGTTCTCTTCTGGAGATAGACCTTAATGGATTAAATGGCAGTAAAACAGAGTTCTAATGCCTCAAAGCTTCCATTATGACAAGGTCATGGGCCATGGGGAAGTACCAGAGGGCTGCTCTTTGCTGACTCCTAAGACAGTTGCCAAGCAGAGATGTTGGTATTCTAATGGCAGATCCTGTACTGGGAAGTCCACAAGCATCTTTAAACATCAGACCTTTCGATTAAGAAAGCCCACATCATATCCAAACAGCATCTACTGTGTGACACTTGTGCAAACACTATTTATAAAACCCACCGGCACCCGTGTGTTAACTACATAGTCCCTGAAAATACCACCCCAAAGAACCTGTGGCTGAAGCAAAGACAAGTTTATTGGTTCCTGCAGGAAGGACTACTACCCTGAGAGAGTCTTAGTAGCATACTAGAGGGAAGCAGGAAAAGAAAATACTTAGGTGGTTTGGGGTGTGGTTTAAAGTGAATTCCTCATTGGTGGGAAGTGAGAGCGAGGGACCTTGACTGGGATTGAGCAAAGTTCATGACAAAGTTGTTAGGATAGGTGGAACGAGGTGAGATTTCGAAGGGAGTCTTGAAGAGTGGCCAGTTATTAGCTGAATCTCACAGAGAGACCTAGTATGGAGACGGCTAAGGAGGTTGGCTGCATGGTCCATTACCCAAAAAAAAAAAAAAAAAAAAAAAAATACCCAAAATGGATGTTCCATAAATTCTTGAGATAACTAATTAAGTTATTTTTAACTTTTTCTTCCTAAGCAAGAATTTCTTGGAATAGCAGTGTCCTGCTAATAAAGTGACAGTGAGCTGTGTGATTCCAGCTGGTTTTTGTTCTCACGAGAGGGATACACATGTGATTAGGTGTGTAAAGACCTCCTGACTTCCCTATCTCAACACCGACACCCCTGGTTCAGAGATCTGCTCTCTGTTGATTCTTTTCATGGGGTTAAGACATAAATGTCTTCAAGACGTCTCTCTTTAAATAGAATTTCTCTAGAATGTAGTAGAAAAATGCACTGCTAAAAGTATGAAAATTAATCAATAATTATAGATTATTAAATGATTAAATAAATTCCTCCATGATTTAATTATTAATCAGAAGTCATTCCCCTGAAAGGCCATGAGGAAAAGGCACAGAAGTAAATGTTCTGAGGGGTACTGTGTGCCAGATGGAAACTCAGGTCATGGCGTCAGGAGGGTGGGCGACTGGTGAGGGTTAGAGTATGCGTACGGGGAGAAGTACTGAAAAGACTACCTCCTCATCTTGTCTCTCTAGGAAATGCTTAGTAGTTTCTGGTTAGGTTGTCAGGGGACTTTTCCCTGAGCATTACCTCCTCTCCTCTCATAAAAGCATTTCCTGGTGTTTTCCCACAGCGCCTCCTGCAGGATTACATGTGTACGCTGAGCATCCTGTGTACCAGTGATTTTCACTATGCTGGGATTTTGGAGTTCAAACAGTATAGAGGTCAAATAAAAATAAATATATACATATAAGCCTTAAGCCTATTTGTGTAATTCAACTCAATTTACTTTTACTCTGTCTTTTCTAGATCATCCTTGTTTTCCTATTTTATTTTCCTTCTGGTCAAAAGACTTAATCCTCTATTGCCTTTCTCTGTAATACTTTAATGTTTTTTAATCTATTTTAGATAAAATCCCTGCACTCTCAACATGGCTTACAGAAGCCTTATGTGGCCCTTTCTACCTTTCTTCTATTTTCCCTTTCTCAGGAGACATTCCTCATGAAGCAAAATACCAAGAGCATCAACATTTTTATTTACTTAATAATTAATCTACTAGGATGCCATGTTTTTCATAGGAAAAAATGATTTCACATATGTGTACCTTTAGGTACCTATTTTAAGAGTATTAATATTTTCAGAAAAATCATCTATGCCAGTGAAGGATTTTTTTTTTTTTTTGTATATGCTAATAGAACAAAGCTCTGGCAACCTAATGTGATGGTGGTAGGTGAGAAGATATTTATACAAATAGAAGTAAAATGAAAACTTTTGGAAAATAAGTGGGTTCAGAAGGGAATGAGAAAGACAGGAACTGAAAATGAGATAGGCAAAATTTGAGAGACTGAAGGAATCAATTTTTCTAATAATTCTTAGGAATTATTCCCATTATTATTCCCATTATTATTCTCATTTGGGAATTCCCTGTTAAAGTGTTTTAACCTGGTGATAATAATTTGTATTTTGCCAAGCTATCAGGTAATGAGTAGATTAAAGGAAGTTGCGAATGAATATAGGGAAGAAAAACTAGAAGGCATTCCAGCAGTAGTCAAAATAACAGAAAATGGTAGTTTGGTTTTCCAGTGGTGGTAGGGGCCATAGAAAGAAGCCAAGGAATTAAAGATAATTAGTGGCTATTAACAAGACCTTGTGGCAAATTGTATCTTGAATGTGAGGGACAGGAAATGTTAGAATGGACTCTTATTTATCTGATGTACAAAATATACAATGGAAGGTATCACCACCACTCACTTAGATAAGGAGTTCTAGAACTGCATTTTCCATTACAGTAGACATACACCAGCCACATTTGAATTGATTAAAATTACACAGAATGTAAAATTCAGTTCTTCAGTCATACTAGTCTCATTTCAAGTGCTCATTAGTCACATGTAGCCACTGGCTAACAAACTGGCCAGGGCAGATACAGAACATTTCCATTACTGGAGAAATTTCTACCAGGAAACACTGCACTAGAAAAGTACTATGTAATAGAGATGGCCAGGAGCTGGCACTCGACTTATCTTCTCAAGGTTCCTTTACTTTTGATTATACCCAGTGCCAAGACACTCATATGTAGTGGGTAAATCCACCAACTCACTTTGGTGTTCTTTTTCCATAAGGCTTTGCCCAAAAGGCAGTGTAAGGGTGCTCAGTGATCTCATCCATAGGAAATTTAGTCAGTGCATGTTAACTGAAGGGAAAGGAAGTAGGAGACCATCGCAGTGGGCTGTTAGTTCCCTATGATACTGAATACTTTAGCCTGAGTTTTCCCAAAAGCACATCCTGAGAAAATAATTTTGTGAAAATCACTTATTCTGGAGGTGATACCAATATGCACAGGGAGGGAGTGGAAAAGTGGGAGAGGAACTAGTAGAATAATGGTGGGTTATTACTATGGACAGTGGGGTCCATGCCTGCTGGGAGTGTCTGGGAGAATGTAAAAAACACACCTCAAGATTCTTCTCCCAAGAGGTGAGGAAGCTGGGATATTCATAACAATTCCAGTTCTTATTGATCGAGGGTTGCTCCTGAGGTAGTAAATCACCAGCCCTCCCAATTCCCTGTAGTACTACTGAGCATACCTTTGGATGTAAAGAAAGCTCTCAGACAGAGAGACAGAGGAAGTCCTGACATATATAGGAACCTTCTTCTGTGACTTTTGGGGTCAGTGAGAATATGTAAGACAGGTACCGAAGGCATCTGATCTTCTGTTTCATTCCTTTCCAGGCTCAGAAAGCATTTTCTTTAGGGATCTGGTGACCATCTGAAGGGAGCCAGTTGCACCACACAAACCATGGAAACCAGGGGAGAAGACACACCCAAAAGAATTCTCCCTGGCTTTCCCCCAGCTACAGAAAGACATGGAGGCACCATCATGAATTCAGTTTTAGACATATTAGTTTCAATTCTCTTTGAATCATCCTGATGGAAATGCCATGTACACAACTGGCTATTGAAGAATGGATCTCGGATGAGAGGAAAAAAATAGGCACCTGCACGTCATTTACACATGTCTTTGGAGCCCTGGAAATGGATGATACTGCCTTGGGAGAAATTATGCAATGTATGAGGAGGAGGTCTAGACTCGAGCTTTGAGTAATTACCCAAACCAATGTCCATGTGGAGGAAGATGGGCCTAAGAAGAGGAGAAGTGGCAGAACAGGAGCTACAAGACAGAAACGAAAACAACCAGGGCAGCAAGAGGCCAATGAAGCTGGGGAAGAGTGTCCCAAGTTCTTGCAGACTTAAGCCAACAAAAGAATAGTATGACAAAACCACTACAAGACACTTAGGGGGGAGATTAGAGAAGTAGCTTATTCATTTTACTTGAAATCTCCTAATGGCAGGATTGAGGTCTGTGTGATTTTCTTTGTTCCAGACTACAATGGTGCATGTAAACTGGAACCCAATTCGGTATCAGGATGCTTATTATATTTATGCAAACTGGGAGTTAACAGAGTAATTACAGAAAAACACTATTTTTCTAAAGGGAACTAAGAATTGTAGTACCAGGTTATCTATCCGATCTCTGTACATAGTGTTCTCTGAATTTATTTCCACAAACACTTTGAATATAATAACCTAAACTTTACTGTCTTGTGGCAAATTGGATTTAAAGAATAATGGTAGTGACAGTATGGCAGAGAAAATGATTATATAAGTTTCTCTAATGTTCACAATAGAAAAAAAAATTAGGGGCACTGGTTGGCTCAGTGAACTGAGCATACAACACTTAGATTGATCTAAGGGTTTTAAGTTCAAGTCCGACTTTGGGTGTAGGACTACTTAAAAATAAAATCTTTTAGAATGAAATTTTGCCATTTGCAATGATGTGGATGGAACAAGAGGGTGTTATGCTCAGCAAAATAAGTCAGTCAGAGAAAGTTAAGTCATATGATTTCACTCATATGTGGAATTTAAGAAACAAAATAGATTAACATAGGGGAAGGGAAGGAAAAATAAAATGAGATGAAAACAGAGAGGGAGGCAAACCATAAGAGATTCTTAACTACAGAAAACAAACTGAAGACTGCTGGATGGGGGAGAGGGGGGGAAGTGGTAACTGGGTGACGGACATGAAGGAGGGCACTTGACGTAATGAGCACTGGGTATTATATGCAACTGATGAATCACTGAACTCTACCTCTGAAACTAATAATGCACTATATGTTAAATAGTTGATTTTAAATTAAAAAAACTTTTAAAATAAAATCTTTTAGAAATAATACAAAATAATTAGACCAAGCATGAGTCAGATAAAACAAACTGCAATCAGCTAAGTCCATTAAATACTAGGAAAACATAACTCCTAGATACCATAAAACATGCAATCCTGGAAACACACAGGAGGAAGTTCTGAGAAGTTTGCAAATTCTTAGAAACAGAAGGCTTTTGTATTTTGAGGATGGAGAGAAAATACATCATGAGATCTTTAATTGTAGTCACTTACTTTGTGCTGTGCAGATCTGAGTTAGGACTCCTCTGGACCCAGCTTTCCCTGAGGTAAGTGTGTGTGTGAGAGAGAGACAGATGCAGTGACAGAAAGAGAGAGAGAGAGAGACCAATGTACTAATTAACAAGTAACACCCATATGAAGTTCCATCAGAGTTTATATATATATAAAGTCATAGGTAACAGATGAATGAAACACAACCAGGAAGGAAAAATAAAAATAAAAACACACAAATACAGTACAAATGACAGTACATGATTCCTTACTTCATGAGAAGACCTCTAGGTAATAGGGCACTAATACACAATTCAGAATAAAATAACAAAACCTTGATTAGGTGCTCAGAATCACCAATGGTCACTGCAGTAAGAAGAGGAAAATGCAGTCTCCCACGCCCTGACTTTCAAAGTCTTCCTTTAAGAAATGATGCATACTAATTACACTGATGTCTCACTGTCAAAACAAGTCACATGGCCATGCCCAATCCCAAGGGAGCCTAGAAATGTGACCCCATCTGAAAGGGAGGAAACCAAAATAAACGTGAAGGGTCCTAATAACAACTACACACAAAATTCCAATTCAAATTTGTAACACTTACAAATTAAAGGATGAATATTGAACATATTAGAATGGCTGCCTATTGGATTGAGGGGGATGATTACCTCCTTACCTGGTAAGGAGGTAATGAGCCCCAACAAGGCAGAGCTCAATAAAGCAAATTTTAGTGGGTCGTATCATTTCAACTAATCATGGCCAGAGAAGAACTCAAACCCAAGTCTTCTGACTCCATGTTAAAATTTTTCTAAGTCCCTAGGTCTCAGGGCTACACCTTTTAGCGAATACATAACAATTATTTAATTGATAATAGTTTCCCATCTACATGAAGATTTGAACAGGAAGCACAAATATTTCTAAATTGGCATTTATTTTTCCATTTGGTATTTTAATCAAGAGCACAACACACACCTAAAATAAAGCTCATTTTATTCCTCCTTGATAACCAACTTAAGTTTTGGAGATAGCTAGGTGGTGAGAGTCAAGTGAAACTGAATTAAAATCCTGGCCTTGTCATGTACCAACTTTATGACTTTTGACAAGTAATTTAATCCCTGTAAACATCAGTGTCCTCATTTGTATAACCAAGGATAATAACGCCTACCTAGAGGGGACATCAAAAAGATTAAACAAGAAAAGGACATATCACAGAGCCTGGCACATTAAACATTTAACTTTAGCTGGTTTTGCCCCAATTTTTATAAGATAATTTACACTGAATTGATAGCCTGTGTTTTCTGCTCCAGCCTATATGCTAGTCACTGATATTTCCTCTATGTTGCTCACACTCTTACAAGTTAAGTGTTACCTTTACTACTTATCCAGGAAGTTTACCACAAATCTAATAAGCCGAAGTGAAAATGGGTTATGGGGCCTTTAGATTGACCTTTTCAGTTTTGTAGCTCTATAAAAAGAACTGTAGCACATTAATGTACCCTTTAAAAACATCCTGTGATGTTGCCTAAATTTGCAGGAAAAATCAAATGACAGGAAAATAATCCCTTAAGCTACTAAATTTTCATTTAATTGGTCTGTCAGTATTCCATTCCATCCAGCCAGCCAGGATAACGAATGAAACTTACTTCCTGTTTGCACGAATATGATCTCATGTAACCACCAGTATATTCTAAGAGAGCAAAGGAAGTTTTAAAAAATATATACTTTAAAAAATATACATGTAGTTTAAAAATGACTCTGTTTTTCATTATAGTTTTACAATATGTTTCTACATCTCCAGATGACATACTGTTACATTTTATATTCTTTTGAAATCTAAGCTAATGTAAATGCTGTCATATTGTATACATTTTTTCTGTGGCTTGCCTTTCACTCTACAGTGTATCTTTGAGAATCAGTCAAGCTGATGTGTGAGTCAGGAGTTCATCCTTTTTCACTACTGTATGATTTCGACTTATAAATACATCACAACTCAGGTATTTAGTTCAGAACAGTGGTCATTTCTGTGTAGGAGGCAGAAGATACAACAGGGAAGAGAGGCCCAGGGTCAGGTGGAATGACACTATAGTATACATTTGCTATTTCTATGGGGGGGGGGGGTTGATTTTGTAATTGTTTTATATTATCTATTTTCTTTTGTATTTATGAAGCATTTTATAATTTCAAAAACTGAACAAAGGGATGGGAGGAGGATGTTGTCTTTTTTTTTTTTTTTTTTTTTTAAATCTGACCCAAAATATCCACGGCCATTTCATCAAAGCTTCACATTATATGCGCATGAATGTCAATGGGTAGGTGTTGCTTTTTCTTTTATATTACTGCTTTTTAAAAAAGATTTATTTATTTATTTTAAAGAGAGAACATGGACAAGTGGAGGGAAGGGCAGAGGGAGAGAATCTTCAAGCCGACTCCCCACTGAGCACAGACTGGACATGGGACTACATCCCATTACCCATGAGATCATGACCTGAGCCAAAACCAAGGGTCAGATGTTTAACCAACTGAGCCACCAGGCACAACTTAATTGCTTCTTCTTAAAGAAGGACGCAAAGTATAAGGTGTTGGTTTCTTGAGCTTTCTTTTCCCATGTCATCCCAATCAAATATGAGAACCTCACATGAGAATCATCTACAAAACACTGGCATCTGAAAGCTGTTCTATTTATCCCAATTAGTTTTCAACCTGCTTACTCTGTTATAGCAAGCCAAGGTGCTGAATGGCTACAAACTCATTTATCAATAAATATCATTGATTTAAAACAAGCTGCCAAATAGGGATCTATAGAAGATAAAGGAAGCATTCATAAAACAGTCTCAGAGACACAAAGCTACATTTCAAAATAAGAGATGGTTGACAAAGACAAAAAAGATGGAGGGGGTAGAACTCATTCATACATACACTTAATCAATCTTTAAATATTTATCAAGTACTTACTATGTGCCCACCACTGAGGTAGGGGCTGAACTCACAAAGGTAAATTTGATACAGACTCTGCCCTCAACAAGCGTACTTTGTAATGCTTATACTACAGTAATGTTTTGCAAGTATTTCCACTACAAAGCTCACAGCATCACTTAGAATAACCTGTCTGTCTTGGGGCAGTTGCTTCCTCCAGATAAGCTTTGTGTCTAACTACCCAGTGCCTAATATAGAGGCTAGTGCAGGAAAGGTCTCATTAAATTTTTATTGAGCAAGTCACAAATGAAAACTGCACTGCACTATAAATCAATAACTCAGAGTTACATTCCATTTTTTTTTTCTTCCTAGCAAAATGCTTTATTTTTAGATTTTGGCTTCAGAGCCTAAATACCTTCAAATAACATTGCTCACTGCCTCCTCAACTACCCCCAATGCCTCCATCCTACCCCTACACACACACACGCACAGAAAAGAATTTTAAAATTCCAATCTTGAGGATTTAGAGCCATTAATGAGAAACTAGAGTTTAACAATGGAATCTCAGAAAACATTCCAGGGAATTACTTGGTTCACTGTCTCACTCTAAAGACAGCATACTGTCCCAGCATTCTTGCACACAGAGATTTGAGAGAGCTAACAGTCTGCATCTTTGCTCATTGCACAAATGAACTTGGATAGGGCAGCAGACAGATGACCTTTATACAGTTGAGGAGGTCAAAAAATTAGCAAGGGCAGCCGCCTAGAGAAAGCAAAGCAGAGGAAAGGATTTTGAGAATCAGGCCAGAAAGTAGCACCCAGGAACAAAAGAGAATAACAAGATTAGAAAATTGAGTGTGCTGCTTTGTTAAAGACTATGGCAAAGGAGAAAGGAGACTAGCATTCTAATGGCTTGGGATCTTATGGAAGGTGGGGAAGGAATCAGAGGGGCAGAAGTCTGAGGCACAAGGGAGAAGTGCCTCTGTGTTTATTACAGATTTTCTACTGGTTGCATATATCCTGATTTATAGATCTTCATCAATAGGATCAGTACTGAGCTAGAAAACTGATCAAAATACCTTGGATATAAAGATCAACTGTTTACCACTTTTCTTCAGAGGAGTTGGTCATCTGAAAATTCCAAAGAATTGAGTATTTTCTGTAGTCCAGAAAGAACTTGGAACAAAAGTCTCAGTTTCTAGTTTCCAATCCCTATTGGTCAAAATGTCAGACTGAACTTCAATAATAAATTTTTTAGTACCTCAAAATTTTATTTATATGAATTTTTTTTATTTTGAGTTGTCAGTGAATTTGTATATAATTAGAAACATAATTTAGCATAAAATATTTCCAAATGATAAGCAATTTATCACGTCTCTCTTTGTTGTAGGCATTTCCCAGCCCAACTGCATTATCGACTCTGGTCCCCATAACCATTTCTTCTACTCTGCTCTAACTACACATTTTTAGATCAGGCTGAGAAAACAATGGTGTCTAAGAAATAAGTTCTGTTTGATACTTTAAAAACAAACCCTATGTTTCCCTTAGACCCAGAGGGGATATTTTAAAACATTGCTTGCTCTAGGTGCAAGAGATACTTTTTTTTTTTTAAGTTAATTTTTTTCAGTGTTCCAAAATTCATTACAAGAGATACTTTTAAAAATCTCATTTTTTTTTTAAATCGGGTCTTTTTTTCTTTTTTTCTATTTTTTTTTTAAGATTTTATTTATTTCTTTGGCAGAGACAGATCACAAATAGGCAGAGAGGCAGGTGGAAGCAGGCTCCCTGCCTAGCAGACAGCCCGATGCGGGGCTCAATGTGGGGCTCGATCCCAGGACCCTATATCATGACCTGAGCCAAAGGCAGAGGCTTTAACCCACTGAGCCACCCAGACGCCCCTAAAAATCTCATTTCTTCTTGTTTAATCCAAGAAAGACTTCAAAATCTGTGTGTATGTCATGCATAGAAGTTTGCCCTCACTGATAGGCTACCTTCTACTGAACTTCAAATTGCCCTGTCCACATTACCTCCCAAACAGATAACTGAATCAAACTTACAGGAGTTGTTACACAGAATGAGAAAATCTGTATCAGTATAAAGGCTTCATTTTCTCTCCTTTTCTACTTCTGAAAGTGATCTAAGTACAGCGCTCCAAGTCTATGTGCCTCACAAGCTGCTTCCATCAGTCTCTTTGTTGTCCCCTTATTAATCAGGCACATAATGAGTGATGCCCTAGGCATGCCAGGCCCTGAGCAAAGCCATTACAGCTGTTCTCCTCATGGAACTAGAAAAGACAGAAGAGGACCAAACCATTACAAAGCAACAAGATGAGGATTATGTTGGGAGAAAGCAGAAAGCACAGCAGGTGCACTTAGAAGGCACTGACTCTGTGGGAGGGCAGTAGATGCTGGCCAGAGAGAGCTGTCATAGATCCCTGTCACCAGTCACTTTGCGCTGCCATGGTGTCCTTGAAGATATTTGGATTCTTACTCTGGTATTGGAAGTAAGTGCTAAAATCCATTTCAAAGGTCACAGCTGGAAGAAGCTGGCCAGGGCTTTGGCTTAGAACAAGATAGGGAAATCACAGCATAACACTTCTCTTCTTTTATCAATAGGATACACAAATTCATGATTACAAAATGGTCTGTAAATCAGATGTTCTAATGCCTCTACTTGATAATCCATGGGAAATGGGATTCTAATCAAGTATGATTCCTTTGTTCTCTTACTCCCAAACATGAAGCATTAATGGCCTTAACATTGATCTAAGTGACAGAAAATGTCTTGAAAAAAATATCTTTGCCTTTCCACAGATCCCCTCATTTACTATTTTAAAGGAGGCCTTTTCTTCCCCTAAACGAATAAAGGTCCCTGTGATATTGAAATCTCCTTTGTCTAATGAACTACAGAGAGACAAACCTTGAAATAAGGATGTGTCATAGATCACCTGAACTGGACATTAAAGAGAAAAGTTAATTTTTAAAGGGAATATGTGGAATCAAAATGAGAAAGAAAGGAAAAAGGGTTTGTGATTTTCCAGGCTGACGGTAGCTATCTCTCAGGAAAATAGGCACGGAGTGGTAATCAAAACTTGTATTTTAACTTTCAAGAATCTCTGTTGACAGTCTCTTCTCCTCAATCTCAAATAGTGCTAATTAACCTAAAGTCAATACTGAAATTCGACTGCATGTACGTTGGTTTCCACGCCTCTAGACAAGCATCCCTGGGAAGAATCTACAGTTCCAGCTCCAAAGACAAAGACAATATGAGGCAACAGCACTTCAGCACTGCTTGTTTGAAAATTCCATCACTTGCCTAAAATCAACCAGATCTAAGAAAATAACTTTTAATATTCCTACAGCCAGCAGAAGAGTTGTTCACTCTTTGGCCAATGCGGGGAGAAATCCCTGATTCCAAGGGATCAGATTTAGAGTCTAACCATACTGACCCTAAAATCAACCATTCTCCCAAAATACAAACCATAAAAAGAAAACAAAACTCACACATTTCCACAGATGGGGGGATAATGCAATGCTTTTCATGTTCTATAAGTAAAATCACAAATTTAAAAATGTAGGGAGATGCCAGGTTACCTTTTTGTAGGTAGCTTCTGAGTTGGAGCGCTAATCTCACTGCACATATTTGTTCAACATCTACTTAGGTGTTTCAAGCTTGAAGAGACCTTTTAAAAAATCATGTCTCACTCACATGTCTTGGTGACATCCTTTGAGGTGCTTTTTATCCATATAAGAACTGTTGTGTCCTTCAGGATGGTCACTGAGGGGAGACAACCATGGGTGTTTGTAGCAGAATACAGCCTGCCACAATTTTAGCAATCATGGATTCTTTTCTCTCCTGATAAGTATCTGCAGATGAATTCAAGAATTCATCTTGAATTCAACTCAAGGCTACAGCCTATTCAAGCAACTTTCAGAAAGTTCCAGGCTTCTTACCTAAATTTTGGCAACCACAAAAGTGTTTTATCTCCCTCCACTTTAGCCCCTCTAGGAAATATACACACAAGGGCATTACATACAAGATAATATCAAGATCAGAGTGTTTATAACACTTCACCTGAGCATTCTCCAAAAGAAATGGAAAGCCACCAGTCTAGCTGTGATTTTCCTTCCCTACTGATTTTGGAGAAATTAGAGATCAAAATTGAACTCTGTTTCAAGATAGAATCAGGAGGGAGACAAAGCATAAGAGACCCTTAATCTCACAAAACAAACTGAGGGTTGCTGGGGGTTGGGTGAGTAGGGATAGGATAGATGGATGATGGATATTGGGGAGGGTATGTGCTATGGTGAGCGCTGTGAATTGTGTAAGACTGATGATTCACAGATCTGTACCCCTGAAACAACACATTATATGTTCATTTAAAAAAATGAACTCTGTTTCACACTGGTACTGATCTTTAGTCTGATTTGAGTGTCGACAGATGTTTTAGAAATGCATTCTCCAACTCATTAGGAAACTCCTTTCTCCTGAGCTCTTGCTGACAGGTTAGAATCAAGCAGTATTCTTTGCCTCTTTTTAATTTGGGCAACAGGTAAAATAACTTTCTTTGCGCAGAACAGGAATAATTCATCTTCATCCCTCCACAAAACACCCTACATTTGAACAGACTACGATAGGACTATGCAGGAAACAAGCAGCAAGAGAAAGTAGAAATGTTCTTAGGAAAACCTGTCATTTTTACTTCAAAAGCATGCAGTGGTAGAGTGCTAGTGAAAGAAAAAATATAAGTGGGCTAAAAATAAGCGAACGTTATCTATGATGGTAATGCTTTATTTGTCATTTATTTATCCAAAAAAATGCTACTGTGGCAACTAGGGGGGTGGGGAACTCTTAAAGATGCTGATGGAGGAAAAAACCCTCTGTAGCCTTCCTTTTACTACTGAAAGTCTCTCAAGTGTCACTTTGGTGAAAGCTGAAGGATAAAGGTAAAGTACAACAATTACTCTAAAGATGCCTCCTGCCACCAGCAGGGATCACTTGGGATGAAAGTTAAGTAAGAGATAACACTTTAATTAAACAGCACAAGATCATCTGAATCCCAGAAAAGTGGGAATGTGGAATCACAGACGTGCTCTGAATAGAAAAGGAGAGATCATTCCAGGTGAAACACAGAGGTTATCAGTTTGGAATAGTATTCTCTGTTTCATGACACGTGGCCTAAAATAGTGGTTACAGTCAAACTCCAGAAAAATCACTCACATGAATATCTCACAGTGCAGTTAAGATTATACTGTGACATGTGCCAATCCTAGGACTCACTCAGTAGACATGGACTGAGCTGTGGCATTAATGCAAATTAAAGGGCCATGTTCCAGGTGTTATGCTGGACTATACAAATCTGAAGATGTGTAAGAGAAAGACACAAGCATGAAGAGCATTCTAAAGGCCTATCAGCCTTGGATAATGATTCCAGAGAGTCTCCTAATGCAGTGAGTGGTTCCCAAACATTAATGTCCTTGTGACTTACCTGAGTATCCCCTTAAAAGGCAGAATCTTATCCATAAGATTCTGACGAGATCCTTAGGACTTTGATGTTACTGACTTTGGGCTACACTTTGAGAAGCAGGCCCTAAGTTACAGTTGATTTCAGCTATTTCTGCAATAAGAAACGATGGGAGAGATGGAGCAAGTATTTCTTGGACCACACTGCGGTCAGAAGGGAGGTCTCTGCAGCCCACAATTCTGCACGCACACAGGGGACGGTGAGTGGCTGCTCACATTTCCTCTCAAGAGGGAGGGAAGCTACTAAATTGGCAGTGATACAAAGGCAGTTTCATGACAAGGAGCCCCTTAACTAGAAATCTTGTTAATGGCTAGAGTAAGTTTTAAAGCACATTGTAAAATGTCCTTACCTGGATTCTAAGGGGAAAAGTTTATAGCTTTTTCATCTGTCCTAAAGACTGGAATGAGGATTCGGCTTTCCAAAGACTCTGTCCACCCTGGGAATCTATGAAAAAAAAAAAAAAAAAAAAAAAAACCACCACCAACAACAAAAAAACAAAACCCAAACACACACACACACACACACACAAATGTAAATATTTGTCTGGTGCATTCCTTTTACAACCTTCGGTCCCATTCTGTTGGGAGATAGTTGGTATACTTAACCAAGATCCTTCCTGTCAAGGTTTACACCATGGAGAAAATAATCAGATTATGGTATCTTGACAAAAGTTCCAAACCATAACGATGTGTGAGAATTAGCCTTCTTAAGAAACATGTTTATTTAAAGCCTAAGAGAGGATTTAAAAAAGTTAAAGGTAATCCTTAAGCTTTTACATTCGCAGTTTACAAAGTGAAGAGAATGCCAACCTACTCACATCCACTTCAGATTCAACCCCTTCCTGTCGGCAATAGGACTTCAGTCCTCCTCCCAATGTGTCCCATCCCCCTCTGTATTAAACTCTCACATTTTAACAGTTCCTGCTTCTCAACCTAAAAAGAAGCAAGTTTATTGTGGTTCCACCTTAACTAATAATTTCCTACCATGTTTCCAAATTCTCCCCCAGGGCTGCTGCCTCTCTCCTTTCTCCGCTATCTTGTATAGGGCTCTTCATTTTCTTCCTTCCCACTTATTCCTATTTTTTAACACTGTTTTAAAAGTAGCAGAACACTACTTTTCAAATGAAATCTCATGTGGGAACCCTAAGACAAAAAAATAAACACAAGCACAACTTTGCTGTTTGAAAGAGGAGACAGTGAGCACAGAAGCCCCAACCCAGTCTTCTACTTCTGCTTGTCCAGGCAGTCCCTACACAGCCTCTAAAAACCCCAAGCTTTGCAAACCATCTGACCTCTTGGCCTCTTTCTCTAGTCCAAGGAAATGGTTAAGAACACACAGGACTTCCTTTTTTAAAAATTAACGTATAATGTATTAATTGCTTCAGGGGTACAGGTCTGTGATTCATCAGTCTTAGATAATTCACAGTGCTCACCATAGCACATCCCCCATTCAGTGTCTATCACCCTGTCACCCCATCCTTCCCATCCACCTCATTTCCAGAAAACCTCAGCTTTTTTCCTGAGATTAAGAGTCTTATGGTTTGTCTTCCTTTCTGGTTTCATCTTGTCTCATTTTCCTCTTCCTTCCCTTATGATCCTATGTCTTGTTTCCCAAATTCCTCATATCAGTGCGATCATATGATAATTGTCTTTCTCTGATTCACTTATTTTGCTTAGCATAATACCCTCTAGTTCTATCCACGTTGTTGCAAATGGCAAGATTTCAGCTTTTTGATGGCTGCTGAGTATTCTGTTTTGTGTGTGTGTATATATATATATATATATATATACACAAAACAGAATACTCAGCAGCCATCAAATATATATATATATATATATATATATATATATATATATATAACTTCTTTATATAATCATCTACTGCTGGACATCTGGGTTCTATCCATAATTCAGCTATTGTGGACACTGCTGCTATAAACATTTGAATGCACATGCCCCTTCAGATCACTACATTTGTATCTTTAGGGTAAACACCCAGGAGTACCATGGCTGGGTTGAAATATAGCTCTATTTTCAATTTTTTGAGGAAACTTCATGCTTTTTTCCAGAGTGGCTGCACCAGCTTGCATTCCTGCCAACAGTGTAGGAGGGTTCCCCTTTCCCCACATCCTCTCCAACACCTCTTTTTCCTGATGTGTTAATTTTAGCCATTCTGACTGGTGTGAGGTAGTATCTCATTATGGTTTTGATTTATATTTCCCTGATGACCAGGGATGTGGAACACTTTTTCAAGTTGTCTGTTGGCCATTTGGATGTCTTCTTTGCAGAAATGTCTGTTCATGTCTTCTGCCATTTCTTGATTGGATCATTGATTCTTTGGATGTTGAGTTTGATGTTCTTTATAGACTTTGGATACTAGATCTTTATCTGATATGTCATTAGCAAAGATCTTCTTCCATTCTGTTGGTTGTCTTTTGGTTTTGTTGACTGTGTCCTTTGCTGTGCAAAAGCTTTTGATCTTGATGAAAACTCAATTGTTCATTTTTGCCCTTGCTTCCCTTGCCTTTGGTGATGTTCCTAGGAAGAAGTTGCTGAAGCTGAGGTTGAAGAGGTTGCTGCCTATGTTCTCCTCAGGATTTTGATAGATTCCTGTCTCATATAGAGGTCTTTCATCCATTTTGAGTCTATTTTTGTGTGTGGTGTAAGGAAATGGTCCAGTTTCATTCTTCTACATGTGACTGTCCAATTTTCCTAACACTATTTTGTTGAAGAGACTCTCTTTTTTCCATTGGACATTCTTTCCTGCTTTCTCAAAGATTAGTTGACCATAGAGTTGAGGGTCTATTTCTGGGCTCTCTATTCTGTGTCTGTTTTTGTGCCACTACCATACTGTCTTGATGATTACAACTTTAAATAGACCTTGAAGTCTGGAGTTGTGATGCCCCCCAACATTGGTTTTCTTTTTCAACATTCCCTTGGCAATTCAGGTTCTTTTCTGGTTCCATATAAAATTTAGGATTCTTTGTTTCATTTTTTTGAAAAAGTTGATGGTATTTTGATATGGATTGCATTAAATGTGTAGAGTGCTCTAGGTAGCATAGACATTTTCACAATATTTGCTCTTCCAATCCGTTAGCAGGGAATGTTTTTCCATTTCTTTGTGTCTTCCTCAATTACTTTCATGAGTACTCTATAGTTCTCTGAGTACACATTATTTGCATCTTTGGTTAGATTTATTCCTAGGTATCTTATGGTTTTGGGTGCAATTGTAAATGGGATTGACTCCTTAATTTCTCTTTATTCTCTCTTGTTGGTGGTGTATAGAAATGTAACTGATTTCTGTGCACTGATTTTTTATCCTCACACTTTACTGAATTTCTATATGAGTTCTAGCAGTTTTGGAGTGGAGTCTTCTGGGTTTTCCACATAAAGTATCATATCATGCAAGGAGTGAGGGTTTGACTACTTCTTGGCTAATTCAGATGCCTTTTATTTGTTTTTGTTGTCTGATTGCTGAGGCTAGGACTTCTAGTACTATGTTGAATAGCAGTGGTGATAGTGGACAGCCCTGCTGTGTTCCTGACCTTAGGGGAAAAGACCTTAATTTACCTGACTGAGAATGATATGAACTGTGGGTTTTTCATAAGTGGTTTGATGATAGTGAGGTATGTACCCTCTATCTCAACACTGTGAATAGCTTTGATTAAGAAACAATGCTGTACTTTGTCAAATGCTTTTTAATCATCTGTTGAGAGTATTATATGATTCTTGTTCTATTATTAATGTATTGGATCACATTGACTGATTTGAAGATGTCGAACTAAGCTTACAGCCCAGGAATAAATCCCACTTGGTCATGGTGAATAATCCTTTTAATGTACTGTTGATCCTATTGGTTAGTATTTTGGTGAGGATTTTTGCATCCATATTCATCAAGGATATTGGTCTGTAATTCTCCTTTTTGATGGGGTCTTTGGTTTTGGGATCAAAGTAATGCTGGCCTCATAAAATGAATTTGGAAGTTTTCCTTCCATTTCTATTTTTTTGAACAGTTTCAGAATAGGTATTAATTATTCTTTAAATGTTTGGTAGAATTACCCTGGGAAGGTGTCTCTGGCCCTGGGCTCTTGTTTCTTGGGAGATTTTTGATGACTGTTTCAATCTCCTTACTGGTTATGGTTCTGTTCAGATTTTCTATTTCTTTCTGGTTCAGTCATGGTAGTTTATATGTCTCTAGGAATGCACCCATTTCTTCCAGATTGTCAAATTTGCTGGTGTAGAGTTGCTCATAATATGTTCTTATAATTGTTTGTATTTCTTTGGTGTTGGTTGTGATCTCTCCTCTTTCATTCATGATTTTATTTATTTAGGTCCTTTCTCTTTTCTTTTGGGTAAGTCTGGCCAGGGGGTTATCAATCTTATTAATTATTTCAAAGAACAAGCTTGTAGTTTGGTCAACCTGTTTTACTGTTCTCTTGGTTTCTATTTCATTGATTTTTGCCCTGATCTTTATGATTTCTCTTCTCCTGCTGGGTTTAGGCTTTCTTTGCTGTTCTTTCTCCAGCTTCTTTAGGTGTAGGGTTAGGTTGTGTACTTGAGACCTTCCTTGTTCCTTATATTGCTTATATTGCTAGATGTACTTTCCTCTCAGGAACCCCTTTCCTGCATCCTAAAGATTTTGAACAGTTGCATTTTCATTTTCATTTGTTTCGATAGATTTTTTTAAATTCTTCTTTAATTTCCTGGTTGACCCATTCAGTCTTTAGTAGGATATTCTTTAGCCTCCATGTATTTGAATTCTTTCCAACTTTCCTCTTGTGGTTGAGTTCTAGTTTCAAGGCATTGTGGTCTGAAAATATGGACAGAATGATCCCAATCTTTTGGTACTGGTTGAGACCTAATTTGTGACCCAGGATGAGATCTATTCTGGAGAATGTTCCATGTGCACTAGAGAAGAATATGTATTCTGTTGCTGTGGGATGATATGTTCTGAATATAACTGTGATGTCCATCTGGTCCAGTGTGTCCTTTAAAGCCTTCATTTTCTTGTTGCTTAGATGACATATTCATTTCAGTGAGGGAGGTCTTAAAGTCCCCTACTATTATTGTATTATTTTCAATGTGTTTCTTTGATTTTGTTATTAATTGGTTTATATAATTGGCAGCTCCCTTGTTAGAGGCATAGATATTTAAAATTTTTAGACCTTCTTGTTGCACAAACACTTTAAGTATGATATAGTATCCTTCCTCATCTTTTATTACAGTCTTTGGTTAAAATCTAATTTGTATGATATAAGGATTGCCACACCAGCTTTCTTTTGATGTCCATTAGCATAGTAAATGGCTTTCCATGCTCTCACTTTAAATCTGGAGGTGTCTTGGGTCTAAAATGAGTTTCTTGCATACATCATATTGATGGGTCTTTTTTTTTTAATCCATTCTGATACCCTGCATCTTTTGATTGGGGCATTTTGCCCATTTACATTCAGGGTAACTATTGAAAGATATGAATTTAGTGCTATTGTATTTTCTGTAAGGTGATTCTTACTGTTTATTATCTCTGTTCCCTTCTGTACTGTTACTTTTAGGCTCTCTCTTTGCTTCACGAACCCCTTTAATATTTCCTATAGGGATGGTTTGGTGTTTGCAATTTTTTTAAATTTTTGTTTGTCCTGGAAGCTTTTTATCTCTCCTTCTATTTTCAATGACAGCCTAGCTGGATATAGTATTCGTGGCTGCATATTTTTCTCATTTAGTGCTCTGAATATATCATGCCAGTCCTTTCTGGCCTCCCAGGTTTCTGTGGATAGGTCTTCTTCCAATCTAGTATTTCTACCATTGTAGCTTGGGACAGACCTCTTGTCCTGAGCTGCTTTCAGGATTTTCTTTTTGTGTCTGAGACTTGTAAGTTTTACTATTAGATTATGGGGTGTTAACCTGTTTTTGGTTTTTTTTGTTTGTTTGTTTTTAGTAGGATTCTCTGTGCCTCCTGGATTTGGTTCCTGCTTCCTTACCCAAGTTAGGGAAATTCTCTGCTATAATCTCTCTTCTTCTTCTGGGATCCTAATTATTCTAATATTGTTTCATCTTATGGCATCACTTATCTCTTGAATTCTCCCTTTATAGTCCAGTAGTTGTTTGTCTCTCTTTTGCTCAGCTTTTTTTTTTTTTAAGATTTTATTTATTTATTTGACAGAGAGAAGTCACAAGTAGATGGAGAGGCAGGCAGAGAGAGAGAGAGAGGGAAGCAGGCTCCCTGCTGAGCAGAGAGCCCGATGCGGGACTTGATCCCAGGACCCTGAGATCATGACCTGAGCCAAAGGCAGTGGCTTAACCCACTGAGCCACCCAGGCGCCCCTTTTGCTCAGCTTTTATATTCTTCATCATTTGGTCTTCCATATCACTAATTGTCTCTTCTGCCTCTTTTATCCTAGCAGTAAGAACCTCCATTTTTTTATTGCACCTCATCAATAGGTTTTGATTTCAAGTTTGTTGATTTTAGTCCTTTTATTTCTCCAGAAAAAGATTTTATTTCTTTAGAAAGGGATTCTCTTGTATGTTCTATGCTTTTTTCAAGCCCAGCTAGAACCTTGATAATCATCATTCTGAACTCTAGTTCTGACATCTTACTAATGTCCATATTGATTAGGTAAGTACTGCCTCTTGTTTTGGGGGGTTTTTTGTTTGTTTGGTTGGTTGTTTGGTTTTTTGAGGTGAGTTTTTCCTGCCTTGTCATTTTGTCCAGAAAAGAATAGATGAATGAGAGAACAAAATGCTAAAAGGGTAACAATGACCCCAGAAAAATATACACTAACCAAATCAGAAGAAACCCGAAACCAGGGGGAGAAGAAAGGGAAAAAAATGTATTTAAGATTAGGCTGGTGAATAGAACAGAGCCAAACACTTGATTTGGGTTGTATTTTGGTTTGTTAGAAGAAACTACCTCCCAAAATTTTCACACACATATGTATATATATTTACATGTATGTAAATAAGTTGTTATATGTAATATATATTATGTATAAGTAACATGTTATTATATGAAAATAACATATGTTATTATATGTAAATATATTTACATATGTACACACGAAGAGAAGGAATATAAGTATAAAGATGAAAATTTCAAAAGGTTTTAAAAATGGAATTGGTAAGATAAGCAGTTGGTTGAAAAAAGGAAAAAGAAGTGGGGGGAGAGAATGTGATCAGGCTGGTGATTAGAACAAAGCCATACACTAGATTTAAAGTATATTTTGATCTGCTAGAAGAAACTGTATCCCAAAATTTTAAAGAAGGAAGAACTTATATGTGTATTAAAAAAATAAGGCTAAACACAATGAAGGGATAGAATATGACTATAAAAATGAAAATTAAAAGATTTTTTAAAAGGTATTGATAAGATAAAAATAGTTTAAGTAGGTAAAAATAGGAAAGAGGAAAAAATCCAAAAACAATAGACAAAAAAAACTAATGAAAATTTTAAAAATTTAACTTTGAAAGACTAAAGAGTCCAGGGGAAATAGCCAGGAATTCTGTGTGTTGTATTCCCCTAGTTCTGGAGTTCCACAGTTTCCATTGATGGGTAAACTTGGTCTTGGCTGGATGTTTTTATTGATCTCGCAGGGGTTGGGGTCTATTGTAGTGATTCTCAAATGTCTTTGCCAGAGGCAGAAATGCACCACCCTTGGCAAACAACAGGCTAAGCAAACTGCTCAGTTTTGCTTTCAGTATCTTTTGTTCCCTGAATGCTTTTTATACAGCTTTGGAGGACAAGAATGAAGATGGTGGCCTTCCAATCTCCAGCCTTTAGGAGGTGAGAGCACTCCTCAATGTGCCCTCAGATAAAAGCAGTCAATCACTCCCATATCCCTGGTCTCCGGGTGCGCTCTGAACTAATCCAGCCTGTGATCAAGCATTTCTATTTCTGGCGCATGATCCCATTTGGAGACTCTAAACCCAGAAGATTCCTGCAGTGCACTCCATTGCTGCTCCTCCCAATGGAGGAAGGGGTGGGGTCTCCCTGGATCTGCCACTTATGGGTCCCTGCTTGAAGAGCAGTGGTCTGACTGTGCCTTGGATCATGGTTTATGGCAACCCCAAGCTGAGAGCCCACTCCTTGGGTTCATCTTTGCAACCAGCTTCTCTGCTCTGATACCTGGGAGGTCTGTCGCACTCAGACACCCCTGGTCTTTTTGTGACCCTGAGGGTCCTGAGACCACACTGTGCCCATGAGCCCCCCCCCCCCCCCACTTAGCCTCAGTAAAGCAGACTTCTAAAAGTTAAGATTTTGTGCTCTGTTGCTCCACTGCTTGTGGGAGCTGGCCCCTCCCTGCCACGGTCTATCTTTCCATATATCACCTTGGATTCACTTCTCCACATGTCCTACCTTCCAGAAAGTGGATGCTTTTCTGTTCCTAGAATTGCTGCTATTCTTCTCTTTGATCTCCTCTTGAGTTTGTAGGTGTTCAGGATGGTTTGAGAACTATCTAGCTGAACTCCTGGGACAATATGAAATTTAGGTTTCCTATCCTCTTCCATCTTGCTCCTCCCCCTGTCAGAACACCCAGGATTCTTAGTCAATTGGTTCTTTCTGGTCTATCTTACCTGACTCACTAAAGAATTTGAGAGTCCAGACAAGTGAAGAATTACATGCAATTCCCACATATTTCCTCCTCTCTCTTCAATGCCTTTGCACATTCTGTTTTCTCAGTTCTAATCCTCTGTGGGCTTTTCCTTTCACCTAAAATAAAACCCCAGTTGGTTTTTCAATACTGAAAAGCATCTACTTGATGTGCAAGCCACCTCCTTCTTGTGTCCTTACTGCCCTCCACTCTCACTATGTTCTAGCTCTACCACAGGCATTGTATGGCACATGTGCTATAAGGAAATGTCTTATCTAGCTGCATTTTTTTTCTAAGAATTTGTTTTCCTGTTAGATAGATAGCTCTTGGTTTCCACTATGTGCTTTTCCAAAAGTATGGATTTAGAGAAATTGCCTAATTAACTCACTGAAAGTTTGCTTTCTCATTTGAAAATCAGAATAAAATTTTATTTGGAATTAAATTTTGAGAAAACCACTGATCTCTGTCTAGACTCTAAAGGGTTCCAGTGCAGCAAATTTTCAAAACTTAGTTATGTACTACTGCAATAGGAAAGAAGTCAAAGTCACCAGGGATTTGTTGAGTACTTCTAAGAGTTAAATTGAAGACACAAGAGTACAGTGTGCTTTCCTAACTGATTATGATTAATGGTTGGCATTTCAAATTGATATGTGTTATGTTTGATTACATGTTGAGAAAGGAAAAAAAGTGCTGAATGAAACTGTTGGTCTTTTTTTCCCCTTAAATCTGAGTTCCTGATGTACTAACTTCATTTTTTCAGCAAAACTTTCTTCAAAGAAAGAGAAATCAACAGTGCCGAGCCCTCTCTGTCTTTCCAATATTCACAATTCTGGACAATAATTTTATTTTTATTTCATTAGCTTTAAATTTAAAACTTAACTTTAAAATTAATTTAAAATTAAAATTAAAATTTAATTTAAAATTAAGCTAGCAGGAAAAAATAGGTTGACACTGTTCACATATTCAGTTGCAAAATTCTAGCCTACCTCTCACTCCTGCTCTTTTCACTGTTACATTTTAAGTTAAATTCTCCACCAAATGAAATTCAGTGGCTTGACAGTTAAATTTGTTTAAACAAAAGTGGGTCAATGTCATTTTCAAAACAAAAACAAAGATAGTGTTAGCATGGGCTGGTGCATAATATCATAGGCATTCATTTCTAAAACTAGACTTTAAGGATTACAAATGTAATTTCTTTGTGAACTAATGCTTGAGAGGTCAGTGTGCTTGATCAACTTGTGATTTCCTGATCTGAGTCTGTAATACCAGATTCATATCTATACTGACACTCTTCCCTCTGCTGACCCAAGGGAAAATGTGCTATAAATCAACTGAGTAGTTTTGTAATGTGCTCAGTACTTGTAATTTTGACTGTAAAATTCCTTCATTCATAGCAAAGCTTTATAATAATATAACATGTCATGAGGTGGATCTCAAATACAGTGGACTCTTCTGATTATATCATCCCCATTGCACAACTCTGGTTTCAAATGCAGCCATGACTTTTTGATAGGTTTTTGTTTTTTTTTTTTTCAATGTCCTTGCCACTTTAACAACAGAAAGTTGTCAGATCTCTAGGCTTATTATTTTTTTTTATTCTTTATGTTTGTTTATTAAATTTTACAGTGTTTCTTTCCATTCAGGAGTCTTGACGTTTCTCCCTGAGGCCACTCTGTGGTTTTCTCCAAAAATGGTAAAAGCTTTATCCTTTACATCTGAAACATGAGCAACCTTGGGTCGTCCTACCAGATTCCACTTGGCTTCATATTTGGTTACAACCCTATTCCTGTTTTCAGCTCCTCCTCCCTCTGCTCCTTTCACTGGGGCTGCTGACATTCCAAATCCATCTCTCAGCCCCACCAACTTCCTGAATCAATCAACATTCAAACCACAGTATGGAGTTCACCAACAATCTTAGTCAGCAGCAAATATGGTCAAGAATTGGTATTTCTGGGCGCCTGGGTGGCTCAGTGGGTTAAGCCGCTGCCTTCAGCTCAGGTCATGATCTCAGAGTCCTGGGATCGAGTCCCACATCGGGCTCTCTGCTCAGCGGAGAGCCTGCTTCCCTCTATCTCTCTTTCTGCCTGCCTCTCCATCTACTTGTGATTTCTCTCTGTCAAATAAATAAATAAAATCTTAAAAAAAAAAAAAGAATTGGTATTTCTCTGCCATGCATTTCACACTTGAGTTGCTCAGAAAAGCTCTAGGTTATCTGTAGACAAACTATTCCAACCCATATGGCATTACTGTACATATTAGATTTTAGGCATGACACTCTAATATCCTCCTAACCCTGTGGTCCTGCCACAAACTAAAGGTTACATGACAGGACCTTGACACACAACCTAGTTTGTGCCTGTCCCTTTCTCTGGAGGGCTAGACCTTGTTCATTGTACCTTTAGCTACTTTATAGATCCAGGCTATAAATGGACACTTCACATTAGAGCATGCCATAGTATCTATCTGATATAAATTCCAGCCAGCAGACTGAAATCCTTATATAATAGAAATGAAAATTTGCCATAATCAAGCCCAAGTTACAGACAACCTTTGAGAACAGCATACTGAACCATTGGCTTCCTACTTTGGTAATCTTCTTTATATTTGATCAGGTTCTCCAATCCCCCATTCTCAAAAGAGCTAAACTTCTTAAGCAGTATAGCCTAATTCTGAGATTGTATCACACTTTACCCCAAGCCCTTCAGAACAGAGTAATATGAGATGCAGCTTCTAGCCTCAAGGTGGGACATGACACATACTTGTGAAACAAACAGAAAATACAGTATGTGATCACTGTTTCTGCTACTTTAGGCTCTGCTGACAGAGGCCTTGGTACCCATGGGAGGAATACTATCACTATAGGACATAAATGTGATTCCATTAAATTAGAAGTTGAGAAAACCACTTATATTGGGGATTCTCCTAGTATTGGAATGATTAGTAAAAATGAAAAGATATATTTCTGACTGATCCTGACTGTCTAGGAGAAATAGGGTGACTATAATACAGTGGGGATTTAAAAGAATGAGGATGGAAACTAAAGAAGGCCCCTCTTAATACTTAGTTATTTTTTTTCTTTTAAAAAATGTGATAGCTAGCCCCAGCAGCCCTAAATAGGCATAACCAACAGGGTTTAGATCCTTAAGGAATCAAAGTTCTTGAGTGAAGTAAAAAATATATAAAATGAGTTGAAGTAAAGAGAAATTCTATCTATGACCTAGGGTCACATGCATGAATTATGTTCTTTTCCTTACTATAACAGACTTACATTTATTTATTATAACAGATTTAGTTATTACAACAGAGCATGTTGGTAATAACTTCTTTTTTAAAGATTTTATTTATTTATTTGACAGAGATCACAAGTAGGCAGAGAGGCAGGCAGAGAGAGAGGAGGAACAGGATCTCTGCTGAGCAGAAAGCTTAATGCAGGGCTCGATCTCAGACCTTGAGATCATGACCCAAGCCGAAGGCAGAGGCTTTAACCCACTGAGTCACCAGATGCCCTGATAATAACTTTTCAATTTAGTTCACAAGTTATAGAATATCAACACATGATTGTGACAGAACCAGTGTAAGGGTGAACATTTCCCAAAGATCCTGAGCTAGGCCTTGCATGCATCAATGGATGAGGTTCTGGGTTTTCTCATTTTGGGGAGGAGGGAAATATGCCTTGGTTGTTAAGGGTTATCTTTAGAATGATAGCCTGGAACCAATGTTTGTAAATGAAAATATGTTCAAAAGATATCCAAAGGGGTGAATTGTGTAAAATTTGTCATGTTTTTTAGCCACTCCATATTCTTGTATTTCAGAAATTCTCCACTTTAAGTCTTTGAAATAGGAGGGCCTGCCTTCTGTTGTGGAAAGTTCCAAGAACTCTGCTGGACCTTGAATTAAGAGCTAGAGACACAAGAAGAGAAAACTAGGACAATGACAGTGAGGCTGAGCACTGCCTGGGTAAGTTGACAGCACTTAACATTCAGTGGAAATGGTAGAAGCTTTGTCAAGTAGTTTGGAGTATGTTGTGGAATGCCTCCGAACCAAGCTATCCAGTTTACTTCATGATAATGTAAAATACCCTCTCACCTTTTCATAAATCTATTTCCTCCTTAAACTTCTGTTGAAACCAAAAGATCTATCTTGTCATTCTCCTGAGTCATAGCAAGATTCTACACTCCATTTGAAATCACTGACTTGGGTAATTTGTTCCATGCTTTACTTCCCACAGAGAATCTCTTCCCTGTTCCTTGTGACCTTTAATATCACCCTTTTTCCAACTGTCATTTTCCCTCCTCACCCTCTCACCAAATAATAATTATTTTCCCAACTAATACCCTAAATAATAATCTTATTGTTATATTTTGATTGGAAAAGAATAGTAGTAAACAGTAACTATGACATTACATACATCACTAAAGTTTTGAGTTCATTTTGTTCATGACAGAAGTTAGGTATCATTTATGTAAAGAACTATGCATCTCCTGAAAACACACAGAATGTTATGAAATACACAGAAGTTATTTAAAATGTAATTTTGGGTGCGCTTGGGTGGCTCAGTGGGTTAAAGCCTCTGCCTTTGACTCGGGTCATGATCCCAGGATCTGGGATCGAGCCCCGCATCGGGCTCTCTGCTCAGTGGGGAGCCTGCTTCCTTCTCTCTCTCTGCCTGCTTCTCTGCTTCCTTGTGATTTCTGTCAAATAAATAAATCTTTTTAAAAAATAAAAAATAAAATGTAATTTTGGCATCTCTTAGAGAAATTAAATAAGTAAAATTTAAGAGCAGAGTGAAAGTGGGTCTTAGACTGGAACAACAGAGTATCAAATTTCCTTTGTGTAATAAATGAGATATGAAAAATAATACTTCTATACAGACTTTAAAGCTTTTTGCATATGTGATGATAACAATCATCTATTAAGGTAAAGGGCTACACGTCAGCATGCAACTATGATGAACACAGAGTTTTTATAAAAAAAAGAAATTTTCTGGATAACTACAGCCTACCCGTTTAACTTCCAACATACTTTCAACTCTTTCTAATTGAAAAAAAAAAAAAACTTCCAAAAACATATTATAAAACTTCCCTGCCTTTTTAATAAGATTAGATGACACAGAACACAAACTTTTCTCTATGAAAAAGTTTGCTTTTGTGAATGTCAATTATTAAACCATGTTACAAGGCTGATAAGACCTATTAGGAAACATGAAGCTGTTTGCCACAAGCCACTTTACTTTAAAGCTTTGAACTTGGCATAAGACCCAAACTCTTATGGAACCTACAAGTCCCTTACAACAGAGTTGCTGCCTACATCTGCAACCTCCTCCCAAACCAGTCCTCATGCTCACTGTACTCTGGACATTTTATCTGAGCTTCTTCATACCCCAGAGACCTGCTGTGTGGTTTCTTCTGCTCCTGCCCTCTCCCTTCCATGTGTTACCTGGCAGGTTCTGCTCATCCTGTAGGCCTCTCCTTGTAGGTAACTTCCTCAGAGCCTAGCACAGTCCATGGCACATATTAAGGTGTTTAATGGATTAATGAATAAAGTATCAAAAGAGCAGATTCCACCAATGTTCTTGAATAAGAATTCAATATGGCAGTAGCAGGTCAAGATGGCAGAGAAATAGCTTACTGAGATGATGTCAGGTAGCAGGAGATCAGCTAGATAGTTTACCTAAAGATTGCAAACACCTACAAATCCAACAGGAGGTCGAAGAGAAGAAGAACAGCAATTCTAGAAACAAAAAATCAACCACTTTCTGAAAGGTAGGACTGGCGGAGAAGTGAATCCAAAGCAATGGGAAGATAGACCGTGGGGGGAGGGGCCAGCTCCCAGCAAGCAGTGGAGCAAGGGAGCACAAAATCAGGACTTTTAAAAGTCTGTTCCACTGAGGGACATTGCTCCAGAGGCTAAACCGGGGTGAAGCCCACATGGGGTCAGCATGGCCCCAGGTCCTGCAAGATCACAGAAGGATCGGGGGTGTCTGACTGTCACAGAGCTCGCAGGTATTAGAACAGGGAAGCTTGCTACAGAGTTAGAGCAGAGGAGTGATCTCACAGCTCGGGGTTACCTTGAACCGGTTGCGGGCTGGGTGAGTTCGGAGCATGGCTAGAGGCCAGGGAGACAGGAGTGATTGGATGCTATTCTCTGAGGGTGCACTGAGGAGTGAGGCCCCGAGCTCTTGGCTCCTCCGGGCTAGAGACTGGGAGGCCACCATTTTCATTCCTGTCCTCTGGAACTCTACAGAAAGCGCTCAGGGAACAAAAGGTCCCAAAAGCAAACCAAAGTGGATTACTCAGCCCAGCCCCTGCTAAGAGGGTATAATTCTGCCTGGGGCAAAGACACTTGAGATCACTACAACAGGCCCCTCCCCCAGAAGATCAACAAGAAATCTGGCCAGGACCAAGTTCACCTACCAAGGAGTGCAGGTTCAATACCAAGGAAAGCAGCGGAATTCCAGAGGAGGAGAAAGCAAAGCACGGAACTCATGGCCTTCTCCCCATAATTCTTTAGTCTTGCAGTTAATTTAATTTTTTTCAATTTTTTTTTCTTTCTTCTTCTGCTAAATTTTTTTTTACTTTTACCCTTTTCTTTTTTTAACGTTTTTTAACTAGTTTATCTAATATATATATATATATATATATATATATATATATATTTTCTCTTTATTGGTTTTCTTTTTTTAATTGTTCCTTTTTATTTTTTTTTCTGAACCTCTTTTCATCCCCTTTCGCCCCACCCATGATTTGGGGTCTCTTCTGATTTGGTTAAAGTGTATTTTCCTGGGGTCTTTGCCACCCTTTTAGTATTTTACTTGCTCCTTTATATACTCTTAACTGGACAAAATGACAAGGCAGAAAAATTCAGCACAAAAAAAAGAACAAGAGGCAGTACTGAAGGCTAGGGACCTAATCAATACAGACATTAATAATATGTCAGATAAAGAGTTCAGAATGATGATTCTCAAGGTTCTAGCCGGGCTCAAAAAAGACATGGAAGATATTAGAGAAACCCTCTCAGAAGATATAAAATCCCTTTCTGAGGAAATAAAAGAACTAAAATCTAATCAAGTTGAAATAAAAAAAGCTATTCGTGAGGTGCAATAAAAAATGGAGGCTCTCACTGCAGGATAAATGAGGCAGAAGAAAGAAATAGTGATATAGAAGACCAAATGACAGAGAATAAAGAAGCTGAGCAAAAGAGGGACAAACAGCTACTGGACCACAAGGGGAGAATTCGAGAGATAAGTGACACCATAAGATGAAACAATAGAATAATTGGGATTCCAGAAGAAGAAGAAAGAGGTATATTGGAGAGAATTATTGGAGAGAATTTCCCTAATATGGCAAAGGGAACAAGCCTCAAAATCCAGGAGGGGCAGAGAACACCCCTCAAAATCAACAAGAATAGGTCCACACCCTGTCACCTAATAGTAAAATTTACAAGTCTTACTGACAAAAAGAAAAACCTGAAAGCAGCCCAGGAAAAGAAGTCTGTAATGTACAATGGAAAAAATATTAGATTGGCAGCAGACTTATCCACAGAGACCTGGCAGGCCAGAAAGAACTGGCATGATATATTCAGAGCACTAAACGAGAAAAACATGCAGCCAAGAATACTATATCCAGCTAGACTATCATTGAAAATAGAAGGAGAGATAAAAAGCTTCCAGGACAAACAAAAACTGAAAGAATTTGCAAACACCAAACGAGCTCTATCAGAAATATTGAAAGGGATCCTCTAAGCAAAGAGAGAGCCTAAAAGTAGTAGATCAGAAAGGAACAGAGACAATATACAGCAACAGTCACCTTACAGGCACTAAATTCATATCTCTCAATAGTTACCCTGAATGTTAATGGGCTAAATGCCCCAATCAAAGGACACAGGGTATCAGAATGGATAAAAAAACAAAACCCATCTATATGTTGCCTACAAGAAACTCATTTTAGACCCGAAGACACCTCCAGATTTAAAGTGAGGGGGTGGAAAACCATTTACCATGCTAATGGACATCAGAAGAAAGCAGAGGTGGCAATCCTTATATCAGATCAATTAGATTTTAAGCCAAAGACTGTAATAAGAGATGAGGAAGGACACTATATCATACTCCAAGGGTCTGTCCAACAAGAAGATCTAACAATTTTAAATATCTATGCCCCTAACGTGGGAGCAGCCAACTATATAAACCAATTAATAACAAAATCAAAGAAACACATCAACAATAATACAATAATAGTAGGGGATTTTAACACTCCCCTCCCTGAAATGGACAGATCATCCAAGCAAAAGATCAACAAGGAAATAAAGGCCTTAAATGACACACTGGACCAGATGGGCATCACAGATATATTCAGAACATTCCATCCCAAAGCAACAGAATACACATTCTTCTCTAGTGCACTTGGAACATTCTCCAGAATAGATAACATTCTGGGTCCTAAATCAGGTCTCAACCGGTATCAGAAGATTGGGATCATTCCCTGCATATTCTCAGAACACAGTGTTCTGAAGCTAGAACTCAATCACAAGAGGAAATTTGGAAAGAACCCAAATACATGGAGACTAAACAGCATCCTTCTAAAGAATGAATGGGTCAACCAGGAAATTAAAGAATTGAAAAAATTCATGGAAACAAATGATAATGAAAACACAATGGTTCAAAATCTGTGGGACGCAGCAAAGGCAGTCCTGAGAGGAAAATATATAGCGGTACAAGCCTTTCTCAAGAAACAAGAAAGGTCTCAAAAACACAACCTAACCCTACACGTAAATAGCTGGAGAAAGAACAAGAAAGAAACCCTAAACCCAACAAAAGAAGAGAAATCATAAAGATCAGAGCAGAAATCAATGAAATAGAAACCAAAAAAACAATAGAACAAATCAACAAAACTAGAAGCTGGTTCTTTGAAAGAATTAATAAAATTGATAAACCCCTGGCCAGACTTATCCAAAAGAAAAGAGAAAGGACCCAAATAAATGAAATCATGAATGAAAGAGGAGAGGTCACAACTAACACCAAAGAAATACAAACAATTATAAGAACATACTATGAGGAACTCTACACAAACAAATTCGACAATCTGGAAGAAATGGATGCATTCCTAGAGACATATAAACTACCACAACTGAACCAGGAAGAAATAGAAAACCTGAACAGACCCATATCCAGTAAGGAGATTGAAACAGTCATCAAAAATCTCCAAACAAACAAAAGCCCAGGGCCAGCCCAGGGGAATTCTACCAAACATTTAAAGAACTAATTCCTATTCTGAAACTGTTCCAAAAAATAGAAATGGAAGGAAAACTTCCAAACTCATTTCATGAGGCCAGCATCGCCTTGATCCCAAAACCAGACAAAGATCCCATCTAAAAAGAGAACTACAGACTAATATCCTTGATGAACACAGATGCGAAAATTCTCACCAAAATACTAGCCAATAGGATCCAATGGTACATTAAAAGGATTATTCATCACGACCAAGTGGGATTTATTCCAGGGCTGCAAGGTTAGTTCAACATCTGCAAATCAATCACTGTGATGCAATACATTAATAAAAGAAAGAAAAAGAACCATATGATACTCTTAATAGATGCTGAAAACATTTCACAAAGTACAGCATCCCTTCCTGATCAAAACTCTTCAAAGTGTAGGGATAGAGGGCACATACCTCAATATCATCAAAGCCATCTATGAAAAACCCACCGCAAATATCATTCTCAATGGAGAAAAATTGAAAGCTTTTCCGCTAAGGTCAGGAACACAGCAGGGATGTCCATTATCGCCACTGCTATTCAACATAGTACTAGAAGTCCCAGCCTCAGCAATTGAAAACAAAAGGAAATTAAAGGCATCCAAATCGGCAAAGAAGTCAAGCTATCACTCTTCGCAGATGACATGATACTCTATGTGGAAAATCCAAAAGACTCCACTCCAAAACTGCTAGAACTTGTACAGGAATTCAGTAAAGTGTCAGGATATAAAATCAATGCAGAGAAATCAGTTGCATTTCTCTATACCAACAACAAGACAGAAGAAAGAGAAATTAAGGAGTCAATCCCATTTACAATTGCACCCAAAACCATAAGATACCTAGGAATAAACCTAACCAAATAAGCTAAGAAACTATATTCGGAAAACTATAAAGTACTCATGAAAGAAATTGAGGAAGAAACAAAGAAATGGAAAAATGTTCCATGCTCCTGGATTGGAAGAATAAATATTGTGAAAATGTCTATGCTACCTAAAGCAATCTACACATTTAATGCAATTCCTATCAAAATACAATCTATTTTTTCAAAGAAATGAAACAAATAATCCTAAAATTTATATGGAACCAGAAAAGACCTCGAATAGCCAAAGGAATATTGAAAAAGAAAGCCAAAGATGGTGGCATCACAATTCCAGACTTCAAGCTCTATTACAAAGCTGTCATCATCAAGACAGCATTGTACTGGCACAAAAACAGACACATAGATCAATGGAACAAAATAGAGAGCCCAGAAATAGACCCTCAACTCTATGGTCAACTAATCTTTGAGAAAGCAGGAAAGAATGTCCAATGGAAAAAAGACAGTCTCTTCAATAAATGGTGTTGGGAAAATTGGACGGACATGCAGAAAAATGAAATTGGACCATTTCCTTACACCACACATGAAAATAGATTCAAAATGGATGAAGGACCTCAATGTGATAAAGGAATCCATCAAAATCCTTGAGGAGAACACAGGCAGCAACCTCTTCGACCTCTGCCATAGCAACATCTTCCTAGGAACATCGCTAAAGGCAAGGGAAGCAAGGGCAAAAATGAACTATTGGGATTTCATCAAGATCAAAAGCTTTTGCACAGCAAAGGAAACAGTTAACAAAACCAAAAGACAACTGACAGAATGGGAGAAGATATTTCCAAACAACATATCAGATAAAGGACTAGTGTCCAAAATCTATAAAGAGCATAGCAAACTCAACACCCAAAGAACAAATAATCCAATCAAGAAATGGGCAGAAGACATGAACAAACATTTCTGCAAGAAAGACATCCAGGTGGCCAACAGACACATGAAAAAGTGCTCCAAATCACTCAGCATCAGGGAAATACAAATCAAAACCACAATGAGATATCACCTCACACCAGTCAGAATGGCTAAAATTAGCAAGTCAGGAAATGACAAATGCTGGCTAGGATGTGGAGTAAAGGGAACCCTCCTACACTATTGGTGGGAATGCAAGCTGGTGCAACCACTCTGAAAAACAGCATGACGGTTCCTCAAAATGTTGAAAATAGAACTACCCTATGACCCAGCAATTGCACTACTGGGTATTTACCCTAAAGATACAAACGCAGTGATCCGAAGAGGCACGCGCACCCAAATGTTTATAGCAGCAATGTCTACAATAGCCAAACTATGGAAAGAACCTAGATGTCCATCAAGAGATGAATGGATAGGGGTGCCTGGGTGGCTCAGTGTGTTAAACCACTGCCTTCAGCTCAGGTCATGATCTCAGGGTCCTGGGATCGAGTCCCGCATCGGGCTCTCTGCTCAGCAGGGAGCCTGCTTCCCTTCCTCTCTCTCTGCCTGCCTCTCTGCCTACTTGTGATCTCTCTCTGTCAAATAAATAAATAAAATCTTTAAAAAAAGAGAGATGAATGGATAAAGAAGATGTGGTATAGATACACAATGGAATACTATGAAGACATCAAAAGAAATGAAATCTTGCCATTTGCGATGACATGGATGGAACTAGAGTGTATCATGCTTAGTGAAATAAGTCAATCAGAGAAAGACAACTATCATATGATCTCCCTGATATGAGGAAGTGGAGATGCAACATGGGGGGTTTAGGGGGTATGAGAAGAATAAATGAAACAAGATGGGATTGGGAGGGAGACAAACCATAAGTGACTCTTAATCTCACAAAACAAACTGAGGGTTGTTGGGGGGAGGGGTTTGGGGAGAGGGGTTTGGGCTTATGGACATTGGGGAGGGTATGTGCTATGGTGAGTGCTGTGAAGTGTGTAAACCTGGAAATTCACAGACCTGTACCCCTGGGGATAAAAATACATTATATATTTATTTTAAAAATTAATTAATTAATTTAAAAAAAGAATTCAATGTGGCTTTTTTTTTTAGTTCCAGCATTTAAAATCTAAATATTTTATATTTTCTAAAAATTAAAATGAATATCTATGGAATAGATTTAATGGGAAAATATATAAATATATATAAACATATTTTATATATAAATAGAAATATTTATATAGATATATATAAATAGAAATAATAATAGATAAATAATAAATAGAAAATAAAGCTAGCGATGAGTTAAACAATAGATATGCGAATGTACAGATCCCTTTTTCTACCATCAAGATAACATACCACCTTCAACTGCTAGGTGGAAATCAGCCAGAAGAAAGGAAATGAATAATCAGATCAATTTCTTGCAAAAGGTGCCTTAATTAGTCTTAGAGATTATCCATGCTATCCCCCATCCCCCTCTTCTATGGAATTTTAATTCTCATTTTTTTGGAAAAGGGATAAAATATGCAATATTACAAGATGGTGATATTCTGTTGCAATATAGTACTACTAAACAGATGGCAAAATTTGGGGAAGTTTGTGGCATAATATGTTAGAATCAAGAAAACACAGGTGTGTGGCTCATTTCTTCTAAGTAGCTAAGTACCTGCGTGTATTCTATGATCAGAGTTAATTTCCTCATCGACCATATTTTAATGTACCTATATGTGTGTGGCATAGGGCCAGGAACTGTGTGTGTATTTGTGCAGGGAGAGTGAACCCAGACTGTAGGAGAAATCATATATATGTATACATATAAAACAGTCTTTCCCCTGAAGAAGTTAATAACCATTATGGAAAACTTGAAGCAATCAGAGAAAAAGCAGGCACATAAACAAAAGCTAAATTGTGTGGTTCAGACTCCAAGTGGAGTAGGAGTTCAAAGAGGAAAGAAATGAATGTGGGCTGGGGTTTTGCCTGAAAACTTTTTGCAGGGGGAGCTCAAGAATATGTTAAATATTGTTGCAAAGGATTGAAGATATTCCTATAACATTTCACTAATTTTTTTAAAGGTCTTCCTAAGATGTTCAACTTTTTTTTTCTTTTTTCCCAATTGACTGGTTTCTGGAAACATATAAGAATTCTTTAAGGAGAAAGCACTGGTCTAGCCGGACAATTTAGTGGAATCAAGCCTGGGGGGAATGAGTTACAGATGTCACAGCACTTCCTCTTTCTTTGCATCCCTCTCTGATGGGAGAAAGGAATCAGACCATGGTGGGCAGCAAAAGGAGCAGAGGGAATGTAAACAAGGTAGAAGTTAGTTCTGGGTACATGCAGAAGCACAAGGAAGCTGACAGGTGTGGGATACAGCCCTGTGAGGATGGAAAAACCACATAGCAGCATACATTTGATCTATTTAAATCAAAAGAAAAGCCAAAGCTCCTGGGACAACGACTGATTCCAGGGCTTGAAGCAGGGAAAGTGCAGGATGAGCCCTAAGCTCGTGGGTGCACTAGGAAATGAGGTGCTCTCAAAAAATGATGGGGATGCATCAGAAGCACACAAGAACCAGTCTGAAATAGTCTGGACAAATTTGAGCACTAAATTATAATGCCATTGGTAACGTATTACAAATATTTGAGTGAAACAAAACTCCTGAGTCTATACCGAAATAAACAAATGAGTAAATAATTATATCCAGGGAAGAGAACATTATTCTTTACTGTATAATGCCAAGTAATAAATACAGAAGCTAGAAAATCATTAACGAATAGGAGAATTAGTAGGTGAAAGTTTAATAAAAAAAAGGGGGGGCATTTCTATAGTCTCAAAATAGTTGCACAAATTACTTGTTAATTGCAAAGAAAAAGACAGTAACTTGACAGAGAAATCTGGAGGATATTTTAATTCAGTCAAACAATCAAAGCTAACCTCACCAATATTGGGACACAGGGACATTATATGACTCTTGAAATGATATACTGAAAAGGACAGAACATTCTTTTGCTGATATTCCTGCCAAAAATGCATTACCAGGATCTATCACGAGCAAACATCAGACCGACATGTTTTAGGTAAAAGGAGACTAAGTAGAAAGAGAACTAAATGCAACACCCAATGCTGGATTGGATCGGGAACCAGGAAAAGAATAGCTATAATGGGTTTACTCGGACAAATTGATAACATCTGAATATGGAATGTGGATAATAACATTATATTAGTGCTAAATTTCCTGTTATCACCAGCTCTGTTGTGGTGATATAAAAGAATATCCTTGTTTCTAGGAAACACATACTTTTAAGAGTAAAAGGAAATGATATTTTCTACTTATTCACAAAAAATATATATTAATATTACAGGTTACATATATACATGTGGTGTATGTATGTGTATAGAGAGAAATAATGGCTCAAAATGTAGATGATATTAAAAAAAGTCACAAAAGGGACACCTGGGTGGTTCAGTCAGTTAAGTGTCTGCCTTCAGCTCACATCATGATCCCTGGGATCGAGTCCCACATCCAGCTCCCTGTTCAGTGGAGAACCTGCTTCTCCCTCTTTCTCTGCCTGCTGCTCTGACTACTTGTGCTCTCTATCTCTGTCAAATAAATAAATACAATCTTTAAAAACAAATTTTAAAAAAAGTCATAAAAGAGGGGAAAAAAGCCAAAGTACAATGTTTAATTTTATGTCTTGAAATGTGACCATCATTTATATTGTTATAAGAACCAAAACCAGTATCTAAACTTCAAGCTAACTCTTTGCTTAATAGAAAACTCTGTTATTTCATTGGCCCCAACAGAAGAAAATGGCAAAAATGCAAGAAAAATGAGTTCAAATTTAAAACAACACGATTTGGTCTAAAGTATTTACTTACTCTTAAAAACTTGATAGTGGCGACATGAGAAAGGGATTCTTGCCTAACCAGCGCACCCAATTACATAAACACAGCAATCCCCTTTGCCGATTCTTCTTTTTGCTCATGCTCCATCTCAGGTTTCACTTTTTTTTTCTTTTTCCTTTTTTGTGTGTGTGTGTGTGTGTATGTCTCTACCTAAGGGTAAAATAGGTGACATTTTTCTATCACAGAGGGTTTGGGCCTATAACACCTACAACCTTCAGATTCAGCCCCACCACAAAGCCCACAAGAACAACACCTGGCAATTCTGAGTGTTTATGGTTTCAGAATTATTCTTCTGCCCAAGGTCAAGTTTCCATATATCCTGAGTGAGCCTCTCGGCTGCCCACAGGCTCTCTCATTCGTAGCTTCCTACTTGATTCTTCATCGTAGCTCCCTAACCTAAGCCTTCAGGCTCAGTTCCTGCCCTATTTCCTTACTGTTCTCTAGTTTCACCAGAGACAAGAATCCACCCCTTCTGTCTACACCGTGACAATCTATTAGTTCTGCCAACTCCCTTTTTTTTTTTTTTTTCAGTCCCTGCCTTGACAAGGGAAATTTTTCAACCGAGAAAGTTTTTCCTGGAACTATGATTCTCTTAGGAGCTTTTGATCTGTAGGTATTTGTGAACTCAAGTTAGAATATGCTTTCTCTCTATGAAAAAAGGATATATGTCCTGGAATAATCTGAGATCTTTTTTCTTTCTTTCTTTCTTTCTTTCTTTCTTCTAAGATTTATTTATTTTAAAGAGAGAGAAAGCATGAGCGGTGGGGAGAAGCAGAGGGAAAGGAAGGGAGTGAGAATTGCAGATTCCCTGATGAGCGCGAAGTCTGAAGCAGGGCTTGATCCCAGGACCCTGAGATCATGACCTGAGCGGATAACAAGAGTCAAATACTTAACAGATTGAGCCACCAAGGCACCCTGAGTTTACCTTTCTAACATGCTCCCAGCTCCTGCCACTGCTGTTGGACTTTGAGAGCTGTGACACTAGAGTTAGCTCTTGGGTCCTTTCAAGAAGTGTGATGCTGTGTCTTTACCTATTCACTGAGGACAAGCAAACAGTTACTCTTAAACAAAAGAGCTTGTCCAAACTCACTCATGAGAAGATAAATGCAAATTAAAGGTACACGGAGATACAATTTCTCACCTATTGGATTGGCAAAAACTTAAAAAGTATACTAACACACTCTATTGGCAAAGCTGTGGTGAAATGGGTCCCCTCCTGTCCTGCTGGTTAGAATGAAAATTCGTCCTGCCCTTAGACAGGGACATGGTGCCATATCTAACAAAATTACATATGAATCCCCTTAGGATATAGATGTCCCACTTTTAAGTAATTCATTGTGCAGATGTACCGCCCATAACTTGAAAGCACTGGTGCACAAAGATATTCCTTGCATTATTTGGCAGTGCCAAATACCAGAAGCAATATGCCCGAATACATGTGGTCCGTTGAATAAGCTGTGGATACATTTACACAGTAAACTCCTAAGCACGCTGCAAAGGGATGAAGCAGAGTTCTGTGAGGTGAGGCGGAGTGCAAACAAGAGCTCCGTTTTCATTAAGAAATATAAGCAAATATGGTATCTAATCACACGTGCAAGGAACAATAGAGGGAAGATAAGACTGACACGAATGTGGCTGGTTACCTCAACAAGATGACTGAGGACTGGGAAGCAGGGAAGGAAGTCGAGGGCGGCAACGACCCTTCTCTGTGTAAATATACCTTTTCGTACAGTTCTGACTTTTGGAACTACATTAGCGTTTTACATCCTCAAAAAAGGAGAGAATTAAAGCAAAAGAAAATCAGGAAGGAAAAAGAAAAAAATTTCTGAAATGGAGTATGAACAAAAACAAATAAACCATATTTCAAGGCAATAACCTAGCCCCACCAAATGAACTGAGGAGAGAACTAATCTAAGCAACATTTGCATACAAGATTTAGACAAAATGCCCTCAGACTAAAGAACTAAAGAGTTTTAAACAAACATTGAACTCCAGTTAGTATGTTTTCTTTTTGCAGAGGCCTGGTTTAGCAATTCTGAAATTATTTTCTTTATATTCTAGAACTGGCAAAAAAAATTATTATATTGTGGATAATGGGAAGCAGTTTTATGATTGTTGGAAACAGGATTTACAGATACTGAAAGGGATGAAGCTGAAAAAAGAAGAAAAAAGACAAAAGAAAGGAAGAACGGGCCCTGTGGTATTGGACTGGAGAAGGAGGTGTTAGTGTAAACTCGTATTTTATATATAAATAGGAGAGAGAGAGAAGACGCGGGAGAGTAAAGAGAGAGGTTATAAAAATGGACATAAACATGTGAAAGGATATAGAAATGATTATACTCCAGTATAAATGAGCCCATCTCTTTAGATAAATGGTCAATCTCAGGGCTGAGGCAGAGAGATGACAAAATGAGCCAGAAACATTGTGTTGTTCCAGGAAATAAAGAAGAACCAAAAGAAACACAGGGACATGCCAGAAGGTTATAGGAGCCCGTCTGAGAGACTCCTACTTGCCAAAGCTGAGATAATTGGGACGTCAAAATAAATAATAGTATTAAAACCCATTGAATAAAGAAATAATCCATGAGACCATCTGCTACAAACAAACTAGTGGGAAAAAAATAAATCTTTAGATTAGAAAGGCAGCTAATAAGTACTGAGGCAGTTATAAAATTAGAAAAATCATCACTTAACAACCATCATAATAATTAATTCAGGCCAGAATCTCCAGGGTATGATAAAACTCAGTGAAATTTGACAAGTAACAGGATATTTATAGAGTTTCAAAGTTCCTCTCCACAAATATTTATTAATTACCAAAGGGAAAGTCAGAGTTTTACAGTAGAGAAACTTGGCAGACAGGATCTTAAGTTATCAGAGTCAACGTTGCCCATAACAGAACAAATCAGCAACACACCTCTTGACGGGTGCACCGAGTACAAAACATCATTTCCATAGCGTTCCTGCCGAAAGCGCATAAGCTCAAACTAAGCAGGAAGAAACATTAACAAGCCTGAACTAAAGGACAGTCTGCTATAATCTTGGCCTATACTTTTTAAAAAGCTAAAAAACTGTTCCAGATTAAAAGATGATAAGAGATGTGACAGCCCGTAATCCTAGATTTTCTTTCACTAGAAGGAAACACTTTTGGGACAAGTGGCAAAACCTGAAGAAGGACTGCAGATTATATAATAATGTATCAATGTTTAATGTCCTACTTTTTTTTTTTAAAGATTTTATTTATTTATTTGATAGAGAGAGATCACGAGTAAGCAGAGAGGCAGGCAGAGAGAGAGAGAGGAGGGAGCAGGCTCCCCAATGAGCAGAGAACCCGATGTGGGGCTCCATCCCAGGACCCTGAGATCATGACCTAAGCCGAAGGCAGAAGCTTTAACCCACTGAGCCACCCAGGCGCCCCTGTCCTACTTTTTATAATTGTGTTGTGGTTGTGTAAAAGAATGTTCTCATTTCTTAATAAAATAAGGCTAAAATCGTTAGAGGTAAGGAAACATCATATCTATAGCTTACTGGTGAAATAGTTCGGGAAAAAGCATACACAGGCTGATGATGATGATGGAAATGAAGAGACGATAGATGTTAGATTAGATAGAGAGAGAGAGATAATAGATAGAAAAGTAATTGTTGACATTTGAAGAACCTAGGTGAAGAGTATGTAAGAATTCTTAGTACAATTTTCATAACATTCTGTAAATCTGAAAATATGTCACAGTACATATTTTTTTTTAATTCCCTTTGGCTGGAAGGCAAGAACATATATGCAGAGTGCTGCCTTTGTTACCTCTGCTAACTGGAGAAGATGTCCCACAGCCCAGCTGGCCTCACTCCCACTTTGGCATATTAGGACAGTAGACATAAGATTGGGAATCTGAATATTTAATATTGATTCAGATCCTAACTATGTTTCTTGGGAAAGCCATTTATCATCTCTGTGCTTGAGAGTTCTGGTGTGAAGGAAGGTTTAAACAAGATAATCTCCCAATCAATTATTAAATATCTCATGGAAATATACTAAGTGTTAGAACTGTGACAGTGAGCAAAATACCTGCTCACATGGAAATAGTGATCTAATGTAGACCACTAAAGACCCAAAAAATTATTTATGTGGATAAATTTCTGAAAAAGAAAAAATACATAAAACATAAAACAGAGATCTGGGAATGTGAATCAAAGAGATTTGAGTCCGGGGAGATCAGGGAATGCTTCCCTGAAATAGTCTCAATGAAGCAGAGACCTGAAGGCAGGGTAGGGGCTAACTGGGAGAAAGAACAGCTGGGGTAAAGAGCATTCTAGGAAAGAAGAAACTGTATGTGCAAGATCTGAAGGAGGAGATTGCTTGGTATCTTCAAGGTCTTGAAAGAAGTCCAGATGCCTAAGGAATAGAAACAGAGAGAGAAGTCTCAGGCTAGTGGTATAAGATTGGACGGGGAGGTGGATGGGACCATACAGAATGATGAATGACATCTCAGGAAGATTAAAATGTCTTCCTAATATATTATTGTATTTTTATTAAAATTTATTTATTTATTTTATAGAGAGAGCGAGTAGGGGAGGGGCAGAGGGAGAGAGAGAATCTTGAAGCAGACTCCCCACGGGTGCGGAGTCTGACATAGGGCTTGATCCCAGGACCCTGAGATCATGACCTAAGTGGAAATCAAGAGTCAGCCCCTTAACAGACTGCACCACCAGGTGCCCCTCCCAATCTATTATTTTATTTAAAAGATACTCAAGGGGAGCCTGGGTGGCTCAGTGGGTTGAGCCGCTGCCTTCGGCTCAGGTCATGATCTCAGGGTTCTGGGATCGAGTCCCGCATCGGGCTCTCTGCTCGGCGGGGGAGCTGCTTCCCTCTGTCTCTCTCTGCCTGCCTCTCCATCTACTTGTGATTTCTCTCTGTCAAATAAATTTAAAAAATAAATAAATAAATAAAAGATAATCAATATAGATGTTTGACTTTAAAAAAGAATCCAAATTTCATAAGTCCATTATTATATGGCTCAGGACTTGAGTGTCTGGCTCATAATAGTTACTCAAAACTACTTGTTGAATGTCAAATATATTTATTACTCTACAGCTCTTCAGCTTAGCAACTACATCTGATAAAAGTCTGCTATATCATAGAGGGCCTGGAAGCTATCATAAAATTATCATTCTGTTCATTAGGGGCTGGCACAATCAAATCTTGACACTGACAGAGAAATTCACCAACAGTGTCAGAAAGGGAGAGAGTTCTCAAAATAGAATGCCTGATGGCTGCAAAATCATTTAAAGCCATAGCCAACTAGGCTGTGAGAGCTTGAATAATTGTCCCATAATTGGGAGACTGACAATACCATCTAATATGCCCTGTCTATAAATTAGAAATATAGGTTAATTCACGGAAAGTTATGATTTCCCAAACTTGCCTGGAATAATAAACTTTACTCCCATTGGGACTTTTGGCACATTGATTATAAGGAGAGAGCATATGTTCACCATGAAGGATCAAAAAGGAATTCATGCTCTTATGAAATGGAGACAAAGTGGATCTATAGCCTTAAACCAATCTAAGCTAAAACCATTGGGCCTTATGGCCTTTTAGTAAGAGCCGGGGACTAGACTTTCATCTTCCTCCAATTAAAGCTGCTAAGCTAATCTGCTATTATGTTTCATCAGCATATATCATCGCACAAAGCCCACTCAGAGTGTCTATGTTCTCATTAAAATGCCGTGACTTTGTGTGTGGTCACGGAGGAGAGTTTTGTGGGGATCACAGCAGGGACCTGACCCTTATGCAAACCAGGCTTGCTGATGTGCTTCGTGTAGCAACTCTTATGACTGCGTGTTTGAGAAGACCTAAGAAAAATGGTGTGGACCAGTCCTCCAACTCAGGGTCAGTCCACAGTGAGTGAAAACTCATCCTTAGATGACAGAAGGAAATGTATCTTCTCCCAGCCCACCTCCCCAGAGTAAGAGATGAGAGAGGACCAGAACCTCTGTGGGTGAGATTTGTGTCAGGTAACCCCTGCACACCCTGAGATCACTGCTTCCGGTGTCACTTTGGCCCCTGAGGGGAAAAAACCCTAACCCTGCTCTTGATGGCAGTTTACCAAATACTGTCTCTGAATTAAAGCTCATATTTCTCGGTCTGGCATCTAAAGCCCTCCACAGGGTGGCTTGTTCTTCCCTTTTCAGTGATTACTCCTCAATATCCTTTAGCCAAACTAAACCAACTCTCGAAGTCCTATTCCCCTGACGTTCTATTCTCCCTCTCAACACGTCCCAGCTGAGTTCCAGTGTTCTGCAGAGAGGCCTGTCTTCTGAAAAGCCTCTCCCTATGCCTATCTTTCTGCCTCTCGACTTCTGTAGTCCTTAGTCCCTTGTTCTACCCCTGGGTTATATTCTTTTATTTTATGTCCAGATACTGGGCTAGCCTTACTTCGTTTAACTATCTACAAAATCATCTCTACTGTGAAAAATCAAATGAAGCAAAGAGAAGTTAAAAGTTTTGCCCAGGCTAAATTCCTCACGTTCGTACCATAGATTGTAGCCACTAATTAGTTGGAAAGAGCATGGCATTCAAATGCAGTATTTTCAATAAGTGAAAAATTGATAACACGATCCACCTGAGACTGTTTTGAGTATTTTAACCTACTTCAGAACTTAGCAGCATGATAAGTATGCTCCAGTGAACATCTGTTTGTTTCCCAAATATAACATCATTTATACATTTACAGGATTTCTTATTTTATAAGCAAAGCAAGAAGCTTATCAAAGAAGTATGAAGGGGAAGCCGAGGTGGTTTTATTATTTAGAAAATCATGTGATGCAGCCATGATACGTCTGAATTCTGTGAAACCAAGGTCAAAATTTCTCACTTTTTTTCCTCCTCATGTTTGAAGTAGCAGGAAGGCAGTCTTCCCAGCAAATGGACAAAGTCCATCTCTCTGATCTCAGCATCCCCATACCATTCTCTGCAAACACAAATAACTAATTACTGAGCTGAAGAAAAATTGGAAAAAACTGGCAACAGTGACAATATTCTATGGAAGAAAGTGCAAAGTCAGCTCTCTCTGATAGGGAGAACTCAACACTAATTAGCACAGGAAGAAGTAAAGAATGATAGGGGACAGCCCTACTCTGGCCTAGAAAACCAAAAGAGGGGCGCCTGGGTGGCTCAGTGGGTTAAAGCCTCTGCCTTCGGCTCGGGTCATGATCCCAGGGTCCTGGGATCGAGCTCCGCATCGGGCTCTCTGCTCAGCGGGGAGCCTGCTTCCTCTCTCTCTCTCTCTCTGCCTACTTGTGATCTCTGTCTGTCAAATAAATAAAAATTAAAAAAAAAAAAAGAATTCTAAAAATACACAAGAAAGTGCACTGTGAAATCCTCATCTCCTATGACTACTCCCTGCCAGAACTGGGGTATCCCTCCCATAGTCAGCCAGGCATGGAAGATTGGGTTTCCCTGAAAACAGAGACTGGAACTCAGAAAAGCCCACCCATAGAGTGGACCAAGCTGGGAGCAGTTACTTAGAACAATGGAAGTAAATGCTGAAGACGAAGAGGAAAGAAAAAAATCTTAACTGTGAATTTCTTAGTATAAAGGACTCTTGCATCATCTGGAGGTAATCTGAGGCTTCAGGACTATCCAGTTTCATCTGATGTGGGTTGCAATTCACCCTCTTTTCAAACCACAGTGGTAAAAGTAGCATAGGTAATTCCTTCTATCTCATCCTAGTTAAGTCACACAAATACGGTTCTCTCTAGCTGGGGAAGGGAAAGCTTTCTTTGAGCTGAGGAGGTCAGACACATTGGAATTCTCTGGTATGTCTTGAATATCAGATTTTTTTTTTTTCCATAAGAAGAAATTACACATACAAGAGTTTTGTGAAGCTTTTCCTTCATGTTTTTACTCCCGGTGGGGTGCTGCCACGTAGAGGGTGGGTGCTTGACACTTGGCATCCAGCCCTGCCATGCTCTCAAGATGTCCTCATTCCACACCTCAGGACTCACAGAGATACCTTGCTTAGAAAAGTCCACAAATGGAGTTGTGGAGAAAAGCAAGGAGCATCAGGGCTCCTCAAGAAGTTGTAGCTATCTCCTGACACTTAATACTTACATATAACACTATATGTTATAATTTATATGTTACATATAACCCAAGGTCTACCTTGGGCCCTTTGTGTTAGAATTAGTACCATTTCTCCACTCTAAAAGTACTGAGAACCATTCTATCCTCTGTAATTTTTATGAGATCTCTACAGCCCACTTAGCAATAGCTCTCCTAGCTAAAATTGACCTGAGGGATACCATCCAACATTACTGAGCAAAGTCTCAAGAGCCCCTGACTATGACACCAAATTAGAGGTGCAGACCTAACAATAATGACTAACCCCAGTTATGACTTTTAATTATATAGCTGATTGTTTGGGCAAAGTATGCCCCTTCAAAGGAGAATCTCCAGGAATTATTAACCAAGCCCATTAACTCCACCTATATCCTGCAAAATAAAGCCTCTGGAGAATAAAACCAAAGTAAGCTAAAATTAGAACATGTTGGACTCTCCTACAAAACTTTCTTCTGTTGAGCTGCTGTGCACACACAAACACACACAAAAAACTGCCTAGATGTTTTACTAGGCACCTTGAAGATACAGAAAGCAAAGCAGCATATACTTGACTGTAAATTTTTTTCAGATCAGATCAGATGCCCTGATTTTGTTAGATCTCCAGTGTCAACTACGGTGCCTGACAGATATTTAAAAAGAAATAAATGTTAGAGTCTGAATCCATTTGCAGGAAAAAGAGAAAGTGTGAAATATTATGTTTTAGAAATACTGTCAGTTAAAAATGGAATCCATTTTAGAATATAAGGGTTGTTTTGAATGTTATTATATACAAGACCAGTTTTAAGAAGATCTAAAACAGGCCTTAAAAAGGAGGAAGAATGGATTATTAAGTTAATGTATCCAGTGAGAAAGACTTAATTACAGAGGAGTCCAGGAATTCCAAATGGCTTACTGAGTATCTAAGCAGGACTGGACAAATGAAAGGACTCGTGAGGTTGGCAAGCTTACCTGTGACCAGAACAACCAAGTTATTGTCCAAACCCTATACATTGTCCAAGGTATAATAAAAGTCTAAGATATTCAGGGGCACCTGGTTGCCTCAATCAGTTAAACATTGGACTCCTGTTTTGGCTTAGGTCAAGATATCAGGGTCATGAGGTGGGGAGCCTGCTTCAGACTTTCTCCCTCTCAATCTCTCTCTGCCCCTTCCCCTCCCCCACTTTCTCTCTCTCAAAAAACAAAAACTAAGACATTCAGACATTTGAGGACTGCAGTAAGAAGGGGCCTCTGGAAGGAGCATATCCAGGTGAAACCCTAGCACTCTCATAATTAACTATAATAGTATAAGGAGGATTGATGGGGCCTATTTGAGTGTAAATGTTATTGTATCAAAAAAATGTTTAACTTACTGAGCCAAACCTGTTGGCCAGTTGTCCTGGGCCTTATTCCCTTCGATGCAGTATTACCAAAGTAAGCTCTTGCTTTTCTCCTTGGGATTCTATTTGACTTGTGGTTTTAAGTGTGCCAATTAATATTTTAGAGATAGGTTTTTAAATCCTAGGAGACATGGTTTATATTTGGAGATATTTCTCTATCCTAGTAAGTATAATCTAAAATTTCCCTAACCAGATATTGGGGATATAGTTTCTAAATTCATTTCATTAAAGAAAATAAAAGACTACACAGTAAGGAATAATCTTCATCTTTTTTTTCATCTCAGTATGTTAAAGTCATCTCAAAACTGGCAAAAAAATAAATAAATAAATAAACCCTAATTCATAAAACTCTGCACAAACACAAGCCAAACCACACTCATAAATATCAACGTGCCAGCAGATAACTTAAGTAACCATAGAGCTAAATGACAAGACCCACTGATAAGAGAGGCAAATTTGCTCCATCTCAGTTCCCAAGAAATCTTCTAAAAGGATGAATTGAAAGTTTTTATTTCTGACCCCAGGAAGAATAAGAACCACACAAAATTATGTCAGGGGTAGAGCACAGACTTCTTTAAAAGCTTGTAAGCAATCTATATGTTTATTCTTTTCCTCATTTCAAAGAAAATCACATCTCATTTTACAGGGCTGCTAGGAACATTTACAGGAAATGATTTTTTTAAAAAAGAAAAGTAACCAGGAGAACAAATGGGGCTACCTAGCTCATTGTAATTCTATGCAAATGACATCTGATACCTACTGAAAGCCAACACAGAGACATGTATCAGCAAAAATATATTGCTCTTTCCAATCCAAATTCCATTTATCCTCTAAATCTCCTAGGAGTTCTGTGGAAATGATTCTCATTAACAAATATGACAGATTCCATATGGTGAATGAGCTTAAGTGATAGCTCAAGGTTACTGAGTAAATCACCAGTGAAAATGAATCTAAGATGCAAGAAAAGTTGATTTTTAAGTTTAATTCTTAGACTATCAGAATTTGAATAGCAGAATCCAAAATGAATCCAAAGGTAATCATTAAAGAGTTGAAAGCTAGGTAGAGAGATGAGAATGATCTCCTAACAGCCTAGGTTTTAGTGATTCTGAAACTATAATTTGTTTAAAGCTGAGTATAAAGTCATTATTAATTTAGAGAAAAAGTATTTTTAAAAGAGACAGTGTCCTCCTACTCTCTGAAGTAAAATCTGCACAGCTAAGAAATGTTGTGCTTTTAGCTATGTACTTGGATATGGGTGTATTTTTAACATTCTAATAAATAGATAATGGGTCATGCAGTTAGAAAAATTGAGCAGAATCACAGAGAGTTCAAAATGCATTCTGTTTTTCAGCCAAAATCTGCCACCGTGTATCCCCCAAATATCAATAGAAATGATGCATAAGTTCACATTTAAACTCAGATGATAGTCCTTGAAGTCAAGGACAAATTTCAAAATCTATCAATTATTAAAAGGAAAACAGATATTCCACCATTCTAGATTATGCTCTGCTGGTCAGCTGGTGCAGTGGTGGCACAGGCTGCCCTTCCTTTTGTTAGACAGCAATCATGATACTTTGTTTCTAGTTATATAATCAGATGATTTGGGTTTTTTGTATCATCAACATAAAGTCTCATTCGACCCATGAACATTAATACTATTAAGTAGAAACTCCATGTAAAAGTTAAACAGATGAATTTAGGAAAAGACTGAAAGGACATTTGGCAAAAATTCTCCTTCAAACCATATTCATTGAAAATAAAAATGAGAATTTGTGAAGTCAACATATTCGTAGTCTTAGTGTAGTTCTGCTACAGCCAGACTAGGATCTATGAATGAGTTATTCCTGAAGGTCGCCTCAGCTTGGATATGGCTAAGAAAATTTCAGTGTCAAGCAGGCTAGATTGAAATCAGATATCCTGAACAGTAAGGGTAAATAAAACACACAAAAGAAGAATCATATGTGATCCAACTTTTCCAAGTATTTATCTGTCACCAAAGTCGCTCTTTGTTGCAACCCAAATCTCCCATGTTCACCATTTCTTCTCCTGCTACTATGTTTGTTTTACAACTTTTTTCTGACCTATTGCAAATTCCTTGTTTTTCTCTTCATTCTCCTAACCTACAGATTATCTGTTGCCCAATCATTCTTCCTATAATCTGCTTCCCTCATTTTATTCCCCTACTCATATTGGCCATTGTGTGTTTATTCTCCATAGTAATTTTATCTATCAATAATTTCATGTGAAGAAAGCAAATTTAAAGAAATTTATATTGTTCTTTTTCTTTTTCTTAAAGCTGGGAGTTTGTTTTCTTCTCAGTCTGTGCATTTCAAGATGCTTTTTTGAGTCTTCAAAAGTATGCCCTGTGGTCCACGGAGCTTTTCTTTTTCCCTTCCCCACCCAACACAAGAATTCCAACAAAGAACTTTGTAACTGGTAGGTAGAATTGAAAAATAGGGATCATGGTTTAATTAAGTGTAGCCATTAAAGATTCTGATTGGGAAGACATCTTATTTATCTAAACATCATTAAAAACAAGTTGCAAATTAAAGAAACTTAGGGCCAAACTTTGGAATTTAAAATTTTAAAGCTATTATGTTAATGTCATTCATAATCAAGATTTTCAGCATAAATATATAACCAAATATATAAATAAAACCCCTCAACTATTATATTTGAATTGGAAAGAATAGTGAGTACTTTTTTTCTTTTACACACACACACACACACACACACACAAGTCTCTCTTTCTATTCCTCTTTACCGCTCATCATTCATTCTCTTGACTTTATCATTTCTTTGAAACTTTACTCCCAGTCACTGTGTCCAGTCCTGTCTTTTCTATATTCTGGAATCCAAATTCCAATCCTGCAGTTTCAATAGTACATCCTTCCAGTATGGACTTCTCAATAATTCAAACCCCATGTGTGCAAGGACGTGTCCTAACATGAAGAATCAAAAACTTAAGAGTTAACCATCTTCTACTTGCTGCTTCATCTTCACAATCAAATCCTATGGATGTTTTTCATTTGAAATGTCTTTATGCCTTTCTCATTTTCCGTCGGCATTCTCACTGCTACAACCTACCAAGTTTTAATTGTCTCTCATATCACATTACTGAAAAATCTGAAAATAAGTCTCCTTACTAGCCATCCTGATATCTTTCTCCCTACTTCCCATTCCATTTGCACAGCGTACTACTACTAATATTCATGAAATATCCCTTTTATCAGGTCATGTCCCTGGCCAAAACTTTTAAGGTCTATTGCCTGGTTTTTACATCCCTCTGTTTTAATGCAACAACTCCATCTCAAATATGACCTCACCTTTCCACCTGGAGCATTTTCCCTTCTACTCTTCCCCATCTCTGTGCCTTTGTTCCTCTTAGCTTCTTTACCTGCAATACCCTTCCCTTTCCTCACCATCTATTCTTCAACCCTTGGTCATATTGAAGGTCTAAGTTTACTTCTGGAATTAAGCTTTCCCTGAATTACACCTGCTCCCAGTCATCTGCTCCTCTCTAAAGTCCTACGCATTTATCCTTTGTATCACCAGTTTCAGGTTTTAATGTAGATATAACCATAATTTTTATAATTCCTTAATTTTATCATATTTCATTATGATATTATTTTATTACTCAGAGTAAGAAGCATAAGAGAGGTACCCCCCCAAAAAAAAGTCTTTGAAAGGGGAAGTTACAGAGCATCAGGTGTTGAGTTTTCTTAAGCTTTTAATAATCAGCATTTTAATGGCAAATAGAAAAAATCTAACTCAAACTGGCTTTTGAAAAAAAAATGAAAAAATACTGCTTTGTATCACTAGGTAATCCAAAGGGTCATCTAGATATGAGGGCTCTCCTAATGTCATTAAAACATTCTCCCAATCTTATGGTTCCACTTACTTCTGAGTCTGAGGTTCCCTTCCAGACAGATTTTCCTCCCATCCCAGGAAAAATAACCCCTGGCAGCACAAGTCTGTCCATAGACTCAAACAGGCCAAATAGAAGAAAGCTCTCTTCCAGTGCCCACACATCAGGGAAGACACTTTGATTAGCCGTGCCTGTGCACATGCCTACTCCTGGACCAACGCCTGGGCCAGCATGCTGAGTTCTGTGATTATCCAGCAAGGATCGTGGATTCACAGAGCAGATATTTAGAAGTCAGCAACGAGAGAGGAGAAAGATTTTGTTGGCTTCAATCATAAAGGCAGACATTGATTGCATCTGTTCATTGGACTGGTCACTTTCAAACTCATGGAACAACTGCCTTTATAATTTATGAAACAACTTCTTTGGTGGATATCACTGTGGTCTCTGGTATCTATCCCCATTCCAATTTTCATATAACATACAAAGAATAAAGAAGATGGGAACAGAATCCAGTCTTGACATATGAGCTTGCTGGTTTTTACCATTGGATATTGTGATTTGGAGGGAAGTGAGAGCATTATCTTTTCGTATGTGGGCAGCCTCTTCACCTGGAATATTTGCATTCCAAAGCCATGTGTCATTAATCACAGGAATGTGAAGGGTATCATTTGCCTTTCCATGCATGTGCCTTAAATGTTCATTTACCTTGGCTCCATGAAAAGCCAGGCCGGATATTTCCTCTCAGTCTTAAATCTCCCTTTAGCCTACTTGGTACCTTTTACTTAGAAAATTGAAAAAAAAAAAACACTTAAGAATCTATTAAGTATTGATATTAAGACACTGCAATAGAAACAGAGCGTTAGGGTGCCTAGGTGGCTCGGTGGGTTAAAGCCTCTGCCTTCTGCTCAGGTCTGCCTTCCGCTCAGGGTCCTGGGATGGAGCCCGGCATGGGGAAATCTCTGCTCAGCAGGGAGCCTGCTTCCTCCTCTCTCTCTGCCTGCCTCTCTGCCTACTTGTGATCTCTGTCTGTCAAATAAATAAATAAAATCTTTAAAAAAACAAAACAAAACCAAAAGAATGGTTTGAAATGGCAAAGTATGAATTCCAAAACTGTAATTTCAGCTTATTTTCTCCATAATGTGAGACAGGCCTCAGTTTTTTCATGTGAAAAGTGAATGTAACAATGTTAGCCAAATATTTTAATAATTTTAAAAGGATGAATATGTGTAATTTGCAATGTAACACACACTAGAAATGCTTGAACATAAATAGGATCATGAACAAATTTCATGTTTTATGTAACTTTTAAAAAGTTAATAGAATAATTTGCATTCAGTCCACATTTTTCTCAATTTAGTATACAATGAAGACTGCCTTAGAACTGGGCCTCTGATTGTGGCTGATAAATGGAATAAATAAAAATACATCTTCCAAAAGGTCCACTTGTGAAACTCCAGAGGAATTTTCCCTAATAAAAACTAGGAAAAACAAAAGTCATCCTGCCAAAATGTAAACCCACAGTTTCTAGGACTGAGTTCCTTTTCTTCATGGCTTCTCTTGCACAAGGCATATATTTCCTATTTACAGTTTGATCTTTAAAAACATTTCCATATTAAAATATCAGGATCTAATTAGACTTCCTGTTGAAATGCAAGCATTATTCACAGCTCTCTTCATGGGTCCTTCCTCTGTTCTCATCACATGCCTAAGATACAATGAGTCTCATATTTTGTTCATCTAAACTTAACTTTCCATCCATCGGATTAAGGAGTCCATGTGTTTTATTGAAGTCTGAGCACTTGCTCCTGTTGACATGGCCCAATACAATGCAAGGAAGTCACGGCATTGCGGAGAATGTGTACCTTTCAGTTTGAGGTTCAGGGGTCATCAGGGACAAAAACCACTTTCCCATGACCTTGTAGCTTTAGAGAATCAAGACTTACTTGCCATGCAGAGGGGGTATCTGGCCTTATGATACTTTGTTTCCTTTCCATGTTTAGATTAAGCTGTGAACTCAAATCTCAATCAAAAATGTTCCTCTTGGATCTTAGAAAGGTTGCAGGGAGTGGTGTATGTGGAAGAAAGACACAAAGCTTTACTCTTCCATTCAAAATGATGGTACGGGACCCCCACAAATAAACTGAGTGAATCACATACAAAAATAGTACAGTAAGAACTGGACACCCTGCTCCACTATACAGAGTTCGGCATGATAGTCTATTAGCAAACAGCATGCAAACAATGTATACAGTGGACCTTTAAGGTTTTAAAGTATAAAGAGGGGGGAAAAGTAATATTAATGTAAACTTCCCTGTTCTTCCATGCCAACCAGTAATCTATTATTTAAAAAGAAAAAAAAAGTTGACTTTGGATTCTGTATTCAATCCAAATGCACTTACTCTATCACATAGCTGGCAAGTTGCTAGACTCCAACCTCCCCCCCCAAAAAATGTCAATTCGAGTAAAAGTTAACTGGATAGGAAGTTTTGAAGAGATAAATTTCTAGGGCTGACAAGTGAATAGCCTTGGACAATAGAAAACTGTTATTTAGATTTTAGCCATCTGGCACGTAAGCATTTAAGATACATTTTCTCTCTTTTTTTTAATAGTGTGTCTAGCCAGTTATCAGAACTGTTTTAAGGATGTTATCTTGCCTCTCCAGCATTATGACTCCTTGCCTAATTTCTGCTTCTCTGCACACCAGCGGACCGTGGCTTTGTCAGTACCCTTGTTCTCCTCCACACAAAGTCAACCACTCTCTTCTAGGCATTTGGTTAACACATTATGAACACATAATAAGTTGTTCCCTTGCACAGATGTATAAGCCTTAAAAATAGCATTTTCATAACCTCTTCTAGCTCAACTATTTTAAGGCTGCTGCACTCCCATATCACAAAGCCCTGTTATTTATACAGCCCCACGTATAGAAGACTCATTTCCCTGTGAGACTGCAGCCCGATGTGCACAGAAGACAAAATTACAGGCCCCAAACTTGAATCATCCTGGCTTGCCTATATTCCTTGAAGGCAGGCCAAGTTTATTAATATTTTTTTTTTTACATCAGAAAAAACACAAAACAATTTTCATTTGATAAAAGGGTATGAGGAAACAACATAAACAAGAAACGTGGCCAATCTCAACCCAAAAGGTGACCATCCCAGGCCGAAGCCGCCACGAAACAGGGCAGATGGCTGGGAGTGCTCAGTGTGCCTGTGCCACAGCTCACCTGTGTCAGTGACCGTGCTCCTTAGCTACACCTCGTTATTCACAGATGGACCACAGAACAGAGGGAATGGACATCGTTACTGGTGGCTGGAGAAAAGATCCCCCTAAAATTATTTCAAAACATTCTGAATGAATGTGATGAAGAATATACATTTACTTGGCATCCTGGACTAAACGAAGAATTCCTTTTCCAAATGACTTTGGTGTCATATCCTTCTCCAAACAGTTTAAAAGCCCCTGTGGTTGCCGGTGAAGGTTACCTTCAGGAACCCAGTGGTGACAGAAATATCAGTTGCTTCACTCTACCTCTCCAGAAAGTACAGGACAGAGGGAGAGTGTTTTCCCATTAGCCAAGGCACAGAGCAAAGGTTCTGTAGAGGGAAGTCCCTGGTTTAGATTTATTTGGCCAAAGGACTTCAAGGAGAATGACTGCTCTCTAGTGTATGCCTTTGGCTGAGTACCAAGGTTAGGGCTCAGGAAAGTGATCTGTCCAGGAGTCCAGATCCTACCTGCCAGATGCCTGGTCTCTCTTTCCATACATGGCCTCTCAGAGGACAGGGAAGGGAAAGGCAGAGCAACAGTGGTTCATAAATTTCCCCTTCACCTAGTCCCCAAAGACTTCTCACAATCTTTGTCGGACCAAAGCCCTGCAACAGTGAACGATCAGAGCCTGGCCTCTCAGACCTGCAGGAAATTTGCTCTACGGTTCATGACACAGATACAGAGCATTCTAGCTCTAGGTTTTGTGCTCAACCTAATCCTTATTCTCTAGACCATGTGGCTTCACTCTCAAAAGCAGAGACAAAAATCTCCACTACCTGTTACTTAAACAGGAAGAAACCTACTACTTTTACCTGCAAGGGCACTTGTTACATAGGAATAGGTATCAGTCAGGAAAGACCCCAGTGTGTGGGGCCTGCCTTCACCCACCTTCTCCTCTCCAGGAGCACATAGTCACTCACCACCCATTCCCGTCCCGTTCTCCAGTCCTCACCCTTACACTCACAGCTGTTCAGAGCTGTTGTTCCAATGACGAGAAGACAGATCTATAGTTCAAGACTCAGGGACTCTAACATTCTCTTTTGTTTAGGGCATGTTCATGGCTATGAAACACTGGAAACTGCCACTTAAGAGGACACAAGAGCCCTGTTCCACTGCTCAGTCCAAGCACATGCTAGATTCAAATTACTCCTACAACTGCTGTCAAGGAGGGTATGAAGAAGCAGGGAAGTCGGGGGGCCTGCTTTTCTAACACTGTTCCATATCTGAAGCTGATAAGTGCTGTGGCTTTTTTTTACCCTTTAGCCAAGACATTTCCTATCTCTTTAGACAGAGAATCTGGTTACAAAAACCACCTATTAGATTCAAAGGCAAGATGGACAAGTCATTATAAGCTATCAGAATGACAGAATACAGCAGATATACATGTATGTGCATGTACATAAATATTTTCCTTACTGCTTAGTTCTATGTTATTTTACAGGGTAAATACGAAGATTAAACACAGATTATCCTCAATGGCACATCATTTGCTGGGAGTCACGTGAAGGAAAAATGTGACCCAGAGAATGGATGCCGTTATGATTCCGTAAAAACTGACTACAACAGGCTAAAGGAAAACAGAGATTCACATTCATTCATTGCCATTAGCAACTTAGAATTACTCAAGTTTGCCTGGCCCCTGATGAGTCACCAGCTGAACTCCAGGAGCAGCAACACAGTCTGGGCCTTTCCAGGCGGTTCCAGGGTGGGTCGTGCAGAGGTCAGCAAACTATCAAAAAGACACTCTCCTTCCCTGGCTGCCTCTTAAAAATACTTTGGGACTGTTTGCCTGGAAGGATTAAAGTCATTTTGATACCTTATAAAAAAGGTACTTTACTCTAAAGATGAACTATCCATAACAGATACAGACAAGGAATAAGAGCACCATATTCAAATGCTGATTATTAGGTTTCTAAAATAGGAAGCATAAAATGCTACCTGTTCCAGCATGAGGAAGGCAGGAATTCATTTCCACACTACCTCTCATCTTAGTTAAGACACTTAGCCTCTAATTGGCTTTTTCCTTCTTAAGATGCAGGAAAGCTGATATTCTATCTTTCTAATAATGAAGTTGTCATTGCAAGTTGCAAGTTGTCATGTTATACTTCTGAGCTCAGACTACACCTCACCGAGTGCAGAACAGCACTGCAATTTTGCCACCCAAGACACACATCTGTCTGTTTTCTAAGGTATCCAGGGAAAGAGTTTGCAAACACACTTAGAAACATAATCTACACTTCAGAATTTTGCCTCTACTGCCTGGAGAACTGCCTTCTGCTATTGATGTTCATTCCCCCTCTGTTCCCAGGAGATCATGGAAAACAGCTGGTCATTACACAGAACAGAAATAATTTCTGGATTGGTGTCACAACCAGTTCAAATGTGAAAAAATTTAATCAGCTGTCCTATAAAACCAATAATCTCTCACAATTATTTGACAAATCTTTTTCTGACTTATTTTCTTGTTAAAAACTGTTTATACCACACTCAATATTGATTCAGTCCAGACAATTGGTCAAAACATAAATTTTGCTTAGTTTTACATAAGCAAATGTGGAGAATTGATTATTGCTATTATTATTATATAGATCAATGCGTCATTATGACTCAGTCTAAGACATTCCTATCCCTAATTACAAATCATTTAATTTTTCTAAATAGTCACCATAAAAAAATGCTTTAAAATTCTCAAACTAAAACTTTGACAGAAATAATAATAATAGGACTGTATGTAGCTACTTGGTCTTTCTAGTTTTGCAGTCATTTTTCTTCATCCTCTTCCCAAAATACCTTACCCTAAGCTTTCCCTGATGTAAGCAGTGTGATCTTCTAAGCTAACTCTTATGAAGAAAAGAACTTTTTTTTTAATTAATTAATTTATTTGAGAGAAAGAGACACAAGGGGAAAGAGACCATGAGCAGGAACGGAAGAGGGAGAGAGAGAATCTCAAGCAGACTTGAGGGCTGAGTGCAGAGCCCAACATGGGGCTTGATCCCATGACCCTGAGCTAAAACCAAGGATTAGACACTTAAAACTGACTGTACACTGAGGCACCCCAAAAGGAATGCTTTATAACTGAATAATTTTTCAAAATAAGTTTGTGGAAAACATTTCAAATAATAGAACTAAAGCATTAGATGAGATATCATGGGTTATTTATCCAATTTACTGCCCAGTGAAGGACTCCCTTCAAACATTCTTGTGAAGGCCAAGCCGCAGTCTTCACACAAAGCTGGAGGTGTTGCCACAGACACCAAACTGTGGAAAAAGCCAAGATGCCTTTCAACAGACAAATGCATAAAGAAGATATGGTCCATATATACAATGGAGTATTATGGAGCTATCAGAAAGGATGAATACCCAACTTTTGTATCAACATGGGTGGAACTAGAGGAGATTATGCTGAGTGAAGTAAGTTAAGCAGAGTCAATTATCATATGGTTTCACTTACCTGTGGAGCATAAGGAACAACATGGAGGACATTGGGAGATGGAGAGGAGAAGTGAATTGGGTGAAATTGGAGGGGGAGACAAATCATGAAAGACTGTGGACTCTGAGAAACAAACTGAGGGTTTTGGAGGGGATTGGGGTGGGGATTTTTGGTATGCCTGGGGGTGGGTATTAAGGAGGGCATGTATTGTATGGAGCACTGGGTATGGTGCATAAACAATGAATTTTGGAACACTGAAAAGAAAAATTTAATTTAATTTAAAAAAATAAAAAATAAATAAAGAGAAACCCTATAAGAAAACTCTTTATAACTTATTGTATGCTTTCAAATTACATTTGTCTTACACTTTCACTTTTCCTTTCAACCAATAAAAATGAGAAGTAAATTAAAATCTAACAGAAAGCATAGAGAATGACTTTTTTTTCTTTTTTAACATTAAGAGTTTTGTTAGTTGGTTACTACCAATCACTTAGATAATGGTTATACCATGCAAAATATTTCCACTAAAATATTCTTTACAGGTTTCCTTATAATGGGATTCATGTGGGGTTGGAGGAGTGGCTCTTTCCTAGGCCAAACTAGACTATAAACAAATGTTAATTAAGCCCTTATTGTGCTCAGAACATCAAGACAAGGATAATGGAGAACTGTGATTCAGTCCTTTTCTTCAAGGTCCTAAATCCTATGGGAAGATATAGCATCTATTCATCAAATGGTAAATAAAATAAAAGGATCTTGAAGTGAGTGTTAGAGAAACAGCAGAAGTAATGAGAATAGAGTAAGGATAGCTTGGGAAAAGACAAGAATGGCTGAGCAGACTAAGATAGGGATGAAGTGAATATGGTGCTCACTTAGGGCAAAGAATAATGAAGTCGTTTTTCAAAGGATAGTAAAAAAAGATGTGGTAGAGAAGCTGAGGTGAGCTTACATTACAGAAAGCCTTGTTTACTAGGCTGAGAAATTCTGGACTTGTCCCATAGGCTAGATGTAAGCCATGGAGTGATGTGAAGCAGGTCTAACATGTGGATCCATAGTTTTTAAGAGATCTATGTACAATAGCTTAAAGATAAAAAAGTTTATAGCAAAAGCTGGATTGCATGATGCAAAATAATAATTAGAATAATCCAGTTTGGAGAGAGGAGTCAGGATGGCAGAGGAGTAGCAGACTGAAATGACATCAGGTCGCAGGAGTTCAGCTAGATAGTTATCAAACCATTCCGAACACCTATAAACCAGAGAGGAGATTGAAGAGAAGAAGAGCAGAAATTCTAGAAACAGAAAATTGACCACTTTCTAAAAGGTAGGATGTGCAGAAAAGTGAATCCAAAGTGACAGGAAGATAGACTGTGGGGGGAGGGGCCAGCTCCCAGCAAGCCATGGAGCAACAGAACACAAAATCGGAACTTTTAGAAGTTTGCTCCACTAAGGGACTTGGCTCCAGGGATTAAGTGGGGGTGTATCCCTCACAGGGACAGCATGATCTCAGGTCCCGCAGGGCCCCAGAAGGTTCGGGGGTGTCTGAGTGTAGCAGAGCTCGCAAGTATCAGAGCAGGGAAGCCAACTACAGAGACAGAGGAGTGAGCTCTTTCAGCTCAGGATTACCTTAAACTGTGATCCGTAGCACAGTCTGACCACGGCTCTTTGAGAACAGACCCCACAAGTGGCAGATCCAGGGAGACTCATCTTCCTTCTCTGGAGGCAGGAATCTGCTGGGTTTGGGCACTGCAAACGGGGCCATGCGCCAGAGACAGAAACACTCAGTCACAGGCCAGGTGAGCTTGTAGTGCGGCCTGCAAGCAGGGAGATGGGAGTGATAGAAGCTTTTCTCTGAGGGTGCACTGAGGAGGGGGGACCCCGAGCTCTCAGGTCCTCCAGGCTGGAGACTGGGAGGCCGTCATTTTCATTCCTGTCCTCCAGAGCTCTACAGAAAGTGCTCAGGGAACAAAAGCTCCCAAGAGCGAACCTGAGCACATTACTTAGCACAGCCCCTGGCAAGGGCAGCACAATTCCGCCTCGGGCAAAGACACTTGAGAATCAGTGCAACAGGCCCCTCCTGTAGAAGATCAGTAAGAAATCCAGCCAAGACCAATTTCATTGACCAAGGAGAACAGAGGAATTCCAGAGGAGGAGAAAGTAAAGCATGGAATTCATGGCTTTCTCCCCATGATTCCTTGGTCTTGCAAAGAATATTTATTTTTTAATATTATTTTTTTCTTATTCTAATTTTTTAAACTTTTCCTCTTTCATCTTTTAACGTTTTTTAACTAGTTTATCTTAACAATACCTTTCTTTTTAAAAAAGTCTTTTTAAACCTTCATTATTATAGTCATACTTTTATCCTTCGTTGTATCCAACTTTATCTTCTGTATACATATAGGGTTTTTTCTTATAAAAAATTTTGGGATACAATTTCTTCTAATAGATCAAAATATACCATAAATCTAGGACAGGACTTTGTTCTAGTCTCCAACCTGAGCAAATTCTTTCCACTTTCTTTTTCTTTCTTTTTCCAACCAACTTATCAATTCCTTTTTTAGACTTTTAAAAAAATTGTCATCTTTACAGTCATATTCCATCCCTTCATCATGTTTACTCTTATTTTGGTATATACATAAGTTTTCTTTCTTTAAAATTTTGGAAAGTAGTTTCTTCTAAGAGACCAAAATACACCCAAAATCAAGTGAGTAGCTCTGTTCTATTCACCAGTCTAATATATATGTGTGTGTGTGTGTGTGTGTGTGTGTATTTCTTAATTTTTTAAATTTTGCTGTACCCCCTTTTTTCTCCCCCCAATTTGGGGTCTCTTCTGATTTGGTTAGCATACATTTTTCTGAGGTCTTTGCCATGCTTTTAATATTTTATTCTCTTCTCCATATAGTCTTATCTGGATAAAATGACAGGGTGGAAAACTCATCACAAAAAAAAGAACAAGAGGCAGTACCAAAGGCTAGGGACCTAGTCTATATGAACATTGGTAATATGTCAGATCTAGAGTTCAGAATGATGATTCTCAAGGTGCTAGCTGGGCTTGAAAAAGTCATGGACGATATTAGAGAAATCTTGTCTGGATATATAAAAGCCCTTTCTGGAGAAATAGAAGAACTAAAATCTAACCAAGCTGAAATTTTAAAAAAGCTATTAATTGGGGGCAATCAAAAATGGAGGCTCTTACTGGTAGTAAAAATGAGGCAGAAGATAGAATTAGTGATATATAAGACCAAATCAGAGCACTAAATGAGAAAAATATGCAGCCAAGAATACTATATCCAGTTAGGCTATCATTGAAAATAGAAGAGAGATAAAAAGCTTCCAGGACAAACAAAAACTAAAAGAATTTATAAACAACAAATCAGCCCCACAGGAAATATTGAAAGAGGTCCTCTAAGCAGAGAGAGCCTAAAAGTAGTAGGCCAAACAGGAACAGAGACAATATACAGTAATAGTCACCTTACAGGAAATACAATGGCACTAAATTCATTTCTTTCAATAGTCACCCTGAATGTAAATGGGCAAAATGTCCCAATCAAAAGACACAGGGTAACAGAATGGATTAAAAACAATCAATATCCTGTCTACAAGAATCTCATTTTAGACCTCCAGATTTAAACTCATTTAGACACCTCCAGATTTAAAGTATGGGGGTGGAAAAACAATTTACCAAGCTAATGGACATCAAAAGAAAGCTGGAGTAGCAATCCTTATATTAGATCAATTAGATTTTAAGCCAAAGACTATAATAAGAAATGAGGAATGACACTCTATCATACTCAAAGGGTCTGTCCAACAAGAAGATCTAACAATTTTAAATATCTATGCCCCTAACATGGAAGCAGCCAGCTATATAAACCAATTAATAACAAAATCAAAGAAACACAGGACAATAACACAATAATAGGAGGGAACTTTAACACCCCCCTCACTGAAATGGACAGATCATCCAAGCAAAAGATCAACAAGGAAATAAATGCCTTAAATGACACACTGGACCAGATAGACATCACAGATATATTCAGAATATTCCATCCCAAAACAACAGAATACACATTCTTTTCTAGAGCACAAGAAACATTCTCCAGAATAGATCACATCTGGGGCCACAAATTGGGTCTCAAACAGTACCATAAGATTGGGATCATTCCCCACATATTTTCAGACCACAATGTTCTGAAGCTAGAACTCAATCACAAGAGGAAATTTGGAAATTTCCCAAATAGCCCAAAGAAGGCTAAAGAGCATCCTTGTAAAGAATGAATGGGTCAACCAGGAAATTAAAGAAGAACTGAAAAAATTCATGGCAACAAATGATAATGAAAACACAATGGTTCAAAATCTGTGGGACACAGCAAAGGCAATCCTTAGAGGAAAATATATAGAGATACAAGCCTTTCTCAAGAAACAAGAAAGGTCTCAAAAACACAACCTAACCCTACACCAAAGGAGCTGGGAAAAGAACAACAAAGAAAGCCTAAACCCAGCAGGAGAAGAGAGATAATAAAGGTCAGAGCAAAAAATCAATGAAACAGAAACCAAATAAACCAGTAGAACAAATCAACGAAACTAGGAACTGGTTCTTTGAAGAAGGAATTAATAAGATTGATAAACCCCTGGCCAAACTGATCAAAAAGAAAAGAGACAGGACCCAAATAAATAAAATCATGAATGAAAGAAAGAAATCACAACTAACACCAAAGAAATATGAACAATTACAAGAACATATTATGAGCAACTATACACCAGCAAATTTGACAACCTGGAAGAAATGGATGCACTTCTAGAGACATATAAACTACCAAAACTGAACCAGGAAGAAATAGAAAACCTGAACAGACCCATAACCAGTAAGGAGATTGAAGCAGTCATCAAAAATCTCCCAAAAAACAAGAGCCCAGGGCCAGACACCTTCCCAGGGGAATTCTACCAAACATTTAAAGAAGAATTAATACCTATTCTCCTGAAACTGTTCCAAAAAATAGAAATGGAAGGAAAACTTCCAAACTCATTTTATGAGATCAGCATTACCTTTATCCCAAAACCAGACAAAGACCCCATCAAAAAGGAGAATTACAGACCAATATCCCTGATGAACACAGATGCAAAAATTCTCACCAAAATACTAACAAATAGGATCCAACAGGACATTAAAAGGATTATTCAACATAGTACTAGAAGTCCTAGCCTCAGCAATCAGACAACAAAAAGAAATTAATGGCATCCAAATAGGCAAAGAAGAAATTAAATTATCACTATTGAAGATGATATGATACTTTCTGTGGAAAACCCAAAAGTTTCCACTCCAAACTGCTAGAACTTGTACAGGAATTCAGTAAAGTGTCAGGATATAAAATCAATGCACAGAAATCAGTTGCATTTCTATACACCAACAAGAAAGAAGAAAGAGAAATTAAGGAGTCAATCCCATTTACAATTGCACCCAAAACCATAAGATACCTAGGAACAAACCTAACTAAAGAGGCAAAGAATCTATACTCAGAAAACTATAAAGCACTCATGAAAGAAATTGAGGAAGACACAAAGAAATGGAAAACAATGTTCCATGCTCTTGGATTAGAAGAACAAATATTGTGAAAATGTCTATGCTACCTAGAGCAACTACACATTTAATGCAATCCCTATCAAAATACCATCGATTTTTTTTCAAAGAAATGGAACAAATAATCCTAAAATTTATATGGAACCAGAAAAGACCTTGATTAGCCAGAGGAATGCTGAAAAAGGAAGCCAAAGTTGGTGGCATCACTTCAGACTTCAATCTCTATTTAAAGTTGTAATCATAAAGACAGCCTGGTACTGGCACAAAAACAGATACATAGATCAATGGAACAGAACAGAGAGCCCAGAAATAGACCCTCAACTCTATGGTCAACTAATCTTTGACAAAGCAGGAAAGAATGTCCAATGTAAAAAAAGTCTCTTCAATAAATGGTGTTGGGAAAATTGGACAGGCACATCCAGGAAAATGAAACTGGACCATTTCCTTACACCACATATGAAAATAGACTCAAATGGATGAAAAACCTCAATATGAGACAGGAATCCATCAAAATCCTTGAGGATAACATAGGCAGCAACCTCTTCAACCTCAGCCGCAGCAACTTCTTGCTAGGAATATCACCAAAGGCAAGGGAAGCAAGGGCAAAAATGAACTACTGGGACTTCATCAAGATAAAAGCTTTTACACAAAGGAAACAGTCAACAAAACCAAAAGACAAATGGCAGAATAGGAGAAGATATTTGCAAATGACATATCAAATAAAGGGCTAGTATCCAAAAATCTATAAAGAACTTATCAAACTCAACACCCAAAGAACAAATAATCCAATTAAGAAATGGACAGAGGACATGAACAGACATTTCTACAAAGAGGACATCCAGATGGCCAACAGACACATGAAAACATGCTCAACATCACTTGGCATCAGGGAAATGCAAATCAAAACCACAATGAGATACTAGTCAGTATGGTCAGAATGTCTAAAATTAACACGTCAGGAAATGACAGATGCTGAAAAGGATGTGGAGAAAGGGGAACCTTCCTGCACTGTTGGTAGGAATGCAAGCCGGTACAGACACTCTAGAAAACAGCATGGAGGTTCCTCAAAAAGTTGAAAATAGAGCTACTTTATGACCCAGAAATTGTGCTACTGGGTATTTACCCTAAAGATACAAATGTAGTGATCTGAAGGGGCACATGTACCCAAATGTTTATAGCAGCAATGTCCACAATAGCCAAACTATGGAAAGAACCTAGATGTCCAACAACAGATGAATGGATAAAGAAGATGTGGCATATTTATACAATGGAATACTAAGCAGCCATTAAAAGAAATGAAATCTTGCCATTTGCAACAACATGGATGGAATTAAAGGGTATCATGCTTAGCGAAATAAGTCCATCAGAGAAAGACAATTATCATATGATCTCCCTGATATGAGGAATTTGAGAGGCAATGTGGGGGGTTTGGATGGTAGGGAAGGAAAAAATGAGACAAGATGTGATTGGGAGGGAGACAAACCATAAGAGACTCTTAATCTCACAAAACAAACTAAGGGTTGCCAGGTAGAGAGGGGTAGGGAGAGGGTGGCTGGGTTATGGACACTGGGGAGGGTATGTGCTATGGTGAGTGCTGTGAAATGTGTAAGCCTGACGATTCACAGACCTGTACCCCTGGGGCAAATAATACATTATATGTTAATAAAAATTTTTTAAAAATGCAAATAAAAAAATACTCCAGTTTGGAGGTGGCTGGGTGGTTCAGTTAGTTAAGCGTTTGACTCTTGATTTCAGGTCAGGTCATGATCCCAGGGTCCAGAGATAAAGCCCCATGTCCATGGAGCCTGTTTGAGATTCTCTCTCCTTTTCCATCTTTCTCTGTCTGCCCCCAATACCCACTCACATGCATATGCTCTCAAAGAAAGAAAGAGAAAGAGAGAGAAAAGAAGGAACAAAGGAAGGAAGGAAGGAACATTTTTTAAAAAATCTAAATTCAAGAGCTTTCCATCATGGGCTGCCTTTGTCAATGGAGGTCTTATATTGATAGGATTCATAACCAGATTTTTCAAATGGAATTACAGGGGCACATGAGTGGCTCAGTGGGTTTACCCTCTGCCTTTGGCTCCGATCATGGGTCGGAGGGTCCTAGGATCAAGGCCCACATCGGGCTCTCTGCTCAACAAGGAGCCTGCTTCCCCCTCTCTCTGCCTGCCTCTCTGTCTACTTGTGAGCTCTCGACCTGTCAAATAAGTAAATAAAATCTTAAAAAAATAAATAAATAAAATGGAATTATAATGGGCACCCAGATGAGTCAGTCAGTTAAGTGTCTGATTTTGGCTCGGGTCATGACCCCAGGGTCCTGGAATTGAGCCCATATCAGGCTCCTTGCTCGATGGAGAGCCTGCTTCTCCCTCTCCTTCTGCCCCTCTCCCCGGCTCATGTGCGCTCTCTCTCTTTTTCTCTCAAGTAAATAAATAAAATCTCTAAAAAATAAAATAAAATAAAATAAAATGGAGTTGTAACAGTATTTTCTCATTTTCTGTGAGTAAAGATGGTTCAGAGAGGTGAATATTTGAGTAATGCTCCCAATGGGTATTTTTTTTTTAAGATTTTATTTATTTATTTGACAGAAAGAGAGATCACAAGTAGGCAGAGAAGTAGACAGAGCGAAGGGAAAGCAGGATCCCCGCTGAGCAGAGAGCCTGATGTAGGGCTAGATCCCAGGACCTTGGGATCATGGCTTGAGCCGAAGGCAGAGGCTTTAACCCTCTGAGACACCCAGGCGTCCCACGCAATGGGTATTCTAAGCAAATATTTTTTATTTTATTTTAATTGTGTGTATGAATTATAGGGTTCTTCCAAGTTGGGAGAGCCTTAATATTCTCCTTCCGTACAAACTCCTAGTTGATTTAAGTGAAGTAACTGGGTCTATGACTACTTCGAGCTACTGATCCCCAGACTATGTTTAGAGCAGAAAGGTTCCAGCCCATACCTCTATACCAGCTAGGCTGACTGATATTTGTAACTACTGACACACTTACTGGCTTATCACTCAACCAGCAGAAACATTAATCACAAAAGACAGCTAAAATGAATCAACTGACCACCCTTTAATCATCTTGGTCCAACAAATACGGTTAACTAAAAAGAAGAATCTCCAGGACAGTTTTATAAAAACTATACATAAAATATTCCCCCTTCTCTCATTCTAACACACACACACACACACACACACACAATCCATATTCTTTTAAATATGGCTTAGGATGAATGAAGGGTACTCCAGCAAACTAATTTAATTTGAATCCTTTTTTATTTCCTATTTATATTACCCATTTGTAAGATTTATTCATAACATTAGATCTCTGGCATTTACACCTCCCCTGTTGTTAGGTGTCTAGGTAGCCAGGCTAAGGGGTCCAGATGTTTGGTCAAGCATAAGGGTGTTTTGGGATGAAATTAACATTTAAATTGGTGGAGACTGAGTAAAGCAGATTACCCTCCATAATGAGAGTGGCCTCATCCCAATCAATAGAAGACCTGAATAAAACAAGACTGACCTCCCCTGAGCAAGGAGGAATCCTGCCAGCAGATGGACTTGCACTGCAACACTGACTCTCCCTGGATGTCGAGTCTTACCAGCCACCATGATGGATTCAGCCAGTTCCTTAAAATAACTGTCTTTCTCTAAATATATACACATCCTATTAGTTCTGCTTCTCTGAGGAACCCAAGTGATACACCTGCCTATGAAAACTTGGGCATGTCTATGGTCTTCTATACTTCTAGATACTAAAGGCTGAGATTCTTGATTCTCCCCTCAGGTTTAGCCTTTAAACATATCCCAGGGATAGTCTCTCTATGTAGGGATCACGAGTAAGCTTTATGCCAGGGCCTCACTGGGTTGCCACATAATCAACTTGAATTGGATCATCAAAGTCTAGTACCTAGACTCTTGGATTGTTCCATTGATCAAGTCCCTGCCCAGTAGCCCTGTCCTACACTGACCGGCATTCCCACCCTTGAGGGCCAGTCTCACATGGTTGAAAAGCTGACAGGTTTCTGTAGTTGCTGTTTGAGTCTCTATTTACTGCAATCTTGGAGTCATTTTCAATCTTGACTACTGGTGCTTGAATCCTGCTTGTCCTTTGCCCTTCTAGACCAATCATTCAGATGCAGAGCAATCTGAGATCAATTACCAAATCCTGACCTAATCATATTTTTTAGCAGCTGGACTTGGTCAGACTCTGCAGGCCTCTTTTTATCTATGTGCTAGCCAACCCGCAACTATTCACACCCTACTTTTGACCAAGACAAACACCCCACATGTGCCATCGCATGCCTATTTTCCTGCCTCCTCCACCACCAATCCTCTCATCTGTACCCAAAGCCTGACACACCCCACAAACACACCCTGCACCATAGGGCTCTGTGACTTGAGCTGTTCCTTGCACATCCTGGGTCTTTTCTCCATTCCATGTCCCTACACATATTAGTCTTTGCCTGGACTAAACTTCTTTCATGGCAAGTACTATGCTACTGAGCCTTTAAGAACCTGCCCAAATGTTGCTGTGACCCTTTTTTGGTCCATTGTTCTTGGTTTATAACTCTTTACTGCACTTCCTCTGTGGTAATAGTATCATCTGCTTGCATGCTGCTTTCTTCAGCAAACTGTGACTCCCCTCCAGGCAGTACTAATTCTTACTAAATTGTGTAACCCAAGAGACAAGTACTCATCCTTGGAGGAGCTTAATTCTCTTTTGGTTCTGTTACTGACGAACAATTCTGGGCACTTCTGACCTCTCTTTCCCTTTGGGCAGAGAATGTGTTGTGCTCTATCAGCAACCATCAATATGCCATATGTCATTATAATATTAAATTAAATTACTTTCTTCTAGGTATCAGTTTTTAAGGATACATTGGCTGTACACCAAAACTCAACTGCATTATAAATGAAGATGTAGAAGACAAACATTTAATCCTAAATGTATAAGTGCCAGAAACAGTGACTGGTGGAAAGAAAATACCCAAAAAGCTGATCTCTAATCTCAAAACTGAAGTTCTATGGTTCAAAGGATAAAGAATGATTACAAAGCTATAAACCGTATAGAAGCTGTCCTGTACCATTTAGCAATTTCTTCTGATCTTTATACTTCCCCATATGCAATGCTTGGCTTTCTCAACTAAATTTCAGACTGCAATCTTACTTCTAAGGCTTAAAACCTCACTTTTTAGTTCTGGTTTTAGAACTGGCCTATTCATCAAGGACAGATACCACACTTCAGATTCCTTTGTCCCTCGCAAGCACCTCACAGAGGGGCTATTTACTAAATGGGAGGCCCTTCCTAATATTTGCTCATTGACAAATGGATGAAGCCAAATCTGTATTAAGTAGTGTGGCCATGAGAAATCCTGATTCTCTCATACCTTTTTATTTTAAATAAGAAAATGATCAAATGTGGATTTTGTTGTTGCTGAGAAAGCTGACCAGGAAAGTATGGATACAATTTTCCAATTCAGAATAAACTGTCTGCTTTCCCAGAAAGTGGAGTCTAAACCAGAGATAGTGAAGTTCATGACCTTGGCAGATAAAGTTTAGTCAGTCCCTTTAGGGCTAGGTGCTTTATACTAAACGACCCTCATCATGGGCCTATTGGCAATAAGATTTGGGAATTTCATAATTCCTCGACTCTTCTTCGATTTCATACAAAACACTGCAGAAGCTACCTCCCAATGAACTAACTACATCTGCCTTATCTGTTCCCTCATGTATTCCCTTCCTGTGGAACCCGGGCTGCCCTGTGACTCACTTCATAGAACGGAGAGGGAGTCATGCTGCATGGCTTCTGAGGCTTGGTCAAGAGAAACTTTGCAGCTTCTGCCTGGAGTCCCAAGCTGTCACGTAGTAAATCTCAGCACCCCCAGAAACCATGATGCTGGGAAGAACAAGTGTAGGCACTCAGGTCAACAGTTCCAGCTAAACCTGCTATCTGGTCATCCTACCCAGGAGCCAGGCATGGAAGGGGAGAAACCATCTGGGGGTGCAGCCCAGTCAAGCCTGTTATGAAGATGGCTTCAGTCTTAGCTAAGAACTCAACATAACCGAGAGATCTCTAAGCAAGAACCAGTCAATTCATCAACACTGTATCAAATTATTGTGTTAAGGCACTAGGTATCCAAGTAGTTTATTATGTGACAATAGCTACCTGGAACACTGTAACCAGGGAAAAGTAGACAGAGTCCAGAAACAAGGCCTGCTGTAACAATTTCGAATCACTGGACACCTGGACACAGGGCTAGCTGAAAACACCTCTCTCCCCTAAAACCTGGATCTTTGGCCTTTCCACCAAGAAATTGGATTTGAAGATACATTTCATTTTTACATATGAGCCCTTTCTGTTTACTTAGTTTTACTGCTATCTGTGGGCAGTAAAGAATGCCACTAATACTGTCACTTGGGGCAGTAAGATAGGACCGCAGTGCCCCTTGAAAGTGCAGAAAAGAGTCACTGAGAAGACCTCTGTTCCTTTGCAGACTGTGAGTTAGAGCAGGGAACTATACCCTGGTTCTGACAGCAGCTGAGCCAGCAGGTAGAATTCTCCCCCTTGATTTTTCCCTCCTGTAAAGGGGCCACAAGAAAATGACATGGCCAGGAGCAGGAGAGTGCCACCGATACCACGTGAGGATGAGATGGCAGGGTGTAGATTTGTGACTCAGCTCTACGAAGCTCACAATCACACTTACCCAAGAATGATTTAGCAAGTCTGCTTTCCACACAGTTTCTGGTGAAGTTCACTCATAGCTGTAGGTGCCATTGCAACCACAATTAAAACTGAACCATGCTAACAATCCTAATGGCAACTAAATAGGTACAATTAGGGCCTCCCACAACAGCAGAGACGAAAATTTCATATCTATACATTGTTACACTAAAGATCTCATTAAGGAGCTTAAAAGACAGAGTCCTGGGATCTGTAGGTGACCACTGCCTTTATCCCTTGCCACCCTAGAGCGTTGTTCCTGAGCACCAGCACTGAGTCAAGCTGGACATTGTTACCCCAGTTTCCTCACAGGAACCTGATGTGATCATGCATTTTCTTGTTGCTCTCCACCCTCTCCAACATGTGACCTCCTTGTTCTGACTTCTGAATCCCCATTCTAAGGGCTATATATATATGTATATATAATTCCGTATGCATTATTATATACCTACATCTATATTGTGCTTCCTCTCTTCCTTTTTATACCTACTGTGCTTCACATAGGTAATCTTTTAAAGCCAAACTAATTTTGAAACTATGTACAATGGATGGTTGTTAAATAGACTTATTGTGGGGATCGCTGGCAACACACACAAATATCAAACCATGTGTTATACACCTAAAAACTAACATAGCATTATATGTCAATTATACCTCAACTTAAAAAATAGGAAGAAAGCCAAACAAGACTTTGGTCAGTCCTTAATTGTGCCGACCTTGCTCAGAGAATGTTATCCTTCAGACACGGGTCCTGAGCCTCTTGGCCCTCAGAGTCTTCCAATGGGTCTTTTGTTTCCCACTGGCAGATGAAGGAAGAGAGAACAGGTGAAAGATTTGAGGGAACATATTGGCCAGGCCTGGAGTGGCCTGCATGATTCCCACACACATCCCATCGGCAGAACTGGTCACATGGTTGTGACTAACTGCAAGGAAATCTGAGAAATATCATCTGTGTGCCAAGGGCAAAAGGGAAATGGTTGGTGAAGAGCTAGTCGTCCCTCTGCTTAACTCCTTCTTTTCCTTTTTTACATATTTATTTATGTATTTGAGAGAGGAAGTGTATGTGCACAAGGGAGGGACAGAGGAAGAAGAAGAGAGTCTTTTTTTTTTTTTAAGATTTTTTATTTATTTATTTGACAAAGAGAGATCACAAGTAGATGGAGAGGCAGGCAGAGAGAGAGAGGAGGAAGCAGGCTCCCTGCTGAGCAGAGAGCCCGATGTAGGACTCGATCCCAGGATCCTGAGATCATGACTTGAGCTAAAGGCAGCGGCTTAACCCACTGAGCCACCCAGGTGCCCGAAGAAGAGTCTTAAGCAGACACTGTGCTGAGCATGGAGCCGGCACAGGGCTCCATCTCAGGACCCTGAGGTCACAACCTGAGCCAAAACCAAAAGTCGGAAACTTAACCAACTGTACCACCCTGGTGCCCCTATCCTTCTTTTCTGTTAAGCTTCTGGTAGGGCCTAGAATACTTCATGGACTTGACAGAGGGAAAATATTGACTTTTCACTACAAATCTACCTCCTCCCCACGCAACTCTCCTGCCAAGAAACCAAGTTGATTTCTGAATTGTTTTCTTACAAATATAGAATTTAAAATGAGGGTGCCAAAATACCTGTCTGCTAAGTCTGACGCTATTCTTTCAATCATTTTAGGTTCCAAGTAAACCTCTATCAAGCATTTATTGTATCAAAGCACAAAAGCTTCATTCTCTTCACAAGCAGGAGTTTGGCAATGAACTTGTAACAAACCTGACTGGTGTTGAGAATTGCAAAAAGGTGTGGGTTGGCAGGCGAGGTGAAAAGAGAGGGATACGCACACGTGTTTTATGTAGTTAAGCCAGATCCATTCCTCTTCTTATCATCAGGGAAGTTCCTGTTCTCTTTCAAAAATGCCTTCTGAAGTCGTTCTCTTCAGAGACATTTTGGCATGACTGACTTTTGTTCTGAGAGCTGCAAGAAAACAACTTGTTTTTTTTGGAGAGTTACAGTTCCTGTGTTGGGTCAAGGAGAACTTGCCTTCCCATGCTGAGGGAGATCTAAGACTAGTTTTAAATCTCACCTTGAGAAAGGAAACTATTCTGTTTTTTTCCCACTTTGTTAACAGACACTGGTGGGGTAAGGGGGCTTTAAAAGATGCTGGAAGCCCTTGAAATGCCTGGAACTTGAGGGTTTTTTACTTAAATTCTTTACTTAAATTCTTTACATTCCTATTTCAAAGGATTAGTTAGGCTGCTATTTATGTAAACATCACTTTTCACAGTAGTCTTTATTCATTTACCACCTGCTCACTTGTCCTATTTAATTTTACTGTTCAATGACTTGATAGAGAGATTTTTACATGCATGTTTAACCAGTTTCCAAAAGCCTTGCTTGTTTTTCAAATCACACCCTATTGGCACGATATAGTGCCTCTGAGTGTAGGAAAGCAAGGAGACTGAGAACCATTTTCCAAGTCTCCAGTGGGATGAAAATGAGATCAGGAATGTCAACAGGAGCTACCAGAATTCCCCCAGGGAATCATGCAAAGATTTGTACGAAGGGTGTCCTTCCTATTGCTCAAAGGCTTCATCTGGTGGCTCCTCAGTAAGGCTAAAAGGGGTGAGAGGCTGCATTGGGTCTCTGCCGAAAACAAAGCATCTTCCCTACTGGGGATACATGTATTTTCTGTGAATCAAAATAATTTCTAAACATATAACCTAGGCTCTGTGCTCTCTGGGGTCCAGTTTAGAGTAAAAATGGCAGAAGGAAGAAGAAACAAGAGGAAACTTTTTTTTATTTTAAGGCAGACACTTTGTCTATACCCAATTTAAATTCAGGTTCCAAGTATAGAGATTCCATAAGAAATTAAAAACAGAGCTACCCTATGACCCTGCAATTGCACTACTGGGAATTTACACCAAAGATACAGATGTAGTGAAAAGAAGGGCCATCTGTACCCCAATGTTCATGGCAGCAATGGCCACAATTGCCAAACTATAGAAAGAGCCATGATGTCCTTCAACAGATGAATGGATAAAGAAGATATGGTCCATATATACAATGGAATATTATGTAGCCATCAGAAAGGATAAATACCCAAATTTTTTATCAACATGGATGGGACTGGAGGAGATTATGCTGAGTGAAATAAGTCAAGCAGAGAGTCAATCATCATATGGTTTCACTTACATGTGGAGCATAAGGAATAACATGCAGGACATTAGGAGACGGAAAGGAAAAGTGAATTTGGGGAAGTTGGAGGTGGAGATGATCATATGAGACTGTGGACTCTGAGAAACAGAGTTTTGGAGGGGAAGGAGGTGGGGGTTGGGTGAGCCTGGTGGTGGGTATTAAGGAGGGCACAGATTGCATGGAGCACTGGGCGTGGTGCATAAACATTGAGTCTTGGAACAATGAAAAAATAAAATAAAGCTAGCTGCTCTAAAAAATGGAAAGAAAAACAAAAACCAAAACCAAACAAACAAACAAATAAATAAATAAATGTGGGTTCCAGCCACACACTATAATGTGTCCTGCACTTCTGATCTCCCTATACAGAAATTTGGGAAGACTAGAGATAAAAACCTCAAAGACACCTTTTCTGTCAATTATTCTTACCATCATATTCTGTAAGTTAATTGTAAAATGCTGTTCAGTCTTTATATTTAACCAGCTAGCCTGTTCAGTATAGAAGAACAGAGAAAATCAAACTTGAACAGAAAGAACAGGTACACTTAAGACACACAGCAGACACAGTTTAGTCTCGTAAACACGGAATTCTAGGGAAAGCAAAAGATAATGGCTCATATTCCACTAAGAATGAATCACACCAAACATTTTTGGCATATGACCTGTTTATTATCTATTTCATTAACCCAAGTTTTGTTTGAAAGCAGACACTTTCTGGGTGCAGATTTATCTCTATTAAATATGAAACATATGCTCTGAGTTAACAAGCAGCAAATGATTCTGCTCTCCTTTGGCCACTTCTTTTCTGAATACAGATAAACTTTACTAAAGACCCTCACGAAGGACTCTAAGGTTAACAACCAGTCAAACTCCTGATATCACAGCGTAAGAGGAAGAAACCATGGATTAAATATATTCATTCAGCTGCTCACAAGCAGTGCCTAGATGCATTTTTTTTTATTAAATTTAATGTATTTTTACAGGGTCATCCACCAAAAGGATAAAAGAAAGAGACTTTGTCCTGTAGCTTAATAGCATTAGCTATTTGTACATGATGGAGAAGTTGTTATTCTCCAGCTGTGTAATCTTTATTCGCAGGAAAAAAAGCATGCAGAGGGTGAGGTCTACCAGAGTTCAGGGGCTTCAAAACAAGCTGACTGTCCACGTTGTAAATTGCCTACTGAGCTTGCATTACTAAATGGCTTTTCAGTAGGGATGGGTTCTCTGAGTCCCAGGATGGTGCCCTGTCCATTACAAGCTCCAGGCTGCGATCAACTCTTCAGGGGGCTGAGGAAGAAGTGCACACCTATGGACATCAGAAATAGAAAGAAAATTGCAGGCACTGACCATTCTCATGTCTGTGCCCCTTTCCACAGCAGGGAAGCACTTTCAAGCCAGTTTTCTTTCTTTCTAACCAAATACTCCCATTGCAAACTATTCTTTCGTCCCCCTCCTTCCATGTTTATTTCTCTTGCTCTGCCTGTTTGGCAAATACGATATGACGGGTTTGGAGTGCTTGAGCCTGTTCACTGATCCAGCAGGAGGTGACAGTTGGCACATACTAGTCTGCTCTTCCACAAAGGATAAAAAAGAATAAAAATGACTTCAAAGCACGGTGAAAATTTAACATGCTCCAAAATGCTAAGTCCCCTCAAAATAATGATATCATAAAAGAAGCAAAAGCAGCTTCTTTCATTGCAAGAACAAGGCCCCAGTGAAGGCACTCTAATGCTTTAAAATTATCAGAGAGTTTCCATACGGTTCTACTTAAAGCTTTGGAACCACAAGGTGGAGAGCCAAAATTATAGGTTTGTATAAACTGTGTTTAGCACTTAAGTAAACTTCAAAAATCAATGCAAAAGTAGAAGGAGGGTAAGGGTGTGCTCTCCTAAGCTACCACAGATTCACTTGGGGTTCTCTCAAATCTCAGGGTTCCCTGAATTAAAATTTTACAAGGCTTCCAACTATAATGAAGGGACTCAGGAAGCTAGAATAAGAAGGGGAGATCAGGGACAGAGGAAAAGTGGTTCCCCACCCTGGGATCTGAAATTGCTAACAATCTGTGGGGATTCTGATGTATCTACCCTGATCAACTTAAAAGACTAAGAAATACTCTTGTGGTAAACCACAAGCCAGACATTTCGCTGTGACCAAAATCTAACTGCCAGCCTTCTTTTTAAGCCCACACCATGGTAGATAATTGCCCTCCAGTGAAAGTGGTCAAGTCACTAACTTACTCAAACCAGCCCTTTATCACATGGAAACCCCAATGCCTCAAGAAACAGAAGCTTGATGGTTTGAATCTTCAACTTCTCTACCATTTGAGCCAGTGTCAAGAAGACTGTGACTCAGTGCCATGTATCTTACTACTAGACAACCCAAAGTGTGGTCCATGGACTGGGGCCAGGTTGAGAACTATTATCAGTTCACCATGAGAAGCATTTAAAAACTGTAATTACAATTCAACAGAATAATCTTGTATCTGTTTATTCGAATAATTAAAAATCAGGGCTTCTATTTTATGCCTCTTATTTCCTTTTTTTAGTAATTCATTTTTCTCACATCTTTCAAAATGATCAGTCTACAAAGGATTGGGAAGTCAAAAGGAAGGGGTCCTTTATATAGCACTGTTAATTTGAAAAATACCATTGTAGGGGTGCCTGGGTGGCTCAGTCATTAAGCGTCTGCCTGCGGCTGAGGTCATGATCCCAGTGTCCCGGGATCAGGCTCCCTGCTCAGTGGGAAGCCTGCTTCTCCCTCTCTCTCCCCCCGGCTTGTGTTCCCCCTCTCACTGTGTCTCTCTCTGTCAAATAAATAAATAAAATCTTAAAAAAAAAAAAGAAAAGAAAAGAAAGAAAAATACCATTGTAAAAGATTCTGTTTTCGTCTTAGTCCTGAGGAATAGCTTTTGATACAGGCAAATTCACAAAGTATTATACTTCCCCAAATTCTGTCAATTTGTGTCTATGCTTGGTGTTACTGGATAGCTTCTGCACTTTATTCCTCAAATCTGTCCAAGTCCTCTAAGAAGCAGACGGTAACACAGAATTACAGACGAAAGAGAATTACTGGGGTAATGCCAGCAAGGTAAGGTGGGGGAAGAGAAGGGGAAAGTGGAAAGCATCAAGTGCAGTGCATCAAAGTGCAGTGCAGTCCTGACCCCTGTGAAGGAGAGGGGGATGGATGAGAGGAAGGAAGGTCTTGGACTGCAGTGCATCTCTAAGGAAGTTCAGCAAGGCTGGCATGGAGTCCACTTGAACTAACATTACCTCTCAAAAATTATCTCTCATAAATGGGCCTGCCTTGGGACACCTGGGTGCTTCAGTCGGTGCAGCCAACTCTTAGTTTTGGCTTAGGTTGTGATCTCATGGGTCATGGGATCAATCAAGTCATCAGGCTCTGTACTCAGCACAGAGTCTGCTTAAGATGCTCTCTCTTCCTCTAACTCTGCCCCTACTCCCACTCCTGCACGCATACTGCACACACTCTCTCTAATAAAGAAAGAAAGAAACCTTTTTCTTTTTTTTTTTTTTTTAACGGGCCTGCCTTGGTATCCCTTTCACATTCAGCTTGGCTAGGAATGGCCTTGGGGAAGTGAGACCCTGGAACAAATATAATGATGAATTACAAAGCAGAACAGACAAGGTTGTTGTTGAACAACATTCCCTGCAATAGGAGACCTGAAGGACACATTTACACAGCTGTGGTATCCCACCTGATTCCCCCAGGGGAAGCAACTCCCTTTTCATTTGCAGGTGAGGAGCGATATGGTGAGGTTAATGCTCTGGTCCCCCTCGCCTGCTCACTCACTCCTCTAACTTACCCAACTAACAAGACGAAGGAAGTTTGACATTTGCTGAGCTCCATTAACCCATGGATAAGACCACAGCATTGTAAGAGGAAAGGTGGGGTATTTCTGGCTCTGTAAACAATTGGATTTTGTGGAATGAGTCATAATCGTCCTTTCAGCTAGCTGACAACTGTTGGATATGAAAACTCAACTCTCCTGTAGATCTAATACAAGAAATAAATTCATTCTATAGTTCAACTCTACCAAGAACCTTCTCACTTTAGGATTTTGGAAGTTGCCTAATCCATAAATAAATTTAATTCTATGTTTTTAATCTTTAATTACATTCTTGTTTCTATTTGTCATTTGAACAGAGCTCAGAAAGGGACTGGCAATATTTAATTTCCAATAGAGGGATGAATTTGAGTTTACTTATTCAAAATACCTACCTTATCCTGAATATAATGCAATGGTCTGCAGAGTACTTATCTGCTCCTTAGTGCTTAAAGCAATGACTCTAGGGGCACCTGGGTGGCTCAGATTAAGGGGCTGTGTTCAGCTCAGGTTATGATTGTAGAGTCTTGGGATCAAGGCCAGTCAGGCTCCCATCAAAGTCCTATTCTTGTGAGATGGCTCAGATCAAGTCTGTCTCCTATCATACTCTCCTCCCAAGATACACCCCCCAAGAGCCAGCTGCTGCTTCTTCCTCTGCCACTCCTCCTCCCCCCACTCATACATTCTCTCACAGACTCTCTCTCAAATAAATAAATAAAATCTTTTAAAAAAGAAAGAATGACTGTATATAGAAGTAACTGCTACATAAATATCCATTGGTGATAGCCCTTGTCATTGAAACAGAAATATCAACCACAATTCCAAAAAGAACCATGTTCACACTTGAAGATAGAAATTTATAATCAAATACCTCAGAAACTTAAAAAAAAAAAAAAAAACCCACACACACAATAGGAATACTTTTGGCTTCTTAAGAAAGTAAGGTGAATTTTTGGTAAGATGTTCTTAATGGAGGTCTCTATAAATACAAGTTTCTGAAAGACCACTCAACCTGGAAACAAAAAGAAAGTTTCATTGGTAGGAATGGTCATTTCATCATGAGATACCAGGAAAAACTTCATTAAGAATTTTATGAAGAGGGTCACCTGGTTGGTTCATTCAGTTGACCCTTTGGCTAGGGTCATGATCCTAGAGTTCTGGATCAGGCCCTGTGATGGGCTCATTCTTTGGCAGGGAGCCTGCTTCTCCCTCTCCCCTATGAGTGCTCTCTCTCTCTCTCTCTCTCCCTCTCAAATAAATAAATAAAATCTTTTAAAAAAGGAATTTTATGGGGCGCCTGGGTGGCTCAGTGGGTTATAGCCTCTGCCTTCAGCTCAGGTCATGATCCCAGGTTCTGAGATGGAGCCCCGCATTGGGCTCTCTGGTCAGCAGGGAGCCTGCTTCCTCACCTCTCTGCCTGCTTATGATCTCTGTCTGTCAAATAAATAAATAAAATCTTAAAAAAATAAAAGAACTTTATGAAGAAAGATAAAGGTATAGAAAGCTGAAGTGCCCCTATATAACAAGACTCTCCAGAGTGATAATGATTTTTACCACTGGTTAAATGGGAAGATTGACTTCATCATTTTCTAGTCTACAGAAGAAGATGATGATAGGCAGAAAAACATAAATAGGAGCACAGGCATTGACTTACAATGGAAAAATTTAAATTAATTCATGGTTGTTGTTTTGTCTCTGGATTGTCTTCTTCTGACAGTCATTAAATAACAAAGAGAATCTGTTTATGCTATTAAAAATGTAATAAACATATTGGATCTCAAGAACATAAGGCTGGAACACATTTTATTAAATGACAGAAGCATTGTGAATAGTGTACAAAAGTGTCAGACACAGCCCAAACAGTACTTCCACCAACATTAAAGAGAATATCCAGGAAACAATTTGAAAAGAGCTTTCAAAGTCATCTGAAATCAGTCTTTGAAGAAAATTATCCTGGAAAATGGAGTGAAGCCAAAGACATTTCTCTTCTTCTGCTTAGGGATGATGCAGTGTTTTCCAGAGGACAAACAGAATATTACCCAAATCAATTGAACATTTATCATTGAAAAGTCTACATCTTTGTGTGGTTACAGGTCCAGCTGTATAAAAACTAAAAATATGGTTCCTTTTTTTTAATCAGATCTCCTAAAGACAAAATGTTCCCATGAATTCTAAATCAGTAAGAGAATTCCTTTAATGACCAGCAATTCACCCAAAAACCTATATTTTCTTGGGCTAATTAAGATAATTGCCTAGTAAGTCATCCAGCCTCCAAAGAGATATTTTGTTTGCATAAATGAATTGCTATTCATGTATAGAGGCTCATTAAATCCTATGACCCAGAATTATAAGCGACTAAGGCAAAACCAACACAATTAGTTGAAGATTATAAAATGTGTTCTTTTTTTTCTGGGTCTTGACCCCACTTAAAAGTGACTTCAAGGATCCCATCAAAGTCCTATTCTTATGAGATGGCTCAGATCAAGTCTGTCTCCTATCATACTCTCCTCCCAAGATACACTAAAGAACTACTGAGTCTGAGCATCCTTCTCTGATGTCCAACCAGGCCATGTATTTCATTGGCTTTATTCAGACAAAGAAAAACATCATACATATCTTCATTGCAATGACTATGGAAAGTTCCATCTGTTACATAATAAAGGAGATTATTAAAGAAACTTCACACCTGGTACTGTTACAATGGCGCTTTGCATGGAATCAGGGCTTACCATAAATGAATTCATGTACAAGTAGGCTTGATGGGCTACCATATGAGGGCATGCCGTGATCTCACAGGCAACTTGGATTCAAATTTGAATCTTTAACTCTGCCTATAAAAAGAGGAAAATTTGTACACAGGATGTTTATGCAAGTATCACTTTATCTTCCCATCACATCAGTTTCTTTTTGTGTGCTCTAAAGAGACACAAAAGTTAAGTTACCTTTTTGCGTCATCTTCTAGATTAAGTGGTTTGGTTACATATAATATGAGCTCTCCACATGGGAGATTTCTGCCTTTAGGCATTTGCCAAAATTTAAGCTACACAGGAAAAAAGGTTAAAAGCTAAATAAAAGTCATTTAAAAACAGAGCAGAAAGGGCATCTTGGTGGCTTAGTGGGTTAAGCCTCTGCCTTCTGCTCAGGTCATGATCACCCAATCACATGATCAAGTGATCAAGCAAGGGATCAAGCTCCGCATCAGGTTCTCTGCTCAGCAGGGAGACTGCTTCCCCACCCCACCCCATACAACCCTGCCTGCCTCTTTGCCTACTTGCCATCTTTGTCTGTCAGATAAACTAGTAAAATCTTTAAAAAAAAAAAAAAAGAGCTAACAGACCAGAAATCCCCAATAAAATTTTAGGAACTCAAATGCAGCAAAAGTATGAAAAAGAATAATATGCCCCATCAGAGTGGGATTTATTCTAGGCTTGCAATGAAGGTTTGATACTCAAAAATCAAACATTGTTATCCACCACATTAACAGGCCAAAGAAGAAAAGTCATATGATCATATCTATTGACTTAGAGAAAGCTTTTGACAAAATTAAAAACCCACTCATCATAAAAACTTTCAGTAAACTAGGAAGAGAGAACTTCCTTAATATCATTAAGAACATCTACCAAAAAACCCTATAACTAGCATCAAAGATAATGGTAAAATGCTGAATGCTTTCTCTCTGAAATCAGGAATAAAACAAAGATTTTTTTTTTTTACCACTCTCTTATTGAACGTATTACTGGAAGTTCTAGTCACTGTAATAAGGCAAGAAAAATAAAAGTGTGTCTATTGGCAAACAAGGAACAAATTTGTCTTTACTCACAGAAGACATGATTGGCTGTGTAGATAATTCCTAGGAACCTACAAAAAAAAAAATCTCAGAACTATTAAGTGACTTCAGCAAGGTCACAGAATGCAAGATTGACACATTAACAACTAACTATACTACTATATACTGGTAACAAAAAAGTGGAAAACAAGGCCAAAAACACAAACCATTTACCATTACTCCAAAAAAATAAAATAAAATTCAATTATTATGTATAAACCTAACAAAACAATACATAATCTACACGATAATAATCACAAAATGTTGATCAAAGACCTAAATACTTGGAGAAATATACTGTGTTCATGGATTAGAAGTTTCAACATAGTAAAGATGTCAATTCTTCCACATTTGTTCTGCAGTTTAACACAACTTCTATCAAAATCTTAGTAAGATGTTTCACATAAATATACAAGTATGTTCTGAAATGTATGCAAAAATAAAAAAGACGTAAGATAACCCAAAGAACTTTTTACAAAGAAAAATAAAGTGAGAGTGAACACTTCACAGGTTTACTATATTGTTACTGTAAACAAGATAATATGGCACTGATGGAGAGAAAGGTACATAGCTCAGTAGAACAGAACAGAGAAATCAGAATTATATGCGAGCAAATATGATCAATTAATTTATGACCAAGGCATAAATAACTCATACTGAAATAATTAGACTTTTACAGTCAAAAGCATGAAATTTGACTGAAACTTACACCTTATACAAAAAAAACCCAAAAAACAAAAAAGCCCTCAAAATGGATTATGGACTTAATGAAATATAAAACAAAAAACTACAGAACTTCTAGAAAAAAAAATCACTGATTTTCACAATTCCTTAGGACTAGGTAAATAGTCTTTAGACTTGACACCAAAACTCACATGCGCTTGCATACACACAAACACATAAAGGATTTTAATATGTTAGTTTTATCTCTGGCTATAAGGTTAGTCCGTTTTATTTTGGCCAAGGTAAAGTGTCTTACAGGTACCAGGATCACAGATCCTTGAGCCCTGAGGGAGACTAAACCTTCCTCGCACAACGCTGCTAACTGAACACCTAGTGTCTTCAATTTCAAAGCTATCACAGCCTAGAAATGACTGCCAAAAAGTGCATGAAAATATGGCAGAATGAATCAGTGAGAATAATAATGATTCATGGATTTTACCATTTTGAGTACTTAAATATGTGCATATGAATGGAAGAATGTCCTAGATGTTTGCGAATCCAGTGGTCCCCAAACTTTGGTCACCAAAAAACACCCTCTTATTTTTTCAACAACGCACTCTTTGTCTCCCGAGGCTAATAACCATGAATTATTGAGGGCTTAATATGTGCCTGTTATCATGATAAGCACTTTATAAATGTGATCTCATTTGATATTTTAAAAATTACAAGACCAGTATTATCAATCATAATTACATATTGAGGAAACAGATGTCCACCGAGGCTGAGTAACCTGAAATCACACAGCCAGTGGAACTAGGATTTAAATTCAGGTCTGGCTGATTTCAAAGTCAAAGCTTCTTACCTCTATGCTATGTCACCTCCCTATGCTAAAATATATAAATATATAGTATTAGAACCATATGCAATTTGCTGTCTTTCTAGGTCAAAACTGTCAAATATCTTCAATTTTATATAATTCAATTTAATGATTAATTTCTTTCCCCATTCTGTTCATCATGAGAAAACCACAGTTACCATACTGAGTCGATATCATTTCACACAAAAACAAAGGACTCTTCTTTATTTAGCCTATGTACCCCTGACACAGTTTTCATTACAGCTACAGGTAGGCTGTATGAAATACTGAAACAGCTCAAGGACTCCAGTTCTGCACTCAGGTTGGGAACCACACTGACCCACCTAACTCCGGAGGCCCTTCTTTCTATAGGTACTGAACAGAAGCCAAGATGACAGACCTAGCAAGTGACAGCACAGGGTTAGAGAGCGAGTCCTCTGATTTCTACTTCATGCAGAGGAACACATCTCTGCGTTAGGATAGCATCTCCGGTCTGCACATTTAAGTAAATGCAGTTTACCAATAACAATCTCTGGAGCAATTGTTTGCTGCGATAGCTATATATACACAGGATATAAACAGACTCTAGAACTCTGAGTTTTCTTAGCTCTTTTCCAACTCTGCTAAGAAAGTGGGACAGAGAATGGAATGCTTGCCTATTTCTATTTAGATGAAGCGAGAACAATATTTCACAGTGCATATTTCTTCATAATTCTAGCTCATTTGCTCATTCATTAAATGCAAATTTTTCAAAAAGCCAGCAAGCTGAGAAAGCAGGAAGATAGTAAATTTAAAAAGGACTATTAATTGAACATCACATAAGGTAGGAGTGCAGCTGGGTTCCCAGGGAGCTGGTTGGGATGGAACAGCTTTCTTGCTATTTGGATGGAGTTGCACAGGACGAACAAGGCTCCCCTGCCTTTTGTGGATTTCTTTCCTTTTTTTTTTTTTTTTTTTACTCCAGGAGTCATCTGTTTGGTGCGAAGTCTACTGTGAAATGTGATTCAGGAGCAAGAAGATGCCCATTATAGATTGCCTGGAATACTGAGTTTACCTCGAGAGAACTTTGGAAGGTATTTTCAGTAAGTAGGAGATAGAGCAGTGACAGCTGAAAAGAAACTATAGATTTTAAGACATAAAGTACCTCAATTTATTAATGGTAACATTTCCAAAAATCACAATAACTACTTTACTTGGGTTTTAACAGGTCAAATATGTGGCTTTCTTCAGGTGCTTGTCACTCATTTACAAAAGCTCCTCATCAATTAGCAGCCATTGACCTATCAATCACAGAGCACTTCAGTGCTAAACCTGGCATTTGAGCAAGCCAGGCAGCACCCATGATTCAGAGTCTCTTCTCCTGGCCCTCTGAAATAAGTGTGTTCTGAGGATTATACTATAATATCATATGTTTTTACAGCACCTTTCTCCAGGAAATTGCAAAGGGCTTATAGACTTTAACTCTAATCCTCACAAATAGTTCCACGAATAAAGTAAGAAGACCGGAATTGTTCTTGATTTTTTTCTGAGAAGACAAAGCATCAGAGGAAAAATTTAGCCATCTGTATCTCAGTAAATATTTTCCAGTGAGGAGAACAGCTGGTCTAGTGGCAATAACCAGAGTTCCAGTCCCATCTGTGGCCCCATGCCTCTCCACAACCAAAGATTAGTCTCCTAATTGTCTCCTCTTCTTCAGCTGACAGAGAGTTAGGGTTTGCTATCAAATAAGACAGACCCCTAGTATTTATGGGACCTGGAGCACAATACAAATGGACATCCCCAGATGCTCTGCTCTTCCTATTCTCCATGGTGCCACATATAAAGGGCTTCACATGGATGCTTGTGGATAGCCCACCATGTGTATCTACCCTCCCAAATGCCCATCTCTCAGTCACCCCTGTGGCCTAGGATGGAAAGCCTTGGGCCTTCAGGCTCTTGAGTATCCAAAGTACAGTCAGAAGGAATGCAGGCTTTGACCATTAAGACCCTTGCCCTTTAAGGAGGCATAAGGCTGGGAAAAACAGTAGGGTCAGAGTGGAGCCCTCCAAAATGCCAGACCCTAGGCAAGGATCCAGTTGCCCAGGTCTCAGAGGTCATGAAGACTGTGATGCCTGTCCCAGAAACCATGTGACTGAAAGACTTGTAGTTACTGGGAGTGCTGTAGCTCACAGCCCTCAACCTCAGCTGCCAGCACTCTCCTGCTCTTTTCCCCCAGGAGTGACCCAGGCTGAAGAACGTTGCCTCAGATAAGTCACACTCTGTTCCCATATCCAGTGGCTGATTGACAGAAGTATGTAAAGTTCTGGGTCCCTCATTTCAACTGTGGAAAACTCTGAAGAACCATCCCAGACTCTGAGCTTCCTCACAGGTTTAGCTGAGGCCTTTTCTGAGTCTGCACCACAGCCAATTTCTTTTGTGCCCAATCCTGCTTCCTTTCCTTCCCCAAACGTCTCCTGCACACAGACTCCTTCTCAGAATCTGCTTCTTGGGGAAACTGATCTTCAACAAACAGTGATACTAGAAACCCCCGACCCCTTCCAAAAATGAATAAAAAATATTTTTAAAAACTCATGAAAAATAATCAACTAATTAATGTTATTCTTTTTTTTAAGATTTTATTTATTTTATTTGACAGATAGAGATCACAAGTAGGCAGAGAGAGAGGGAGGAGGAAGCAGGCTCCCTGCTGAGCAGAGAGCCCGGTGCGGGGCTGGATCCCAGGACCCTGGGTTCATGACCTGAGCCAAAGGCAGAGGCTTTAACCCACTGAGCCACCCAGGCACCCCAATTAATGTTATTCTTATGCTTTGTTTTATACAAAGCTAAAATGGGATTTACCTCAGTGTTAATTTAATCAAACTCTACTTCTCTACGTGTTTACTTACTCAGCATAATTTTTGTCCTTAAAGAATTGAGGAAGGAGGCAAGTCATTTGAGGCAAGAGGACTAAGAAAAAAAAGGTCTCCTTCACAACCAAATATCAAACAAAAAGTTAAAACATTTCTGTTGTTACAGTCAAAACAAAGGGAAATACAGGTTCTCTCTTTCACAGAGCTTTGTTCTAACAGAGACCTTTAGAGGACACATTCCTGGAATTCTGCAAGGACTCCTAATCATTTAGAAACCCCAATTCATCTATTTTCAAAATGCATGGATATTTTCTGAGATTTACTGAACAGAGAGAGGAGCAGGATCTATTCTTCTTAGAAGAAGGAAATGCACAATGTCCAAATGAATTCCGCTCAGCCACCTGCTAGCTATGGCAATCAAATAACATGACCTGAAAAGAAAGAGCTGGAAGTCTAATCTTAAGAAGAACACGTGTTTGGCTCTCCTGCTCATTTAGCATCTTCATCTCTTACCTCCTTAAATAAAAGAAGATCTATCTAATGTCAAAAGAGGATGATGGTTCATGTTCCTGGAACTGAGACAAAAGGTTAATTCAGCAAGCAAAGGTAACAAAGTAGTGGTTAGCAGTCAAACAAAGAATTGGCAGAGAGAACCTAGAGCCCTCATCTGTCCTTGTGGCAGAAGGACAAAGATTTCCTAAGGAGGCACAAAAAGGAATACGTAGTCAGGAAATGCACTTCCTAATTTAATATCTACACTGTCCATACTTTTATAACTCCAAATTTGGACATGCTACTATATGATCTAATAGATGCTCTTCTAACAGGGGGAAACAATTGAACTCAGTAATATCCCAGGAAACGCTGGATGTTTAAAGTTTCATAGCTTCTCTTCTTAACAGGATACTTCTTGAAATCTGCTTTTTAGATCTTAATGGATAATTCTTATCTTCTCCAAGAAAAGTAGAACAAGGATAGAATAAAGTTTCAGCAGATACATTCAATGTACAACTATGCCCAAATGGACAGAGCTGCTGAATACCTAAATTTTAAACTTGGGAAATAGTAAATTTGGTGATAACAGGTAAGAGAGGAAGAAGGAAAAGTTACGACAAAGACTTTCTTCACTGAGCCAAATGACCAGGAGGACAAGGGTCCACCTGGATACCCATGGAGTTGGAAAGATTTATATATACTTTTCCCATATTTTTACATTTGAGTGTAGAGGAGCTATCTGCTCCTAAGGAAGCCCTAAAGTAGCAGGCCATATTGTGATAGCAAATGATACGAAGATAATAATAGTTAATATTTACTATTTTCCTGTAAGAATCTGTGTGCTAAGTACTTTATATTCTCAGTAACTCTGTGAAGGAAGTGAAGTTATCCCCATATTATAGATGAGAAAAATGAAATTCAGAGAATTAGATAATTTCTCCAAGATCACAAAGCTTATGGAGTCAGGATTTAACCTTAAGTCTGTCCCTCTAAATCTCTCTGTTTCCCACTATGACTAAGTCTCTTTAATCCTGAAATCAATGGTCAGCATTTTAGTTGACAGTTTGAGGTGAATAATTTCTTGGATCATTAAATCATTATTTGTGCATTTGCTCTGCTCTTTCTTTCTGTGACAGTTTACTCTGGAGAATAAGTAAAAAAAGATCTCTGTATATGTAATTATCAGATCACCTATGAACCCTACCTGACAATCTTAGTGAGGTAAACAGATACCAGATGTGCTTATGGAATCGTGAACAATTGGGGTATACATGTGCCCATGTCTCTGTGCCCTTGGCTCAACATCTGAGGGGCTGTGACTATTTTCAGTTCTGAGATCACTTACCTCTCATGAGTGGTATATGGTCAGCAAAGATGGTCACCAATAAATACTCCCATCTTTATAGGCATGTGCCCATGAAGAGTTCAAGACTACATCTGGACTTCCTATGTGTTTTGTGTTGACCAACAGTATGTGACAGAAGTGATTCATGCTGTTTGAATTCTAGACCCAGGCCTCAAGAAACCAGGGAGCTTCTCCTTCCACTCGTGTTTGGAACCCTGAGCTACTACGTAATGAAGCTCACTTATTCTAGTGGGCACACCACTTGTAAAGAGGAGTCCAACCCAATAATCAGTATGAATCAGTGTGTGTGTAAACAAACCACCTTGTACCATCAAGTCCCAGAAGAATGCAAATATATAGGTGAGACCACCTGACACCATGTAGAGCAGAAAATATGGATCAGCTGAGCCCAGCCAACCCACAAAACTCTAATAAATTATGGTTATTGTTTCAAGTCCCTAAATTTGTTATGTAGTAATAGGTCATTGATATAGGTGGGCCTACCAAGGTTTTTGTTCCAAAATAAGCAACAAAGCTAAACTCTCTCTTCTAGTAACCAGCTTATAAGTTCTACAGGCAACACCAACTGCCCACTGAAGGAAGGTGGTAAAAGGGAAACCATTCTGTATTAGTTTCTCCATTAGTTTCTGGATAACCTAGCTTGTTCAGCAGAGGCACTACAGGCCCTCTGGATCAACTGGTCATTCAGCTCTCTCCTATAAACCAACATTTCCCTCAGTCCTTTGCATAAAAGAAGAAAACTAAAAATATCATTTCAAAGCTATGGGTCTCAAATCTCAAAAATCTCAGATCTCACAAATAAGCCTGAAGTCTAGCTCCATAAAGCCCAACCACTGAGCTATCCTTGTTGGCCTTAGGGCCCCCTTCAAACTGTCTTCGGACAGCAATTCTACATCCCAGCATTAATTTGCAAGAAATTTCCACTTCCTCTTAATCACTTTTCTGCAGGATGCAGAATCTCACTGCCTCCATGAGAAGGAGGAAATGTTCTTCCCTAGGTTCCCAAGATGCAACACGAGTAACATATTCCTCAACCAAGTGCTTCATTCAAGGGCAATATATGCCCTTAGACCTACTTGCTACCAATGGTGTGGAAGAGTTCCTTCAATTTCTCAGTGTCACTTCATTCAGAGCCCTTTTATAGTTTCTTTCCCCATTAAAATGAAAACACTAACCCAAAAGGATACATGCGCCCCTATGTTTATGACAGCATTACTTGCAAGACAAGTTATGGAAGCAACCTAAGAGTCCACTGATAGATGCATGGATAAAGAAGATTTGGTATATATTCATAAAATAGAATATTGCTCAGCCATAAAAAAGAATTAAATCTTGCCATTCATGACAATAGGGATGTTTCTAGAAGGTATTATGCTAAGTGGAATAAGTCAGACACAGAAAGACAAGTACTATATGATTTCACTTACATGTGGCATCTAAAGAACAAAATAAATTGACAAACAGAAACAGACTCCTAGAGAACAAACTGGTGGCCAGTGGTTACCAGAGGAAAGCAAAGTGTTGGCATGGGTGAGATAAGTAAAGGAGATTAAGAGGTACAAACTTCCAGATATAATATAAGTAAGTCGTAGGAATAAAAAGTATCACAGGGAATACAGGTGATAACTACATTGCAATAACTTTGTACAGTGACAGTTGGTAACTACACTTACCATGGTAAGTAAGCATTTCATAAGATATACAATTATCAAACCACTAAGTTGTGCACCCAAAACTAATCTTGTAAGCCAACTATATTTCAGTTTTAAAAACATACAGCTATCATGACTAGTAATAACTTTTCTATTACCCCAAACAAACAAAAAATTTCTTTCCCCATTGTATGGATTTAAGAAGCTTTATTTTTTGCCTTCTTCGGATCATATTCTGGTTTAATAAATTCACAAACTCTGAAAATTTTTCATTATACAGGAAAACAGTCTCTAAAAAAGGGATGAGCTTGCAGAAAATATGAAACTCATTCTATAGAGAGTGGAATTCAGAAACTGGCAGAAGAAAGGAAGGCTGCATTGCAGGGGAATTAAACTCAAGGTTTAGTAATCACTGGATTGCTGTCTTCATGATGGTGGACTGCCTTGGAAATGGTACTAAAAAAGGGTGAGGGGAGTAAGAAGGGAACTGCCTTGGTAGAAAATCCAAAAAGAGTCAGAAAGAGATGACTTTACAACACAAGATAAAAAGGCCAAAGGACAGAGCAAAAGGCTAGTCTTGAGAACAAATTAAAAGAGGAAGTTAGAGTGGGAAAGCCCACTCTATGAATCTGAGAAACAGTGTTCTTGGTAATAGCTCTTAAAAATAGTCCAGAGTTACTTGAACAGAAATACTGTGATGACAGGAGGGTTTTTTTTTGGGGGGGGGGGAGGTTTTTTTTATTATTATTTAAACATTTGAGGTTTATTGAGTTAGTTAAATTTTAGTAAAGATCATCTTTTTTTTTTTAATTAAAAAGAAAAAGAACTCCCTTTTCTACACTGATAAACCACTTCATTATGTCACAGGGTTCAGAACCCTATGATCATGGCTCTTTCCTCCACGAGGTTATTGGAGGCCTATCAGAAGGGAGATGGTCAAAAAAGAGAAAACTCATATAGTCATGGGAGGAACAAGCCATGCATATCCTCTTTGCATTTGACCCTCAAGGTATGAATTGGCTGTGGGCCTATAGCAAAATGCCCGTGGTCATCTTCTCCTCCTTCTCCTCTGCTGCTTCTTAGTTCTTACCCTCCACCCTGCTTTGATACCTCTGAGTGCACTTTTGACTCGCAGTTTCCACGTATTTCAGCGAACTTTGATTTAATTATTTGTGGTGTATCATGGACTGCAAAAATATCCACAATTCATCATTTTCTGGAAAAAATCCATGTCTCCCTTTGAAACCTCATTTTCACTTTAAAAAAAACCAGCATTCTCATGGAGGTATCATTTCCTTATTTAGAAAAGGGTTGTCCACTGTTTGTTAGCCAGATTCCCTAACTCACCCAAGTTAGAATATCTAACATCTACCAAACACTTCTGTGCCAGACACGATGCTCAGTGTCTTCATGACTCGTTGGGGAGGCAGGATTATCTTCCTCAGTTCACAGCTGAAGAAGCTGAGATAATCTGATTTGACCTGACTCCACCCTAGTGAGTGGCAGAGTTAGGTGCCAACCCTTTATCCCAGGGCTTCAGGGACTATGGCTTCCTGCCAGGATAGAAATAAAAGCCACAGTTGATCAGACCACATCTCCTCAAACTGGATGCCAGAGCTGTTCTTACAAAATACTCTCTCATAAAATGGTTTGAATTTCTCGTCAATAACTTAATCTTAATTACCACCTGCTCAATCAATGTGTTTACGTTGAACTGTGTTGTTGGTTTATAGTAACCCTAAACCTAATTCTTGAGGATATTGGGATGGAGTATCCACTTCTCTACTACCATTAGGTAAGGAAGATGTTTAATGTCCAATCTCCCCTTCTCTCTCATTTCACACAGGAAAAGTGAACCATGACAACTGCTTGGTTGCCCACCACCTGTGAGGTTTAACAGAAGAAGCCAGAACAACTTAAATGGCACTGAGGATCACTTCCTAAATCTCCACTTCATTGAAAACAGCATTTGTGATGATATCTTCCCTTTAACTCCATTTAGTTTATTCCCTGTCCCTCTGAACCTTGTTTTCTGACCCTCGCTGGCTGGTATGTTCAGAATATTTCAGTATCACCTGTTGCCATTGACTCTTGTCAGATTCAGCTAGGTAGAAGCTGGGTCAGGAGATCAGAAGCAGGAAGAGAGTGAGGGCAGGCATTTATTCCCCTGGGATGCCCTTGCTGGGCTGTGGGTTGTCTGTACTCCTCCACTATAGGCCACACTTCCTGTCAGGAAGCCCTCTGGACACAATTCCCTCAGTGCTTCCCTTACCCCCCCCCCTTCCACTTATTCCCTCAGCCCTGGTAGAATTAACAGGAACCCATACTGGCATAGGGTACACACCATCCCTAGTGCTTTTCCGAAGCCATGCCCACACTCATGAAAATAGACTTTTCATCAAACTCCTTTCAAATTACCCAATCTTAATGTGCCATCTGTTTCCTGTCAAAATCTTGACTGATACAATATTGAAAATGTTGGCAAGAACCTAGAGCCTCACTAAAACATTACCACTCATTGAATCTGATAAAGAAAAGAAGATCTATTTCTTTCTATGTAAGTAAAAACATTGAAAATATAATAGAGCAGAAGGAAAAAAGACATGTTTATTTTTATAATTATCAAAAGTTAAGATGCCCTAATCTGAAATGTTGCTTGGGAATCCAAAATGTCTAATAGTATCATGCACTCTCCATATTCTTTCTTACACTTTCGTCTTCTTGACTCAGAGTAACATAGAGGCCATCTGCCTCCAGAAGTCTGGGATCTAGTCCTTCATCTGTCACCTAATAACTCTGACCCTGATGGTAATATATAATCTCCCTAAGCCTTGGTTCCTGCTATGGACTAAGTGTTTGTGTTCCCTTAATATTTTGTATGCTGAATCCCTCATTTCCAATATGATGGTATTTGAAGAGGGGGGCTCAGGGAAGTAACTGAAGTCAGATGAGGTTACAAAGGTAGAATCCCTCATGATGGGATTGGTGCCCTGATAAGAAGAGACCCCCAAAGAGCTTGCTCTCTTTTCTCTCCACCACATGAAGACACAGTGAGAGGTGGTTATCTGCAAATAAGGAAGAATGCTCTCACCAGAAAAAGAACCCTGACGGATCTTAATCTCAGACTTTCTAGCCTCTAGAACTGTGAGGAAATGAATTTCTGCTGGTTGAGCCATGAAGTCTGGTATCTTGTTATGGTAGCCCACACATACTAACACAGTTCCTTCACCTTGAAACTAGAGATGATTATACTGGACCACCTGCACTGGAATGTCTCTCCCGTTTACTAGTTTTATGCCCTTGGTCAGGTTAGCTAACTGTACCTCACCTGTAAAATTAGAGCAATTAATAATACTTATTTGGCTTGTTGGTAGGATTAAATGAGATAAGCCAAGTAAAGTACTTAGGACAGTGTCTGGCACTTACTAAGTCTTAATTAACATTAATCATTATTATGACTGCTGCGAGAAATTCTGCTATGAATGAATAACTCTGCCAAGGATGTACAGAGTCAGCAAAGTCTTCTCAGAAGAGGTGATGAACAGAGGATGCAAGACCTCATCATTTTTCCCAAAATATCCAACCATAGGTTAGCCATGTAAGTGCTTGTTCCCTGAAACAAGAATCCAATTACAAATGCATGACATTAATAAAGGAGAACTTATATTATGAGCAAAAGAAAAGTATGGAAAACGAACTGACCAGTAAGGAGGGATTCAACAGGCACTTCATGAGTTCACTGCTTATCCTTCTGGCTGAGGAGTGGCATGATAGGACTGGCATGATACAGGCAGCTAGAGAGAGGATTCACATAATCTTAAACCTCTTTATGATAGGATGTGTAACCGTACTGAATTCTGTGGATGGGAATTCCCTAACCACACACACACACACACACACCCTCTCCAGAAGCATCTTGGAGTACTAAGCACACAGTAGACTTCAACACATCTTTACTGAATGAATAAATGCTAAGTAAACTTGCCCTCAGGCTGTCAGGCCATGGAAGATTTCCTGGAAAAGAAAGAATTTGAGGAGCCATGTGAGTGACAAGTACAAGATAGTGAGTTCACATGCAGGGGGCTGCTTCCTGGCAAAGAAATGGCCTGAGAAAGATTAGGTTTATAAGTAATTTTCCACAACATTTTGAAACTCTTGTTTTCTAGTTTTGTTTTTAAAAGAATTGCATCAATTTAAGAAGGAGAAAAAAAAAGAAGAAGAAGAAGGATGGGTTGGGGAAAGAGAGAAGAGGAAGAAGGAAAAGGCCCTAAAAGCCCTGGGAGAAACCCAGGGATAGAGAGGGGTTGGAACTCCTGAAAGAGCAGAAGTCCTCACTGCTTCTGCAGGAAATGGAGAACATTGAACCCAACTATAGGCTGAGGCAGGACCATCACCTGCTCTGCAACCCAGGGCTGACTCACATGAACACATTAGATCAGGAACTATTCAATTATCAACCCCCACCCCACGTTTCTCTAGATTTGACAAAATGCATTTAATCTGGACTCAGAATTTCTTGGAGTCTCACCACTTTGCTAATCCTAATTGTTGCAGAGTAATGGAAGACACCAAGATGAACTAGAATAGAAACTATTCCCAGTGACTTTCCATCTTGAGGGACGTGAAACACACAAAATTGACTATATAGAAAAGAATCTTATATGTAAGAGAGATTGACTCCTACATCAAAATTTTAATCATTTTTAATTACAGGGATGGTCATAAAGAAAGAATAAGAGTAACAGGTCTCTCACAGGAGGTGGTTCTAAGAAATATCCTGAAGGAAATGGAGAACTTGGTTTGGCTAGAGTAAGTAAGGTCATTCCTTAAAAGGGTGGTGGGAATTATCTGAAGAAAAGGTAGACAAAAATAAGCAAGATTTATTTATTACTTAAAAACTTTGTTCTAAACCGCGTATTACTGAGCACATTCAGGATTTATTGTTCTCCCACATAAAAGAAATCCAAAGGGAGCTGATCCAGATCTAGTATGGTGCTCCCTGATATCATCAGACATCCAGGCTCTTTTTAGTTTTCTGGTTCACCATCCTTGAGATGTAACCTCATATTCTTAGGATCTAAGATGGTTGCTGAAGCTCCTGCCATCATGTCCATGTTTCAGGCAAAAGGAAGGAGGAAAAGCTAGAATAAATGGGCATATGCTTCTCTTTCAAGAAACTTCCCTAACAACTTTCATTTATATTTCATTGGCTAGAATTCAGTCACATGGCTACCTTCCTCTGCTTGCAAGGGAGTCTCAGGCATATGCTGTTTGTTGGGCACTGCACTACTCCCAAAGGAATCAAATGTATATAAGTAAAAGATAATTCTAGAGTTCATCAACAAATAATAACAAAAAAAATTTCCACAAGAAATGAAGAATGCATGTAAGAAAGGAACCCTGTAACTTTTGACGTATGTCAGACTTTGAAGAGAGGGTTGAAGCCAAAGTAAAAACTGTTGCTCTTACAGAGTAGGCTGGTTTTGAAAAGATGGATTAAAGGGGAGCCTCAATGGTTCAGTTGGTTAAGCATCTGCCTTCGGCTCAGGTCATGATCTCAGGGTCCTTGGATCGAGTCCCAAGTCGGGCTCCCTGCTCAGCAGGGTGTCTGCTTCTCCCTCTTCTTCTCCCTCTGCCTCTCTGCCTACTCATGCCTGCATCTTCCCTCTTTTTCTCTCTCTCAAACAAATAATAAAAATCTTTTAAAAAACGGATTAAAATGTCAAAAAGCTCTTGAAAAAACTCAGATAGAGGAATTGTTAAGTGCAGAAGTTGCTCCAGGGGTCAAGCAGTGTCAGTCTCCATGGAAACATCCTCAGGACCAGCAGAGCACACAGCCAGACCTGGCAGTCGTTGGCTCATACAATGTATGACACTTAGAGGCCTCTTTAAGACCATCAACACCCAAATGTCTCTTTTAATACCTTTAAGCTCCCTCTTATTGACATTTGGAACATTTTCAAACAGTCCTCATGTGATTTTGACATCCTATCAGTTGAGTTTAAAATATAAATCAGGAAAACTCTGTACACCAGTTTATAAAAGTATTTTGTTATATTTTAGAAAAATAGATGTAATTTTTAAATATGGGTCAAAGATGTTGATTTAAGACATAAGAATAGTCTCTGAGGTTTTCAAAATCGAGAGGCATTCTACCCAAGCAATGTTAAACAGAAAGACATTCTGCAGAGCCTGCCTATGGCAACACAGGACGCACACCGAGTCTGGCAGGAGATAAACATACACGGCTAACAGGCTCCTGGCACAGCTCAAAGCCCCTGACACACTGTGCATGCAGGATCTAAGCCAGTTGTACCCCTGGGACACAGCTCTATAGACCAGCCTGTGAACGTTGTCTAGGCAGTGAGCCAGGTAACAGGTATCTATGGAAGAGGAAGCCATTCTAGGATTGCCACACGGCCAACCATGAAAACGACTGTAATACTTTGTTTTCATTTATAAATGTTCTACTGCTTATTTATGTAATTGTGTGTGTGTGTGTGATGAACACTGGGTGTTACACACAACTAATGAATCATTGAACACTACAGCAAAAATCAATGATGGACTATACATTGGCTAACTGAATTTAAATTTTTTAAAAATGTTTTACAATTTCAAAGATGATTAACATAGAAGCCAACATGGCTCACCGATTTTCTTTTTTAACCAACAGAGTAAACAGTTATAGGAAACTTCAGTTACTTATACAGAGTTGCATACCTCCTAAGTGTCCAAACTGACAGCCAGCTGATCAACCTTCATGTATTCTGACCATACCTGACGGGCAGCACCGAGACTCTCCTTCAAGTTACTCAGATCGTGCCACTCTAAATGTATTTTTACTAACATGAGTGATGAGTGCTGAGAGAATACAAATCTTTTTTGTCTTCTGGCCTGCTTAAATAATAAAGGAAACTTAGACCTATAAAACTTCTGATTTATTTAATTGCATGGATAAAAAAAGAAAACCTACTCTCAGCTCCTCTCATATCCAAACCTCATTCACCCCAAACAAAACAAGACAAAATCCTTAGTTTAAATTTATGTTAAAGGCACAAGACTTGGAGTCAAGAAGCCTGGGTGTGTTCCTAACTCTGTAACTAACAAATGTTTTAATCTCTTGAGGCCTCGGTGTCCCCTTCTGTAAAATGAGGAAGTTAGAGCAGTGATATTCCTTCAAATTTTATGTTCCAAGATTCGGTGGTGGTCTGGCTACAAACCCATTCAAGCTTATTGAAAGGAATTGACATTCCAATAGTAAAGCTCCATGATATGGTAAGGAACAATGCCAGAAAAATGTGGTTTTCCATGTGACAAGATAGCCTCTATAAATAGGAATCCCAGAATATCTGTTCGTAAGACTATCGGCTGGTAGCTCTCAGCTGCCTGATGCTGCTATAGATTCAGAAGAAACTTCTTTGTTTGGCTCTTGTCCTTGAGTTCTAAAAATCCAGTAGCTAATTTAAGATTTAGTACTAATAGATCACCATTTTATGCAGTTAAGTATACTGACAAGCTTGTAAAACTAGGTTTATTGCCTGTGGATGCTCGGTTCGTGACTTCCAGGAGAAAATGTGGGAGATAGCCCTGCTCTGTCTCCTACTTAGTCCTCTCATAATAACCCAAAATTATATTTTAAAATAGGGCAGCAAACTATACTCCCCTAGCTTGGGCCTGTCTGAGTCTAAAGACCTGTTGGAAGAAAGGAAGGAGAATAAACCCAATTCTTCTGTCAGCTCTCCCTATCCCACACCCAAATCCCCATGATTATAACGAGGGGAGGAAAAAAGATACAAAGACAAAAAAAAAAAAGACATACTTGACTTGTTCAGGGTTGATGCTCTTGGTTATTTGATGGGTAACCAAAACTAACTCTTTTTCTAGGGGCACATGTGGGTATTTCAGAAGTCCCTAATGCATTTCCCTCAGTTGACCTATTGCTGCCTCCCTCACATCAGTTCCTGTCTTTGTAAAGAACCTCACGGCCTCATACTTCCAGAATCCTGTCAGTTTGGCTGAGGCTGTTCAGAAAGTGCCAACCTGTCCCTTTCATGACACCCGCTTGGCCCATGGGAAGTTTATGTGCCAAACAATGAACGTGCAGACTCTGCTCTTGCCCTGCCTTTATGTGTGGCCGCAGCCAGTCTTTCATACAGAGTCTATTTTCCACAGTCTCTCGGGCAGCAGTCCAGTGTTGCCCCCAAATCCAGGGACACCTATCACGCTTTCTGGCTGGTCTCCTTACAGGCCTTCCTGCTAGGCTGAAGGGAGAGGGAAGCACCCAATACTCTTCTGGTGTTGGGAGTAGGTGGTGAATCCCTCTCACAGATGATTCACCAAAAATACTCTTTCTCTTAGCCTTTTAAATATCAACCTTTCTTACTCTCAAAAATGCATATTGTCCTTGACTATCTCCTTTGAAAATCACACATAGGTGATCTAACCTCAGTGCTGGATGTATAAGCACCTGTATAAGTTCTCCTCAGACAACTAGGACCTGTGGGATCTGTCACACAGGAAAGTTTTGTGGGTATTTTTTTAATATCCTTTTATTTTTATTTGTAACTATTCTTCTACTCCTCAAATCATTTCTATGAACATCCAGTCAATCATATATGGCTTTCCTATAAATAGAAAAAACTAAATTTTTTCATCTCCTCCTTCCCCTGGACCCTTCTTCTACTGTGACATGTGCCTCACCCTCTTAATCCCTTGCTTTTCTTACCCTTGCATTTTTTAAAAATTTTTTATTCGAATTCCAGTTAGTTAACATACAGGGTAATAGTAGTTTCAAGTGTACAATACAGTGACTCAGCACTTCCATACCACACCTGGTGCTCATCACAGCAAGTGCCCTCCTTAATCCCCATCACCTGTTTCACCCATCCTCCCACCCTTCTCCCCTCTGGTGACCATCAGTGTGTGAAGGGTCTGTTTCTTGGTTTGCAACCCTCTCTCTTATTTCTCTCTTTGCTCATTTGTTTCTTATATTACACATATGAATGAAAGCATATGGTATTTGTCTTTCCTGACCTATTTTGCCTATCATAATACTCATTGGCTCCCTCCATGTCATTGCAAATGGCAAGATTTCATTCTTTTCTGTGGCTGAGTAATATTCTACTGTGTGTCTATGTGTACCTACACACACACACACACACACACACACACACACACACGTATTTACACATACCACATCTTCTTTATCCATTCCTCAAATAATGGATACTTGGGCTGTTTCCATAATTTGACTATTGTAGATAATGCTGCTGTAAACATGGGAGTGCACGTATCCCCTCAAATTCATGTTTTTGTATTCTTTGGGTAAATACCAGTAGTACAATTGTTATATCAGCTTGCATTCCCACCAATACCATGCAAAGGTCCCTTGTTCTCCATATCCTTGCCAACACTTGTTGTTTCTTAGGGTTTTTATTTTAGCTTTTCTGACAGGTGTGAGATGGTATCTCTGTGGTTTTGATTTCTATTTCCCTAATGATCAGAGATGTTGAGCATCTTTTCATGAGACTGTTGGCCATCTGTATGTCTTCTTTGTTACCCTTCCATTCTTAATTGCTTCAGTATTTCTGTTGTCCAACAGTCTTTATCCAAAAAAGTATAGAAGGAAAGGGAAGAACTTCAGAGTTCATCAAATGCAACTGGTTCGATTAAAAACAGTAAAACCAAGACCAAAGGGACTTGCCCAAAGTGAAAAAACTGGTTAGTATCAAAGTCAAGATGAACATGAAAGTCTCCTAACTTCTAATATATTTCTATACCCATTCTATATAATTGATTCTCTCTCACTTTTTTAATTAAAAAAAGGCCTAAAAGCTTAACATGACTTTTCCAGACAAGATCCAATCAATACCACAAATGGTACACACTTGAGTCTATATACCCCCTAATCTATCCCCTTGCTCTCTCTTTAATGCCACACTTGACACTGAATTCAACCACAGAGAAAACCATAGAAGTAGGATTCTAATTCTAACCCCTGCCATGTAACATCCACAAACCCTTTGAAACCCTTTTCCAGTCCAGTACAGGAAGCTAGCACGCTGTCCCTTCTGCCCCCATATGGCCCTGGAATTGCTCTGGACTCTCCAAGGAGGTGGGCAGGAACCAGAGGAGCAGCAAGTGTCTAACCATTCTGAAACCAGACCCCAAATCCTAGACTGCTTGTGCCTCCCAGCTAAATACACAACACCTCAAGTCATCCACACCATAAAACTAGGGATGGGAGCCAAAGACCAAGTAAAGAAATAAGGAATACTTTGTGAATAGAATTGTAATTAATATTTTAATGGTTTATGACTGCATGTGGCTGAAGGAAAAGTAACTCTAATTCTTAAGCTATAGGTGTTTGGGATCTGCCTAATGACTTCATCCTTGGTTTGTGCACTGTATTTCTGTGGCTACTTTAAAAAGAGGAAAACCTATATTAGACTGAGATTTCATATGATGCTCTATGTTCAGAAACTTAGAAAGTGCTCCTGTCATCAGTAGCTGAAGAAAGGGGGGGGAGGGGAAGGATGACCATGAAGAAAAATTCCAAGTCTCTGCACCTTCTTTATGTACTTTACTTATATAAGAATGCAAGTCGCAGAATAGCAGCTGGAACCAGAAATAGTCTTTCTTTTACCACCTCCTCATGGTTGCCAGGCTGCTGGGAGATGGTCTTCCTGTGTACCACACAGAGATTCTGCTGTTCCTTCACACCTGTAGCCCCGTTAGCATCAGCTCTTCATCCCCTTCATCAAGAACTATTTAATGAAAAGGTCTGTCTTATTGAAGTGGTAGTTGGGGGATACCCCTGTGCACATCCCTCTTTCTTCTCCTGACTCTAACTCCACACTCAACTATTACTTTCTACTTACTCTCTCCTTCGTTGCTGCCAAGTGAGCTGAAGGAAAAAGAAAGGAGGGCACACCCATTCTCTGTACCACATGGGGCCCTGACTCTGTCTCTTCCATCCGGAGATAGAGCAGAAGCTAGAAAGGGAAGGGGTATGGGACATGGAAGCTGGATGCAGAGGAAAGAAGGGAAGGAGAACTTCACCTCTCTCTTCATCCCCAAACCATCTCCTCGTGCCCTCAGGTCCTATCATGGCCAGTATTCCCATTTTCTTACCACAGAGCTGTTCCTCCAGCTCTGGAAGCTGCATACTGCCCCTTGCCTTCCACACTCCCACTTTCCTGAAGGATCTGTCTTTGAATACCTGTGACAGTCCCTAACAGTGGATTTGAGTTGGGGTAAGTCAACACTTTTCAGCTCTAATAAAGATTGGGAAGAAGAGCCTACAGGCAGAGGGGCTCCTTTTTCAAAAACTGTTCTGTGTGATTACTGGGTGCCATGAAGATGTGAGAAATAACTTTCAGGTATGCCATAACCAAATCACTTTTGGTGTTAGGGGACTGGGACCCATGCAATGACTTTAACAACCATGCACATGTCCTGCTATGGCAAAATATTCTGAAAGCATTGTTCCATTGGCATTTTGCATCCAATGTTGCTGTTGAGAAGTCAATGCCATTCGTATTCACTAACCTTTGTATATAATCTTCTCCCCTTTCTAACTTATCAAAAAATATTCTCTTTATTTCCAATATTCTGAAATTTTATAAGAGCATACTTTCTTGTAAATCACTTTTCATTCATTGGTCTGAGTACACCGGAAGACCTTTAAAATCTGAAGGCTCATGTTTATCTGCTTTTCTAAATTATCATAGTTCTTTGAAAATTTTCCTTTACTCCCTTTTCTCTCTCTCTCTTTTCTTTTTTTTTTTTTTTTTTTGAGTTCTAACTCATCAGATGACACACAATCAGGTTTGATCTTCTAATTTTCTTACTGTTTCTCTATATTTTGTTCTACTTTCTTGAAAATATCAACTTTACCTTTTAAACCTTCTACTAAAATATTTGAGCCATCATCTTTTTAATTTAGAACTCTTCTTTGATTCCTATATATCCCTTCTGATAGCCTATTATTCATGGATATAGTATCTTCTCTTATGTTGGAAGACATTAATTAAAAGATTAGATTCTATGTATTCTTCCTTTCTCACTTCTTTGGCTTGCTTTGTTCTTTCATATTTATCCTAGAGATTTTTCTCTACTACCTGTTAATTTCTGGCTTTCTGTTCACTTTTAAACAGTGACTCTTTAAGAAATAATACAATGCTTTGCCCAGCTCCCTTGAGATGCCTCCTTATGGACTATTGTAGGGTGGATGGGTTCAGGGTGAAGCCTACCTGTGTGACACTCTGCCTGAGATCATACTCTTGCTTCATTTTCTCCTCCTATTGATCTGCTACCCAACTCCTTTATTTGTCTCCCAGGGAAGCACTTCCTTCATGAACCAAGAGTGTGCAAGCTCTTGTCCCAGGATTTGCTTCTGAGGGAGCCCAGCTCTAAAGCCCTTGCTCTGAATTACAATGTTATACTTCCTGAAGATTTGAGCTTTGTCCCTGTGCATGATGCCAATACAGTACATACTTAATACATGTTTGTCAAACAAATGAATATTTCACAATAAATTCTAAGAAATGAAAGGCCATTTGACTAAAGTAGATGGGAACCTGTTTCTTTTTTTACATAGATATTTGATGTTAATGCATAATACACATGATTATTTGTCAGAGGCTGTCAACAATTATATACTTCTGAAAAGGAAGATATGATCTAAAATTGTCTGTCAAAATTTAATTTATTATATTAAAATCAGAGTAATAAATAGCAAGTCAAAAGTTGACAGCAGGGATAAAGTCTAACACAACTGAATAGCTAAAATTAGTCCCATCTTAATAAATGCCATAACATTGAACATTCCCACTGTTTAAGTGCATGAAACTTAAAAATTTGAAATTTCTGAGACATTTTTCAGAACACTTTCTCTTGGTTTCTCTGAAATTTGTACCAATACACACATCCATGCGTATACATAGCCCCCAGGACATTTACTTTCTCCTCACTATAGAGTCACAGACATCAGGGGGAAAAAAACAAAACAAAAATAAAAACACTTGGGAATTTACAGACTCTACTTAGAGTTAATTTAAATGTATCCTCAATAGTTATCCACAGCTTTCCCTAAGACTATCTCCAAAGTTAAAAAAGAAAAAAGCATTGGTCAACATAACCTGGACCTGAGAGCTACCAACTGGACCAAGTATCAAATGGGTATGAGCAAGCCACAAGCAAGATTAGACCGACCTTGGAAAAGAACAACAGAAACAATAGAATTATAGTGGGTTCTTTTCCAGGAAGTGGGTTCTTTCCAGAAAGATTTACAGACCCTAACGAAACCACATTAATGGATAGCTGCTACAAAAGTAGCCTGGAAAGAAAGAGCCTGCTCTCCAAAGAAAATTACTCAATCGCAGAGCTAGAAGACATGAAGTTGTGATCTCTTATGTTTCTGGTGGACCGAAGCGGGCACAAGCCTTTGCCGTGATCTCTTGGGCCACAGCACCCTTCACCTATGCTAGAGTAGCTGCTGTGATCAGGCAGAGCTATCCCCTTCATGGTTGGAGGGCCGACCTGCCCAATCTGCACCCCAACCTCAGGTGCTATTTCCAAATCACCCTAAGCCTATTCCCTATGCCCAGCATGAACACTGAGCCAGACACATTCCTAGGTCCCCTAGCCATCATGTGCTTTCAGTCACTGACCTCTGCCTGGGACTCCAACCTGATATCTGTGATCTGCCATCACATCACCATCCTTCGGCTGCCAGTCTGGCCCAGATGACTGTGACAAGTTCTTCCACTGTGCTCTGTCCTCTGTAGCCCATTTTGTCCCATAGCCACCATGACCTATTACTGATAAAATATGAGGGATCATCGTATATTTTAATAGAGAAAAGCCTCTTGACTTCAACAAGGAACTACCACTTTCAAGGAGCGGACATTGCTCAAATTAGTTTAACGAAAAATGTAGTATAATTTGGGGGCAGGACTATGTGTTTCATGGTCTCCAAAGCAGGTAACATAATAGGACCTCAAGAAGGATTAGAACAAGTGATAGGAACTGAGGAAGTTTTGCTTTCCATATCATGAGCCTGGGGGATTTTTACTTCATGCTTTGTCTACAGTCAACTTTCTGTGCTTTGGTAAACCTTAGCAGACGCAGACCCATCTTCATATGGCTTCTCAACTCATATGCTTAACAGAGACCCACAAAAGGTTATGTGCCCCATTTCAGGTCCTTGAGAGAGTGAATTTAATGAATCCAGCTGGGAAGAATAAGGCATGGTGATAGGAAAGGACTGAGTAGCCCCTGTGGCTGCTTCCCCCAGCGCTGCGGGAGACACTCTCCGTGGGGGTGGGGAGGAGTGCTGAGCATCTCAGTACACCTTGTACTCTAGAGGCCTGGAGAATGAGTCATGCCAGAAAATCTGTTTTTTCAGAGAGACAACGTTTTATGTAAGCTCCAAATTATCTATTATTGTCATCATATTTATCGAAAATCTTTTAAACATGTTAAACCTTCCTAATCAGTATGCTGTAGGCAGCTAAGCCTTGTCTCTTATGACTCAGCCATCCTTATCACCATTATGTATTATACATTCTGCAAAACAGAAAGAGCCAGAGTTCCTTTTCAGGGAGGCCTGTGGGCTATTTTCATCCACAGAAAAGGGCAAAAGTTATTGTATTCGGGAGTGGTTTATCTGTGGTCAACAGCTTCCTGTTGCTCTCAGTGTACCTATTCCTAAAAGCCCTTCTTCCCATATTTAATTTACTATAGTTATAATCCCTGTGGCTTTGCAAATTAAATTACCCAGGCTATTTGTCACAATCCATTAGCTTGCAAGGACAGTCATACACTCATGTTCCTCAGTTAATGGAGGGTGATATCAAAATACAAAAAATTTAAGAAGGCTCAGCGTCCCCAATGCCAGCGTCCGTGGGGAGCTAGAATGTTGCCCAGCGTTCATGGGCCAGCTCTTCTGACCCAGTTATCATATTTTCTCCATGCGGGAGGCAAAGCAGAGGCTCACAGAGTGGGTGGAATGAAGCTATGCATCCCTTAGGACTATCATCATCAAGGAAAAGGATCTGGAACATGTTCAGATGCAGCTTGTTATGCCTGAATTAAATGTATTCTGTTGAATTTTAATGTGCACACAAATCAGTGAAGGCTCTTATTAAATTACAGATTTGGATTGTGGAGTGGGTGATGCCTGACCGTCTACATGATCCACAGACTCCCAGGTGATGCCTAGGATGGGCCAAACAGGAGGGCTACTCGGTAAGTCAACTTGTGACCTGTTAGGGATAAATACCACCTGGGTCGTGCATTCCCCTTGTGAAGACTTGAGGGTGGCCCGCTAGCTGGAGGAGGCCACAGTGGACCACAAAGATGCTGGACGCCCCTGCCAGACTGACTTGCTGAATATCCCTATATATCTGCTCTCTAAAATTTTCAAAGTGAAGTGAGTCATATGTTTGCTACTCTAATGCTGAGTGAGCTTGGGGAAGAATATACACATGCAATCTTCTACTGGTTCTGCTCATCTAGTTGAACCCTGACTGACAGAAGCACTTAAGAGGAGGGCCTGGAGCATACAGCAAATATAAACACAATGGATTATATCCATTGTTTTCATTATTAGATATGTACTAGAAGATACTGGCAGCTGCTTCTCTGGAGTGGGCTATGGACACGGTGAGCTCCCAGAGTGTTTTATCCTGTGCTATACATTCAGTTTCTAAAAATTGTGGGTTAAAAAAAAATGGGACTCAGAAACAGAACCAGAGGACATAGCTCTTGATAAAACCCATTCTATGGGGCGCCTGGGTGGCTCACTGAGTTAACTGTCTGACTCTTGATTTCAGCACCCGTCATAATCTCAGGGTCAAGAGATGGAGAGCTGCATCAGGCTCTGTGCTGGGCGCGGAGCCTGCTTACGATTCTCCCTCTCCCTCTCTTTTTGCCCCTCCCTGCTCCCTCTCCCTGCTCCCCTCTCACTTGCACGTATGCACTCTCTCTCTCTCTCCCTTGCTCTTGAAAACAATACAGAACATTCTGTTGTTACGTCTATCTACTTCTTGGTTCTTGAGTTCATCTGGAATATGTAAGATTGCTAGATGGTAGCAATGGTGCTACTACTGTATTTTAAGTTGATAATGAGAATTTTTTCAACATATGTGTATTTGACATTATCAAGATTGCTCTGAAAGGGTAGTTGTAAATGAAAAAAACAAAAACAAAAAACAGAATCTTCTTTGTATATAACCCCGCCCATTTTCGCTCCAATGTGCCAAATATCTCTTGTTTTCTCCTCACCCACACTCCTAACTCCTTTCCACTGGCAATAGCACCCTGCTTATGAGAGAATTGCCTCTCCCACATACCCTGGGGTTGGGTGAAGGATGTTAACAATGAGACTCTATGTGTGGCCACAAGAGTAGGTACAAGAGCTGACTCACATAATGATTCTATATCTCCTGTGACAGGAAGGCTGGTGGACATGTGACTCAATAGAGAAAAGAACTTTCTCTGAAGTTGTCATATATGAACCCTAGAAAAAACAATCCCTCTCTTAAATCACAAGCCATAAAGATAAGCGCTTATGATTACCTGAAGCAATCTCCTATGCCAGGTGCAGAGAGCGACTTTGAGGACAAAACACAAACAACAACAAAAAATTTGGAAAGCTAAGGCAAAAAAAAAAAAAACAGAGAATAACATGGTGCACTGACTTCAGCATTTGAGTTCCAGGATCTAGCCATGCCTGGAAGTGTCCCCCTTTATGAGTTATCAATTGCGGCAAAACAAATTACTCCAAAGTCTAGCAACTTTAAACAATATGTTGTATGTCATTTCCCACAGTTTCTGAGAGTTAGGAACCTGGGATTGTTTTAGCTGCTGGAGTCTAGCTCAGGATATCTCACATGACTGAGCTCAGGGATGGGTCATGCTGCAGGTTTGTCTGGAGCTAGAGGATCTATTCCAAAGATGGCCATTGGCAGAAAGCCCTGTTTCATTGCCAAACGGGTCTTTCCACAAGGGCTGTCTGAGTATCCTCATGACATGATTCCCCCAGAGTGAGTGACTAAGAATGAGAGCAAATAAGAAGTCGCAGTCCAAAATCACACACCGTACTGCCACTGTATTCTATTCACTTGAATGAGCCACTAAATTCAGCCCACACTCAGGGAGAGGGGAATTAGGTCCATTGTCTGCAAAGCACATGTGGACATTTAAAACCACCAACCACTCTGGATAAATTATACAACTCTACAATCTCCACTTCTCTTGAACTACATCAGACTGCATTTCTGCCGCTTGCTGTTACAAGGTGGGGACTTGGCATCATCACACTCACTCCTCTAGCTTTGACCTTGATTCCACATTCTAATAAGTGGAGCCTTCTCCAAGGGTTGAGATGTCAGCTGATAGAATTATTCAGAAACTTGTCCCTTATCTAGCTTTTTTTGTGCCAAACTCCCAATGCTAATAACTGCCAAGAGGTCAGTTGCTCTAGGACTAGGGCCCCATTAACTATACCCCAGATTCCCTGAAGGTCTACTTCCTACCTGGAATGACAAAGACCTGCTTTTTCTGTGCTTCTGACATTTGGCTTAGGGATTTCTTTGCATTGTCTGCTTGCCTATTATCATTTCCTATATATTCATGCTGTGGCATTATACCTACCTGGATTTTTTCTTCATTATCAACACTAAGGGCTGTGATTTCCTACTACCTTACCAGTGCCTGCCTCTTCCTCAAGCATGATTATTTTCAGATTATTGTCCTAAAACCTTAGCCCACCTCTCTGCATACATATTTGATTTATAGGATACAATATTCTGTAATTATTTTAATAAGAAATTGAGATAATTTTACTTAATAAAACCCTGACATACAAAGAAATTGACACCATCTTGAAATTATTAATAAAGTTCCACTGCTAAAGAATTGCAATGCTAAAAGTTGACATCTAGTAGCAAAATAAGTATATAGCTACAGGATCTTGAAATTGATATTAATCAAGTGCAGTGGTTTCCATGTGGGACCAGTGAATGTAACAAAAACAATTATTAAATATTTTTAATATAGGGGATGCCTGGGTGACTCAGTTGGTTAAGAGGCTGCCTTCGGCTCAGGTCATGATCTCAGGGTCCTGGGACCAAGTCCCACATCAGGCTTCTTGCTCCACAGAAAGCCTGCTTCTCCCTCTGCTTCTACCTGCCACTCTGCCTGCCTGTACTCTCTCTATCTCTCTGACAAATAAATAAAATCTTTAAAAAATATTTTTTTAATATAAAAAAGTGAATATTTGCTCACAATGAGAATATCAGACACAATGAGAATATCTTTGCTTTTGCATGGAATTTTATCAGATATGTGTAGTACTATGTAGAAGAGTAATAGAGTCCTGGTTCTCCATTATCGATCAGAAGTTTGATTAGTTATATGTAATAGTCGCTTCAGATTTATTAATATAGTTATAAACCTTTTGGGTGCCTGGGTGGCTTAGTTGGTAGAATCTGCCTTCAGCTCAGGTCATAATCTCAGGGTCCTGGGATCAAGCCCCACATCAGGCTCTCTGCTCAGCGGGGGGCCTGCTTCCCCTCTCTTTCTGCCTGCCTTTCTGTCTACTTGTGATCTCTCTCGCTGTCAAAAAAATAAATAAAATCTTCAAAGGAAATATATAGTCATAAGCCAGGAGATCTCGGGATCAAAACTAAACACATCCAATGTATAACTGACCCCGGACTGGAAAAGACAGCAAGAGAGAGAAGCTACTGATCAGGATGGCAGCATTTAAACTTCATTTCTGAGAGTATATACCATCTTACCCAACAAGACATAATTATCAAAGTTTTAAAATGTGGACAATACATTAAAATAGAAAAACATTCATGACATAGATGGACTTAGTGTATGATTTCTTAGTGAATGCAATATAGTAGGATGATTTTTTTTAAAAAATTGAAGGGGCACCTGGGTGGCTCAGTCAGTTAAGCAGCTGATTCTTAATTTTGGCTCAGGTCATGATCTCAGAGTTGTGGGATTGAGTTCTGCATTGGGCTCCCCACTTAGTGGGGAGTCTGCTGGAGATTCTCTCTGTCCTTCTCCTTTTGCTCCCTTCCCCACATTCTCTCTCACTCTCTCATAAAAAAATAAATAAGTAAATAAATTAAATAAACAAATAATTTTTTTTTAACTCAAAACATGGGGCTAATGAGAGAAAATTAATAAAAGGAATTGTTGGGGCTGAACTGGTTGAAAAACACTAATCTAGTTTAATACATTTCTTTCACATATTGGGGAACTGATATCATCAGAGACAGGAAACATATTGTCCAGATTGGCATAAGTGGCAGGTTGAGCTAGAAACTATCTCTCAGTCAAAGTATTTGCCTCTTAAACATGTCATATCTTCTTTTAGGATGTAGAAATATGATTTGTGCTGCCACATTTTTAGTATTCTGAATATTTCTAACTGATATATATCCAACTGCCTGCTTAATTTGAAATTCACACAGGCATCTCAAACTTAATAGACCTCAAACAGAACTCTTAAACTCAGTCTCCAAACTCATTCTTGCCCATTTTCCCCATCTCATTCTATACATATTCCCTTAGATTCTCAAGACAGAAATCTGAGAGTCCAGCATGATTCATTCCTCTGCTCAATGCTCACATTTAATCACTGACAAGTCCTGACATTTCGAGCCCAAAACATATTTTGATACCATCTGCTTCTCTCCATCTTCACTTCTATCACAATAACTCAAGAAACTAGTGGCGTCCTACCCTGTATCTATTCTTCTCCTTCCAACCTTGCCACCAAACTACTTTTCATGTAGCAGAGTAATTTTTTAAATACAAATCTGGCTTTGTTGAAGATTATTTGACCATAGATTTGCAGGTCCGTATCTGGACTCTCTGCTCTATTCCATTTGTCTATGTGTCTGCTTTTGTGCCAGTACCATGTTGTCTTGGTGATCACAGCTTTGTAGTAAAGCTTGAAATCAGGCAACATGATGCCCCCAGTTTTGTTTTTCTTTTTCAACATTTCCTTAATGATTCAGGGTCTTTTCTGGTTCTATATCCAGTGGAAAAAATGCAGTCTCTTCAATAAATGGTGCTGGAGAAATTGGACAGCTATGTATAAAAGAATGAAACTTGACCATTTTCTTACACCATACACAAAAATAAACTCAAAATGGATAAAAGACCTCAACATAAGGCAAGAATCAATCAAAATCCTAGAGGAGAACAAAAGCAGTAACCTCTTTGACATCGGCCAAAGCAGCTCCTTTCAAGACATGTCTCCAAAGGCAAAGGAAAGAAAAGTGAAAATGAACTTTTGGGACATCATCAAGATAAAAAACTTCTGCACAGCAAAGGAAACAATCAACAAAACAAAGAAGCAACCCACAGAATGGGAAAAGATATTCACAAATGACACTAAAGACAGTGGGCTGATATCCAAGACCTATAAAGAAGTCCTCAAACTCAACACTCAAAAAACAGATAATCACATCAAAAAATGGGCAGAAGACATGAACAGACACTTCTCCAAAGAAGACATACAAATGGCTATCAGACACATGAAAAAATGTTCATCATCATTAGCCATCAGGGAGATTCAAATCAAAACCACATTGAAATACTACTTTACACCAGATAGAATGGCAAAAATTAACAAGACAGTGAACAACAAGTGTTAGAGAGGATGTGGAGAAAGGGGAACCCTCTTACATTGTTGGTGAGATTGCAAGTTGGTGCAGTCACTTTGGAAAACAGCATGGAAATTCCTTAAGAAATTAAAAATAGAGCTACCCTATGACACTGTAATTGCACTGCCTGGTATTTACCCCAAAGATACAGATGAAGTGAAAAGAAGGGCCACCTGTACCCCAATGTTCATAGCAGCCATGGCCACAATCATCAAACTGTCGAAAGAGCCAAGATACCTTTCAAAAGACAAATGGATAAAGAAGATACAATCTATATATACAATGGAATATTATGCTTCCATCAGAAAGGATGAATACCCAACTTTTGTATCAACATATACGGGACTGGAAGAGATTATGCTGAGTGAAATAAGTCAAGCAAGAGAATTGATTATCATATGGTTTCACTTACTTATGGAGCATAAGGAATAATATGGAGGACATTGGGAGATGGAGATGAGAAGGGAGTTGGGGAAAATTGGAGGGGAAGATGAACCATGAGAGACTGTGGACTCTGAGAAACAAACTGAGGGCTTTGGAGGGGAGGTGGCTGGGGGGATAGGTGAGCCTGGTGGTGGGTACTAAGGAGAGTATGTATTGCATGGAGCACTGGGTGTGGTGCATAAACAATGAATCTTGGAACAGTGAAAAAGTAAAATAAAATTTAAAAAATACATACATACATACATACATACGTACATATATACAAATCCGGGGATACAACTTTTTTTGTTCAAAAAATCTTTCAGTAACGTATCTTCATATGTGGTTTCTCTAAAGTGGCACTACTGATGTTTTGGACCAGATAATTCTTTATTGCAGGGGGCTATCCTGTGTTCTGTAAGATGTCTAGTAGCATCCTTGATTTCTACTCACCAAATGCCAGTAGCATCCCCACACACATATACACACAGTGGTGAAAATTTTAAATGTCTTAAAAAGTGTCCCATGGAGATTAAGAGTCACTTATGGTTTGTCTCCCTCCCAATCCCATTTTCTTTCATTTATTCTTCTCATACCCACAAACTGAGGGTTGCTGGGGGGAGGGGTTTTGGGAGAAGGGGGTGGGATTATGGACATTGGGGAGGGTATGTGCTTTGGTGAGTGCTGTGAAGTGTGTAAACCTGGTGATTCACAGACCTGTACCCCTGGGGATAAAAATATATGTTTATAAAAAATAAAAATTATACAAATAAAAAAAAACACATTGAGATATCACAAAAAAAAAAAAAAAAGAAAAGTGTCCCATGGAGAGGAATATTGCCACCCAGTTGCGAACCAAAGCTCTACTCATATGAAATCCAAACTTCATATTTGGAATGTGAATTGTCTCTAACTGCTATGAAGTACAAATCTTCTAAGGAAGATCTCAAAAAATATCAGCTGGGATCGAGCCAATGATCAATAAGGAGGAAATCTCTATCTCTGGACTAAGGTCAATAAGGAGTTGGTAACAAATTCAACAGAGAGCATTTCAATATTGTGATTAATAAGAAAGGGGGTAGAAGTAGCCAGGGCCTACATTCAGAAGGCAAGCTGAAAAACAGCTCTCAGGCAAGCTGAAAAACAGCTCTCAGGCAGAGCCTATCTTAATAGGAAGCAAATGACTCTTCTAAGGATAACTTTTGATCTTCTCAGCTCAGCTTACCCATTAAATGCTTCTCCATTTTCTCAGATGCCATCCTCATTCCACACATGTCCTACATGATCTCTTCTGCTTTAATCATCTCAATAGCTATATAGCACTGGTGAATCCTAATTTCATATTTCCAGCTCAGAAATCTTCCCTGAGCTGCGAGTACATGCTTCCAATTTCCAACAGGGTACCACACCTGTAAATCCCATAAATGCCTCAAATTCACATACCTAAAGCAATCCTCAAATCAGAGATATTTTCAAGTTCAAGTCACACAGTTAAAAATTTGGAGTGGGGCTGTGCTATGATCACAGTGATAATGAGGAAGGAACACACCAGTGGAATTATAAAGCCACCATCCATGAACACCAGAGTGTGTGTGTGACCTGCCTCCATGAGGTCATAGGTTCACTGTGTGGGGGTGGTTGGCCTGGTAATAAAGACCAGACATGGCATGGACAAGATCATACTCAGAAAGGTTCAAGTTAGCTCTTGGTGAAAAGCTTTCCATTTCATTTCTTAAAAAAAAAAAAAAAAAAGTATCAGAAAAGGAACCTAGAAAAAAACTGTACATTAAAACAAATGGTACATTCTGACATATTTGGTATCAAAACACAATATCCTATTCCCAAGGAATAGCTCCAGGAAGTTAATAACTTTGCATGCTGCGATGCCAAGTCCCATTCAAGGCAGACCACCCATCTCGACCTAAAGACACACAGCGCAGGCCCATGCTCTGATGACATGTACTTCTTGCGAAGTGGCCTATGTGTTCACATTCCAGTATCTCCCGGTCTTAGCAACTGGGTTACTGGAGGCCATAATGAGGAGTAGTATGTCCAGAAGCAAGCTGTTCAAGATGAAGCAGCCTTACAAGGCAGAGTGACCCTCAGGGAAAGTGCTGACAGAGGCTTTTCTTCAAAACTGGCCAAGCAGCAACATGAGTCATGCCCAGTGCAGGGGCTTCCATTGCAGTCCGGTGATATCAAGGCTTTACTTCATCACCAGGGGAACTACAATGGCAAAATACAAACAGCTTTCCTTCTAAACCGACACTCCCTCTTACTGCTTCAGAGAACTGCCTGAGAGAATTACGACACATTTTTCATGAATTTCCTATAAGTTCTACATTTCCACAACCTCGCATAAGTAACACATAGCCAATGTTAAGCACTTAGGATGGCTTCTGTCCTGTTTCGGAACTCTACAGAGCTGCACTGTGTTCTGTATGGGGACCCATCATCGCAGCCACTGCCTCCTGTTAGGTTAAGGAATTTGACTCTCAGAGAATCTAAATGACTTGCCAAATCTCCCCAGCCAATTAATGGAAAAGGTGGAATTAGGAATCACTCTTCTGCCTCCAAGTCCACCTCATTTTCTAGCACACCTTGCATACGCCGTGTGCGGCATCAGCCCGACATCCCAGGAGAGATATCCAGGACTGGCAAGTAGAAAAGAAGTATAGAGTTTGCAGTCACCAACTTAGGACTTACTCACACTGAGACAAGACTGGAATCCATTTTGGTAAATCAGAGAGACAAACACAGGAGAAAGAGGAAAGGGTGATGAGGAATATGAGTCAGATTATAATTCTAATTAAATACCTCACATCAAACTATGATCAAGCCATTGAATAATTACTATAGAAAACAGGCTGAAGTGAAGCAGTAAAGAATTTTAGAGCACAAAAATGTTTGTATCAGTTTGAAATTTCTTTCGTTCATTCGATCACCGTTTATCTAGTGCCTCCTAGTACAATAAGTGCGGGGGGATATGGGGATGAATATAAATTTATAACATGAATATAATCACCACCAACTAGAAAAACACATGGCGAAAAATATTAGGCTACAATAAAACTACATTTACTATGCTATGGGAGCACAGAAGATAGCACCCAAGACTACCTGAAGTTTCTGTTAGCACAGATATTTTTTTAAATGGAACTAAGTCACCTCAATTTTTTTTTTACTGCAGCAAGAGGCAGTAATTTGGTGAGCTTCTAGTTCAGTGTTTTACAGGAGGATACTAGGTAGCTGGGGATAATTCTCTGAAGGAGGCATAACACTTAGCATTGGCCCCCTTCCTCTTTTTCTGTTCTTCATATTGTTTCATTCTGCTCCTGTACAGAAATGAATTCTTAGGGCCATCACAGCTTTGAAAGGAAGCCTCTGCTCTTCACTAATGCCAGAGCTATCAAAATGCAAAAGAGGATTGATCACTCCCATGTATGATTCCTAAAGACGGATATTTTTTTCAAGACAGCAAGAAAGGAGTTACCTGCATTCCTAATTCAAATAATAAAAAATTCATAGAATAAATAGCTAGTACAGAGATACATGAAAGAAATAAAAAGATAGGGTTGAGGTTGCATTTGGCACCTGTTCAGCTAGCTGGGTTTCATGAATGATATCTAACTATCAGGGTTCCTTCTAGCTAGCACCAAACTTTGTGCAACTGTTTCTTCTTGGAGGAAAAACCGAGACTAGAAACAAAAGAGATCAATGGAAGCAAAATTGTAAACTAAGGATCCATAATGTAATGTTAATACACCCTTGCCTCCTAGTGCAAACTCCATCCCCTACCATCCATGTGCCCATCTAAGTGCATTGCCACCTTCAATACTCTCCAAACAACCCTGGGAAGCAGATGAGCATGCATCATCAGACTAACTGGTAAGAGATGAAAACTAGTATCTAACCCAAGGTTAGAGGGCCAATTTATAACAAAAAGACCTAACACTCAGATGTTTTTGCTGATCAGTTCAAAAATCTTACCTCCATATCAGCATTTGGCAAACTTCTCCTGTAAAAGTTTAGGTGGTAAATATTTTAGGTTTTGTGGGCCCTACAGTCTCTATCTAGGACTGCCAGACTGTGCAAATAAAAATGTAGAATACTTAGTTACATCTGAACTTCAGAGAAGCAACAAATAATTTTTAGTGTTAAGTATGTCCTATGCAATATTTGTTGTTTATCTGAAATTCAAATTTTACTGGGCTTCCTATATTTTACCTGGCAATCCTCTTTCTCTCCCATTGTGGTGCAAAAGCAGCCACAGACAGCACATAAACAGGGCAGTGTGGCTGCATTCCAAGTAAACTCTATTTAACAAAACAACCAGCAGGGCTGATTTAGCTGTGGTGGTTGGTGGGGCGGGGGGAGGTGGTGGGAGGCAGAACAGGGAGGTCACAGTTTGCCAACATCTACTCCACATCACTGCCTTTGTCTTTACTAAGAGGTGGCCCAGATTAGGGAAAAACCAAGCTTGTATTATGGTTGTATTTGATTCATAGATCATCACTCGGTTTAGGGAGAATAATGAAAATGCTCTGTTTTCCATGAGACTTCTGGACTTACAGACTCAGTATATGAGGAGGTCACTTCTGCGTAATCACAAAATTCTTTTTAGATAAATCACAGTGGAGGAGTCATTCTTTCTAACCAATTCGTCAGAATTTAACCTCTTCCATGACTGTAGGGCACACCATACAGAAGGAGCGGAGTAAAGAATGAAGGGTGGGAGCACAGGGAGGCATGCCCAGACAACCGGACACCACCAGACAGACAGAGATCATAGGTGTAATTAACAGCCACTATCTACAGAGCAAAAGTACAGACTGCTTAGGAAGGGACTATTTGAGGCAGCACAGAAATTTCAGGATATAGCAATACTGCCCTGAAACAGCAAAGTAGGTTCCCAAGACAAATGTCAAAAACAGTGTGGGAGGCACAAAAAAAAAGCAGAATCTTTCCAGAAAAAGACAAATAAGAACCAGGATAAATGCAACTCACTCAGCTAAGAGCAGGTGGTGAATTTGTTAACAAGGACGAATTAGAGATTTATATGGGGACTCTATTATAAATCATTTATAATTTCTGGTATATATGTATACCTCCAGTCTCTAGAGCAACATGTGTGTACATGCATGTGTGTGCATTTGTTTATATAGCCTCATACAAGACATAAATTAACTCATTCTCAACTAGTGCTTTTGATACTTTATAATGCACTGAGTTAAAGGACCTCAACCAAGTATTGCTTTATCTAAAGGTAAATTGTGCGGACCCTGCACGATAATTATAGTCAAAATTGCTGTTGCCCAAGAGTGGCAGAAGAAAATCAGCAGCACTTTTGCAAAAGGACACCTTACTTCTGATCAAACACACAGAACTATACCCTTTCTTCAATGTATTTGACACTGCAAATAACTAGGCCCTATAAGCATGCCCGGTGTAAGTTATGAATTGAAAGTATCACTTTGCATTTGATTTCATCTTTAATTTTCCCTTCTTCTTTCTTCTGAAGAACACTCTTTTCATTTTTTTTCTCCCAGAATCTAAGCACTTTCCATATTTGGAAAGAATTCCAAAGTAGACAAGAGGCATCTCCCACTGCAGAGGCAAAGAGGGGATAATATTATCTGCCCCACTTTCTGAAATGTGATTTCAGCCCACCCAACCAGGATTTTTAATGTTAAGGGCGAGATGCAAACATGCACTAGGTCAATCCCCTAAGTCTTCTGTGGCCTCCACAGAGGTGGGAGTCTAGCAGGGTGGGGCAAGTACTGGCAGCGGAGTGGAACAGTGCCATGGTGAGAGCTCAGCTGTGGTGTTGTGATGATCACCAAAGAACACACCGGATCCTACCACAAGTTCTTGGCCTGGCTTTGTCCTCTGTGCTCAGACTCTCCACATTCCCTGCCAACAAATCATGCTTGAACAATTGAATAGCGATATGGAACAAAAAAAAAAAAAAGAAAGAAAGAAAGAAAAATACACTTTGATGAATACCTTCCACCATATAAACAATTAATTCAAAATCAGTTACAGAACTGGGGCACCTTTGTAATTCAGTGAGTTGATACCAACTCTTGGTTTCAGCTCAGGTCACAATCTCAGGGTCCTGGGATCAAGCTCTGCCACTCCCCAACCCCCCTTGGGCTCTGCAGACTGCATGGAGTCTGTTAATGATTCTCTCTCTCTCTTTCTGTCCCTCCCCTGCTCTTGAGCACACATGTGTACTCGCTTTCTCTCCCAAATAAATAAATAAAATCCTTAAATATATTTATATATATTTATATTTTTAAAGATATTTATTTATTTATTTATAAAGTCCATCCAGCAGTTAGTAAGAATGTGTTATTGTTCAGGACACCTGGGTGGCTCAATTGTTTCAACAGCTGGCTCTTGCTTTTGGCTCAGGTTATGATCTCAGGGTCCTGGGATAGAACCCCACGTCAGGCTCCCCACTCAGCAAGACTCCACTTAAAGGATTATCTCTCTCCCTCTCCCTCTGCCCCTCCCAGCCTCTGCTCATGTGTGCACTGTCCAAAATAAATAAATCTTTTTTTTTAAAGTATGTGTTATTGTTCGACACTATGCTAGGTATTCTATGGGTATCTATGACCCCAACTTGTAATCCAAATGAAAAAATAAGAAAAACATAAACCAAGTAACCATAAGCTAAAAAATAAAATGGCTTATGATTAAGTTCCAAATAATGTGACAAAGAATATAGAATTCAAAGAAGAGTCATTTGAGAACCCTTCCTGGGAGAATTGAGTCTAAGCTACACCACATATACTTTAGCTTTAGGAAGGTGGAGGGAAAAAAGCAGAGATTCAAACAAACAAACAAACAAAACAAAAACAGACCCATAAATACAGAGAACAAACAGTTATAGCACTAGGATATGAAACTAATGTAACATTGTATGTCAAGTACACCTCAGTATAAAAGAAAAATTTTAGTTAAATTATATTGTATAGTATATGTACATGTATATATACTGTATATATGGTATGTATATACTGTATATATGGAATATATACATATAATCCATAAGTATGTGGATTTCAGTAAAAACTAATAACCAGTTACTTATGTATTTTTGGATTATTCTTCCAGCCATGTGGAAGGTATATCTCAAGGCCCAAATATGACCTTTGGGGCTAAACTGAAACTAAGACTGACAGCAGATTAAGGGGTCAAATCACTATGTTATACACCTAAAACTAATTGTATCTCAACTGTACTTCAGTTAAAAAAAAAACAAGAGCAGAGATTAAGTCAGTAGACTCCAGTGAGATTAAAGGGAGAAACTTCATTAACAGAGGCATTATTCGCATTCTGTTTGGCTGAATAGCACTGTCACCTCTGGTGCTGGCCCCACAATTAGAGCAAGCCACGTGAAACAGTAGCAAATTGGTGGCCTTACTGTCTTCCCTTACTGTCTCTCCTTTCAGTGTGATGCCCTGCCCTACTCATCTATCTCCATGCTTTCCTCTTTCGATGTCTCTAAGGGAGTACTATACCTCTGATTTTGTTTTTGCTTTGCTTATTTTCTACACAGTCCCTGTAAGTCATCTTAGTTAGCTGTCACTTTGGCCTTCAAACATCTGGCCTCTGTCTTTCTCTTCAACTTGAGAGAGCTCTGTGCTAGACAAGAATCCTCACCAACTGCATCCATAAGACAAGTTATACCTAGACTGTCCAACTCTGGTGATACCAGTAGGGAAGCCTACCTTTATGTAAGGGTATCTTTTGTAGGCTTTCATCTTAGGTAGGTCTAGTCTTTGCTCTCCATGTCCCATGTCCCCTGTTAAAACTCAGACTTTGTATGACAAATTAGTGCCAACTCAGTGGCTTAAAATAATCATTTATAATCTCTCAGAAATTTCTGTGGGGCAGCAATTCAGTAAGCTATGGTGGGGGTAGATTGTCTTCTCCCTGTGATATCTAAGACCTCTATTGGAGGTAGAAAAAAAACAGGGAGTTAGAATCAGTTGAAGTTTGGTTCACTCTAGTGACGGCTGCCAGCTAGAACTTAACCCAGGCTCTCTGTTGAAACATCTACACATGGCCTCTCCATGCTCCTGGGTTTCTTCACACATAATGACTGGGTTCCAAAGTGAACAACTCAAAAGATAGTCGTCTTACACAAATGATAAGAGGCAGGTCAAAAACCAAGTGGACTATGAGAAAAGCAGACAGAAGGATGGTGTTAGGTTGGTCTTTATCACAGAGTTAAGCTACAAATCAACTAACAATTATGCCTATCCTACTATGAGACTTCCTATGTGGGATGATGTGTTTAAACGAATTTAAGTTTGGCTTTCTGGGGACGCCTGGGTGGCTCAGTTGGTTAAGCGGCTGCCTTCGGCTCAGGTCATGATCCCAGCGTCCTGGGATCGAGTCCCACATCAGGCTCCTTGCTCGGTGGGGAGCCTGCTTCTCCCTCTGTCTCTGCCTGCCATTCTGTCTGCCTGTGCTCGCTCTCTCTCCCTCTCTCTCTCTGACAAATAAATAAAATCTTTAAAAAAAAAAAGTTTGGCTTTCTGTCACCTGCATTCAAAACTATCTTAATCAATACAATGCATTTTAAGTACCATTGATAGGTATAGGAAAACGGGAATGAGGGACCATAAATCATAGCCCATAATACTACTGGAAGGTGGGAAGGACATGCTACGTTCAATTGTCTGAAACCTCTCAATTATGTACACATGCACACATACCTTTTCATTTTTTTCATCTTCAGTTTTAGTGACATTCATCTATATTTCCATTAAAACAGGCAAAACACTGGCTAGAAGTTTTTATAGCACTACCACTGAGCTTCACATCCCAAAATTTAGTCTTATTGTGCCCTGAAGCCTGATTACTTTCCTGTTCTGTTGATCTCCCATCTGGATATTGAACTCATTCATTATTCAATTAAACTGGTTGGAGAGAAAATACTATACCACATCTGTTTTTATCGTCTATGCTGCTATTTGAATTTTCAGTCCAGGTCATTACTAAGTAGCTATAGATTATACTGCTGAGGACTTGCATTATTATTTGCGGTACCCATGTATTTTCAAGGAGGCAGAACTTGTCCAAACAATCTGGTTCTGTCCTAAAATTTGATATGCCTAGCTTTATAACCAAGTAGTAATTTTTGGAAAATGGGATGTTGTCTATAAGCTGAAATGAGCACAGAGCTAAAATATTAATATTTTAATGTTGCTTGATGCTCCTATAAGTTCAAAATGGTTCTTCTATTTTTTTAAGATTTTATTTATTTATTTGACAGAGATCACAAGTAGGCAGGGAGGCAGGCAGAAGGGGGTGGGGGGAAGCAAGCTCCCCGCTAAGCAGAGAGCCTGAGGTGGGGCTTGATCTCAGGACCCTGAGATTATGACCTGAGCCAAAGGCAGAGGCTTTAACACTGAGCCACCCAGGCACCCCTGACTCTTCTATTTAAAAGGTAGTTTTGAAGATGACTGGAATGTTACACTCATAGATGATATATCATTTTATTTCTTTTGTAGTTTTTTAAATTTTTTTACTGCAGGACTATGAGTCAGCATACATTGTTATCACACACAATTCAAATTCAGAAACAAAATCTCCAGGTTTAAAGAAACAAATGAATTAAAAGTTAGTTGAAAATTCTTTAAATGACTCAGAGACTGTCAGGATGAAAATCTTCTGCCCTACCTCTGCTTTTTAATTGTATCATGGTTCTTCTTCATAACATTTTGTATTTTGCCTTTTTGAAACAGAAAAATGCACAATGAGCATTAGAAAATGAGCTTGGTCACTCATGAGTAACTCTATATGAACAGAAGAGACTAGATCAGCCTTCGTGGGGGAAGATGGAGGAGGTAAACCATCAAGAAACACCTTCAATTTCTTCAAACCAAAGAAAGGTGATCTGGAGATTCAATTCCAGTGGAATGCTCTGAATGAACTTGCAAAAAGGGGCTATAAGACTAATCATACCAGAGTAATATGAAGCCTAATGGTCTCAGTCATCTAGACATTGGGGATCATAATTCAAACAATAAATAAGAAATGAGTGAATAATAAACAACCTTGAAATGAAATTTAAAAAAAAATATTAAGAGTTTCAAAAGAAGCAGTTAAAGGGGAAAAAAATGGTTTCTGGCAGCATGCTCTCACAAAACAATCTGGAAAGAAGAAATGTTCCAATTAGGCATTGAGATTTGTTTTCTCTGAAGTAGACTTTCTCTCTCCCCCAAGCAGATCCCCTGCATAGCACTGGGGATAACAGTTGCTACTGAAGACATTTCTATTCCACAGCACAATAAGCAGCTATATATAAGACATTTCTCTCTCCCTCTCAGGCACCTCTCTCTTCTTTCTTCTTGAAAATGTCTTTTAGTCATGTCCCCCACTCCTTTCTCTTTGCTCCGGAACAGGGGAAACACAACCGGAAAAAAAATCACATAAACATTCTGACTGAAGTATTCAATGCCGGGTAGGAATAAGATGGAGAAAAGAAAATATGTGTCTGCAGAGTGTGACAAGCTGACAAGGGAATGCCAGAGCGCTAAGCAATGCTTTAAAGGCAAATAAGGAAAGAGCAGCCTTTGTGTTGACCGTGAAGGTAAGGATGCCCAAAATGAGGCTGATGGATTTCTGAGGAGGGCTGGTAGAGCTGCCACCTGTTTTTTCTCCTTTGATCAACATAGCCACTGTTGTTCTGTTATTCTGCATGCTCATATCTTCTTCATGCTTAACAGGTAAGCAACAAAGGGAGGGCACAAGCAAAAGGTCTGTCGTTAATAAGATGGTCTTTCTTGCTACAAAATTAGTCCAGATTAAATTTATTTGGCAATCATTAGCCTGACCCATATTGCCTGTCTTGGTTCCTCACTTCATCACTCTTCCCTCCGGCCTCCCTGCTGGGGCCCCGTGTCCCACGCATATACTTTATGTCATTTTCCTTCTTGTCGGTAGGTCTTGACTGACTGTTCCTTCCCCCCACCCCCACCCCGGTCCAGAAGAGTGCTCCTCCTCAAGCCCCAGCTGAGCCTTTCTTCAAGAATCAAAGCAAAACTTGTCTTAAGCAGGCTTCTCCTACCCATCCAACACCACAATGTAGATTGCCCCACTTCTTTTTTTTTTTTTCTGGATTTTTATTTATTTTAGAGAAGGGGGAGGGGCAGAGGAAGCGAGAGAGTTTCAAGCAAACTCCACACTGAGTGTGGAGACCAACGTAGGGCTTGGTCTCACAACCCTGAGATCATGACCTGTGCCCAAAATTGAGTTGGGTGCTTAACTGACTGTGCCACCCAGGCGCCCCTAGATTGCCCTACTTCTAAATAATTTTATGTCTATAGCATACTTGGCATAGTGTCTGGCCTCAAAGAATTCATTTTTATTACTCTAAATTTGAATTCTTTCAGATATTACATTGATAATTTTATTATCCAACCCAGAATATCATAAAGATCATTTCCAAATTAAATATTTCAAACACCCAATTTTCTCTTTATCCTTAGAGTTCTTATCTTCTCCTGCTAAGCAAATGTAGAATGTTTAAGTGATACTTGATGAATTGAGTTTTGGAGGCTTATTGTTATTTTTTAAACTGTTTTTTTTTTAATTGTAAACCAATGTGTGTCTTCTAATAAATTTGTCAAATTAATTCTATCGATAAAAGAGTCAAGTGGTTAACTTGTGTTCTATCACTCTATATTATATACAAGATTATGGGGCACCTGGGTGGCTCAGTTGGTTAAGTGTTTGCTTTCAGCTCAGGTCCTGATCTCAAGGTCCTGGGATAGAGCCCCATGTGGAGCTCTCTTCTTAGCCAGAAATCTGCCTCTCCCTTTGCCCCTCACCCTTCACACCCCCTCATGTTTGCATGCTCTCTCTCTCTCAAATAAATAAATTAAAAATAAAATAAATGTTCTAAGGGTCTCTACCCACCCTATTTTCCTGCAAATCAATAAGTTAAAAGTTTAATGCAAATCCCTTCTGTAGTGAATGACCTTCGTAATTTGACTTTCCTTCTAAATGAAAGATCATCTCTCCTTTAGAGGGAGCACACTGTTTGCCTCAAGATCTAATGATTTCTGACACAGTTAACATTCATTCCTTGTCTTCCCTTTGAATTTCAAAAACCTAATTAAGCGTCCTTAACTTGGTTTCATTAGTAGGCAAGGTTATTTAGGGACAAATCAAGAAACACACTCAAAAAAATCTTTAGAAATATTGTGGTTTTTTATACAACCTTTAGAAAGGTTGCATTCTCTCTCTCTCTCTCTCTCTCTCTCTCTCTCTCTCTTAAACTCTATTCTCCTGGAGAAAAGTGAGCAAATGCTCGGCTGACTGTCTACTACCTTGATGCTGATAAAGAAACCATACCTTACTAGGCATAACTAAATATAAGTCTAAGAAATTTCTGGACACACTAGCAGATGACTGGGATGATGTATGAGATTGGCGTGGTCTCTGAAGCTTTTCTACTGTGGATGTCTTGCTCAAAGTTTGGATACAGTACAGTATATTTGTTAATAAGCCTGAAACAGCAATTTCACCTGTTGGGCCTTCACCTAGGATGAGAATTCTTCTTCCTAAATATCCATTCACATTCAGCTGCTCTATTCTCTTGGTCCCTGTCTTGACAGATGACTATAACTTATAGCACAACAGACTAAACTTACATATCATCTAAGCCCCCATCTCAGGCTGAACCTTTTCTTTTTCTGCTAATGCCCTTCTCTTGAATAATCTATGCAGATAAACTAGTGGTTTCCTTTGTCTTTTCCTTTCTCCCTAGCCTCTACCTTTTCCTCCATACATACATTCTCATGTAGACAAATAACTTCCTACTTATCTATAATTTGTATATCAAATATCCTTACTCATAAAAAAAAAAAAAAACCTTCCAAGAACTCTGAATCCAAATTATTACAAAAGCTGTGGGTAGTCCGGGATAGGCTCCAGTGAATTGAGGCTTATCCTAGAGTTCCTCTCTATCATATTCCTGTAAAACTGACACCCCTAAGACAGAACAGAAACCTAATCTTACAAAAATATTCTTACAGCAGATTTCAAACGTTTGCCACCATTTACAACCCATGTAGGAGGAGAACACCGCAATATTTTTGTTTGATTATCTGATTTACAGACTCGCAGAATCTTAGCCTTTGGGGGAGTTGTTGAGTGAGGTATCCACATCCTCCACCTTTCTCAGAGAAAGACTGTAATTTGGGTAGAGTGACTTCTCAGGGTCAGCTATCAGTTAGTGCAGATCTGGGATCAGGATTTGAGTCTCCTGACTACAGGCCAATGCTCTTAGCGCTACTTTGTTAAGCTGACAATATTATATAAATATAAATTACTTTCTGCTTAAAAATTCCTCCACAACCTAGCATCATCCCTGGAAAAGAGAAACAAATGACTAGAAGTAAATAATCCTAAGTCCCAATTGCCAGAAATGCTCCTAATGTAAACCACTGCCAAGGCTACCATCCATGTTGGGAAAAACAAACAACAAAAACCACATATCATGGAAATCCCAAAAATGTCAAGCATCTCCTGGTGGAGGAGTGTGAGATAATTACTGATAAATTGCCAAGGACTCTAAAGCAGCTTGAGGTCAAATATAACCCTGAAAACAAGTACCTGAACATATGCCCCGAGATGATATCCTCCTACATATCTTGAAGAGGGAAAATGGTAGATATATATTTAGATATATATATATATATATATATATATATATATATATATTAGGAAATATATATATATATTAGGAAAAAGGAAAATCTAAGAATGCCCTGTGGTCTGATAAGACAAAATCTCCCCAACATCTAACTCATAAAAGAGAATCAAATTAAAACTATAATGTATCTGCTCTGTTTTCTGTTCCCCTGCCCATAACCCAGGATGTAGCCATTTGCTCTCCACAGCTCTGTTGGGAGAAGTCTCCTGAGCCGTCTCTTTGAAAAGAACCAAAGCATTCACCTCTCCTTTTCCTCCTCCTCCTCCTTCCCACCCTTCCTGTGCATCCCCCTTCCACTCATCATCCTTCTTGTCCCCTTCCTCCTCCACCTCCTACTGCTTCTGCCTGAGTGTCCAGGATCTTCTGGTAAGAACTTAGTCCTCTTTCTTCTATCATCAGAGAATAGGTGGACTGGTGGTAGGCAAGAAGCGATGTGTGCCTTTTCCCCTCATATGTGAGAGCCTGGAATAGGGATCAAATAGAATCCTAGAGTTTCTGCCCTCATGGGAGCTGGGGAGATATTAAATCTCTCCAAGTTACTTTGAAAAAAAGGGGGTTGAACCAGCTACTCTTTGAGGTCTAATTTCAGTCCTTTCTCCTATCCTTTGAGCCTCCTTGCCCCACTTCCTCCTCCCTCCCTCTTCTTCTCTTCTCATCTCTTTTTATTTCTAGCCCCTTTGGATTACAAGAAGCTTGGGCTATAATTACGGAGGGACTTTTTTTTTTTTACAACTGCTGACCTCAAAGAACAATAGACTGAACAATAGTATGATAACTTGGGCACCAGAATTTTCAGGTTCAGAGTGGTAAAATAAGTGCAGTTTTATAGAAACATGATAGGTGGGGAAGTTTGAATGTCAACTTTCCCCTTCACCTATTGCATCTGCAAGGTCGACCACTGTTGAACATTTTGATCATTAGCTTCCTAATTTGTGAACTGGAAAAATGTCAGTTCATTTGGGTTTTTTGTGAAGTATCAAAGATCTGGAACATAGTATGCATTTAACAAATTAGGGCAGCTTTCAATAAATCACAGCAATAATTAATATTATCTGCCCTAAGAATATTCATTTTACGTAAACCTGAGGCATATAGGAAGTATAGCAATGAAAAAATAGAACTTTTTTCAATACATGGTTGATAGAAATCTGTCAGACATTCTGTGTCACAATTCTGGTTCTCAGAATGTCTACAAAACATCTAGGCCTCCAGCACACACACATGCATGCACATGTACATACTTAACACCGAGCCAGGTTTCCTATTCTCCATCAATAATACTTACAGCAGCCAGCAGCATTATCAAACTGAATGACAAGTACGTCTAAAAAAAATGGCAATTACATTTTTCTTGCATCTATGCCATTCTCAGAGCACGGTGCTCCACAGATGGACTTAGGAGATGGCACCAAGGCAACCCTTGGTTTGGCCATCAACCCCTTAAGAGATGCAGAATGCCAAATAAACACCTTCCACCCCCTTCTTCTCCTGCTTCACTTAGAAATCTCCCTTTGTGAATCCTAATTCCATTGCCTCGTGGTATGAAGCCATTGCCTCGTGGTATGAAGTGGGGGAAGCAAGTTTAGCAGGAGACCCAAATCAGCAGTTAATCTTTCCTCAGCATATTTTTCATGCTATACAATATATATGAGTTTCTTTTGCCCTGACATTTCATTTTGTGGAGTAAGCAACATCTGAAAAATCTATACATATGGGACAGGCTCTTTTTCATCTCCTGGAAAAATCAAATGAGGAATTTTAACCTATCCAATATTATTTCAGCAGAAGCACTGAGGTAGAAAAGAAAAGCCTTAGGGCAAAAACCAGAGTCCCTCATACCATTCATAACTATGTGGCTTTGAGTCAGCCTCTCTGAGACACTACCAGATTTATGAGGCCTGTCACCCACAACCCTTCCCAAAGGAAAATGCCCCCTATGGCGTAAATGACCACATTTGTACCATGTGACCCACAGCCAGTTTGAACAGGAGTTGTTTCCTTAAAAACATGACAATCCATCCACAGACTGGATTTAGATCTTTGACCTTGATGGGAAGAGATGATCTAAATAATCAAATTCCAGTTTTCAAAATTTGGCACTAGGAAATCCAGAGTTGAAGGAGCTGTATATAGGAGGAGGAGCTAAAGAAGGCATCAGGATATGTCACATGACAGAGAGGGGCCAGAGAGAACACAGCAAGGTGAGGTCAGATGTAAGTTGATATTTTTATGGAGCAGAACCTGCAAGGAAGCAGTGAAAGTGTAAAGTACCCAGGCTGATGGAGGAGAAGAGGAGAGAGACTGAGACTCATTCTTTCTGTATGTAGCTTCTGCCTCCCTGTGCCCTTCCAGTGAAGCCTTCTGGTTAATGCCAGCTCATTTCTCCCACTTTGCATCGAAACCTCTATTTGCTTTCCCAGACAGGCCCCACTCTGGCACGACTTTGGATTCTTCTCCGTCAAGAGCAGTCCTGGTGCTGAGTCCCGGGCTCTGTGGGCCATGTGCCTTTCCAGGTTAACACCAAGGGGTGAGACTAACATGTGACATTTGATGTACAGTGACGCAAAGCATGGAAAGGGAGACAAAAACCTGGGGAAGGAAATGCAAACTTTATAGACTGAATACAATTTGGGCACTGCCATGATTTTTGAGAACCATTTGCAGAGCTGAAATAGTTTTTCACATATTGAGCATTATTAGAAGTGTCCTTGCTAGCTCTCTCCAGGCTGAGTCATTCTCACAGCTTCAACTCTCTCTCTTAAGTCTGTTTCCAGTTCTAATTATGGTCATTCTCCAAGTTCAGCTCTAGACCTTGGAATCTGATAGAAGTTGGTCTAATCTTTTGCTTCATGCTATGTTCTTCACTGATAAATTGATAGAATGGGTAGAGAAATCCCAGGTCTCCTACAACTCTAACATCCATGATACTACAAGCTAAGATTTACTAACAACCAGCCTGATAACTGAAAAACAAAGACAAGGGAAAAAGACATTTTGTTTTAGGATCTGTGCTCTAAAGTCCTGGAAGAAGCTTCTTACTGGAGTAGGAGTTTGGAGAAACTTGAGGATTTTTTATTGTATTTCCAGATTTTTTTAAGTATGGCTAAAAAAAAGTATATTCACCCAGAAAAAAATGTATATGACAAGGTGGCCTTGACAATTTTACGAATGCTAACATCTTACAAATGTGGTCTCCAAAATCTGACACTCCTCCCACAGATATATTCAACAATTATGGATAATCTCAAAAATAAAGAAGATTGATACTTCCTGTTTTAGAATTCAGATCAGGAAACCAAATTTTCATGGATAAAGAGGTTAAAAAGCTTCTTAAAGATGCTAACTAGGGGCACCTGGGTGGCTCAGTGGGTTGAGGCCTCTGCCTTCAGCTCAGGTCATGATCCCAGGGTCCTGGGATCGAGCCCCGCATCGGGCTTCCTCCTCTCTCTCTCTGCCTGCTTTTCTGTCCACTTGTGATCTCCGTCTGTCAAATAAATAAATAAAAATCTTAAAAAAAAAATAAAAAAGATGCTAACTAATCAGGTGACTCAGTCAAATTGACCAAACACAGTATAGCCATGTAGAAATATTCCCAGTCGCAGTGGGGAGGAAATGATCAAACACAAGATTAAAGAGCACAAATAATTGAGGCCTAATATTTAAGAGGGTTTTTTTTTCATCTGGGGAATATGTCCAGGTATACTGCCCACTCAAATGTTGAGGAGATCAGAGGGAGAATATGTCTTCACTTCAGTGACAGATGTCTGCTCACTCCAGCCGATCAACAAGTATGAAGAGAAATTCCGTGTAGGCTAAGGCTAAGCATTCAAAAGTTTCAGAATCTGATCTGAGCACCTGAATGGAGTGGGAAAGAACCCTTGGTGTGGACAGGTCCACAAAAAGGTGAAAGCCACATATTCTTCAATGATGACCATGTAATACTAAATGGTAGTGACTAGTTCACACAATCCACAACAGAGGATGTGTGGAGCAATGTTAATTCACATCTATGTTCAAGCGTATGAAATAAACTCACTCATTCTAATCTACTGAAGGAAAAGTATGTCTCAACTCCATCTTTGTCCTGCAGAGCACAGCAAACCACCTCTGTGTGGAAATAAGAATGGGCAACACACAGGAGATATTTTTCAGAAACTCTTAGTGTATAAATGTCAAATCAAATTAGCTTCGTACTTTCCCCCTCACTGAAATATAATTCAAAGAGAGTTTTATGAGGCAAATTCACTGGAAAGCCCAGGTCTTTTCATCTCTGCCAAACACTGAGTGCAGCAATGGAAGGCCTATCGTTCTACTAAGAAAACACTGTATCTTGAGGACAGGAACTGGAGCTAATATAAAATTTTAATATGTTTATCTTGCTTAATACAGTGATATCTTGAGAGAACACACAATAAATAACACTTGGAAGTGGCCCTGCTTTGTGCCAAGTTAACCAGAAGGAAAATGTGCTCTAAGCTTAGCTATAAAACATTAGTCTTCCAAATAAGTCTCCAGCTGTACGATTTTCAGTACCACTTTGCTTACGCTTGTACTTGTTGTCTTTTGTTGTATATTTTACGTTTCCTTTTTTTGTGTGTTACCATATGTATGATCTTTCAAGATTAACTAATAGCCTCATTGCAAGTAGTTCAAATGTATCGTTCACATTGATCAGAATATCTCAATTAATGGAATAAGGTGAATCACCAAAGATTTTCTTGTTCACACGGACACAAATGACTAAAGGGATTAGTGCTTAAACACCCTTATTTGAGCAATAAGTTAGCTGAGCAATTTCCCAAGGGCTTAGAGCCACGTTGAAAAACTCAAACCATCTAACTACATACAAAATGAACTCATTAACTTTATGAAATTGCAGTAAAGCCCACTAATGTTCTTTAAACATAGCATTGACTCCAATCTCACTGGTAAATTCTATACAAGCAATGCCTACATGGCAGGAGGGCTGAAAATCTTCATTTCAACAAACATTAAAAGAACCCCTTGGAATATGTAATCCAAACCATAAACATTTTATTTTCCTGTCAGAGAACTATCCACTGAAGGGAACTTAAGCTTAGTAGAGTTAATGTAACTTCTCCCTCTGAGTTATAAGGAAAAGCCAGGCCTAAATCTCTGTTGTCATTCTCTGTGACAACCCTAATTTGAGACAGGCAACATTCAAGGATGCTGCAAAGGCCACACCCTGAGCTATTTCTGGTACATCACAGATTCAGAGCATCATCAAGTGGTGGAGCTTCAGATGTCACCTAATATCTCAATCCACCTTGCAGCGTAGAGCTAGCGAGCTCTTTCCAATAACTCCCAGAAGAGGAAGAGAATCATCAACCCTAGTCAAGAATTCAGTGGTGACATACTCCCTGGCCATTTATACCATCACTGTACAACTCCAGCTTAAGGAAGCTTTTCTATATGTGCTTGTATCTTACACCTAGCAAATGATCTTTGCTGTCTATGCATTACATTGCCAGAGACATGGCAAAAACCTTCTTTTATCATATGGTATCTTATATTTCCTCACCCCATTCACCCAGTTTGGGTAAAAGTGCTACATTCTTAACTTTCCTGGTTCTCTTTAACCCCAGGCTCAGCTCATAGCTGCTGATATTCACTTCAAACCCAGTTTACTCTGCTGACCATTTAGACAGGCCTCTCTCTGGCCTTACATAGCTTTCAAACTACAGGCAAGACATTGTCTTACCTTCTGCCAGCTTCCTTCTCTGCCTGCTCTGACCAACTCTCCTTCCAAGGAGGCAGAATCAGATCATGGAGAGCTGATCCTCCCTGAGATTTCTGCTCACAGGTCCCCATTCTGCACTCTGTGATCAAACGACAAATAAGATGTGGTTATAAAAAGCAGTTCAGGATATTCACATGTAAAAGAATGATACTTGACCTCTACACCACTCATAAAAAATTTAACCCAAAATGGATTAAAACTTAAATGTAAGACCTGAAACCATGAAACTCCCAGAAGAAAGCTTAGACATAAAGCTTCTTGACATGAGTCTTGATGAATTTTTGGAAATCATACTTAAAGCACAAGCAACAAAATAAAAAATGAATAAATGGGATTATATCCAACTAAAAGGCTTCTATGGCAACAAGAGAAATCATCAAGAAAGTGAAAAGTCAACCTACAGAATGGGAAAATATATTTATAAACCATTTATGTGTGATAAGGGGTTAATATCCAAAATACATGAAAAATCATATCACTAAATAGCAAAAAACAAATAATCCGATTTAAAATAAACAAATGATCTGAATAAACATTTTTCCAAAGAAGACATACAAGTAGCCAACAGGTACATAAAAAGATCCTCATTTGATAAATGCAAACTAACACTGCAATGACATATCACACCTGTTAGAACGGCCGTGACTTTAAAAAAGACAAGAGGTAACAAATGGCATAAACGTGGAGAAAAGCATACACTCGCCCACTTTTGGTGGGAATGGAAATCCATATAGCCACCAAGGGAAGCAGTACAGAGGTTCCTCAAAAAACTGAAAATAGAACTACCATATGATCTGGCAATCCCACTTTTGGGAATATATCCAAAGGAAACAAAAAGACTAACTTGAAAACATACCAGCACCCCTTGTTTATACCATCGTTATTTACAGCAGCTAAGACATGGAAACAACCTAAGTGTCCATCGATGGACAAATGAGTAAACAAGCTGTGGTACATGTTGATATACCACACACCCACATACACACAACAGAATATTATTCAGCCAGCCGACAAATGAAGAAATCCTACCCTTTGCAATGACATGGATGAAACTTGAAGGAGTTACTGTGGTAAGCGAAATAAGTCAGACAAACAAACACCAGAAGATCTCACTTATAGGCAGGATCTAATTAAAAAAGAAAAAACACCAAACTCCTAGAAAAAGAGATCAGATCTGTTGTTACTAGAGCTGGGGGTTGGGCAGAGGGAACTGGAGGAAGGTGGTCAAAAGTACAAGCTTCCACGTATAAGATAAATAAGCACCAGGGACGTAAAGTACAACAAGATGGCTGTTGCTAACACTGCTGCTGGGTGGCATATAAGAAAGGTGTTAACTGAGTAGAACCTAGGGCTCCTGGGCAGCTCAGTCGGTTCATCATCTGCCTTCAGCTCAGGACATGATCCCAGGGTCCTCGGATCGAATCCCACATCAGGCTCCCTGCTTACTGGGAACATCCTTCTACCTCTTCCTCAGTAGCTCCCCCTGCTTGTATGCTTTCTTTCTTTCTCTCTCTCTCTGTCAAATAAATAAATAAAATCTTTTTTAAAAAGAGAAGGAAAGAGAGTCAAACCTAGGGGTGCCTGGGCAGCTCAGGCAGCTGAGCCCTCAGCCCAGGTCGTGATCTGATGGTTGTGAGCCCTACATAGGGCTCCACACTCAGGACAGAGTTTGCTTGGGATTCTCAGTCCTCTGACCCTCCCCCAACTCTCTCTTAAATAAATAAATAAATCTAAAAAAAAGGGAGAGAGGAAGCAGATCCTAAGAGCTCTCATCAGGAGGAATTTATTTCTTTCCTTTTTATTGTATCTGTATGATGTGATGGATGTTAACTAAACCTACTGCTCTAATCACATTATAATATATGTGAATCAAACCATCATGCCACAGGCCTTAAACTCATAGAGTGCTGTGTGCCAATTATTTCTCTGTAAAATTGGAAAAAATTAAAAATTCAAAAGCCCTTCACAGTTTACCAAAACAAGAAGTGAAGGCCTCTGTGAATAAGGGGTATTAGAGTTCAGAGTCCCCCCAACATCTCAATACTAGACGCCCAGGCAAGGAGAAAGGACCGGGCCAGCCTCAGCAGCAGCGCCACCTCTCCCATTCAAGGCATGCTTCCTAGGCTTCTATTTTTTTTTTTTTAAGATTTTATTTATTTATTTGACAGAGAGATAGATCACAAATAGGCAGAGTAGCAGACAGAGAGAAGGAGAAGCAGGCTCCTTACTGAGCAGAGAGCCCAATGCAGGGCTCAATCCCAGGACCCTGGGACCATGGCCTGAGCTGAAGGCAGAGGCTTAACCCTCTGAGCCACACAGGCGCCCCTCTAGGCTTCATTCTGAACCATCTCACCAGCCTGTTTGGAATTTGCTTCCTTGGTTATTCCCTCTCTCCTATATCTGTGATTCTCTTTGGCAGTCATGCTTAAACCCTCTCTCCTCCAGACTTTACATGGACTCCCCCAACCAGAAGTGCCAACTCTACTGTCTAAGTGTACTTTTTCATCATTTCCTCTCCAGCTGTGCCACTCAGAGGACACTGACTCATCCCGGTGCCACTTCATCCTTTCCTTTCTGTTCCTGGGTTGTATGTCTCAAAACCATGCAGTCAGTGAGTTTTCTCTAATGTGAAACTGGCCATATTCTCTCTCACTCATCGTCTTCAGGGGTTCTTGGGGCCTTAGCAGAGAGCCCAAACTCTTCAGCATGACAGTCTAGAACTCCACATCTAGCCTCAGAGGACCTTGCCCCTTACACAACCCATCATTTTCTCTCACTCTCCCCTCTAGCTAAAACCAAGTTGTTTATTCTTTCCTGCACAATGCAAACCGGAGGCTTTGCTTCTATGACTTTGTTCTTACTGTCCTCTCTGCCTAGAATGTTCTTTACCCACCTCCTCACTCCTGACCCAAATATTTCTTCTGCATTCTCCAAACCTTTACTTGGACACCGCCTCCTCCTGGGAGTCTTTTCTAGAACCCTTAATCCTGAAGAAGTTTGTTGGCTTTTGATACCCAGTGCCTCTCCCTAACATGTTGATCATGCCTGTCCACTTCAGTGTCTACAAACCCCAAGGGGAAAGGTATGTCTTCTCCCTCTCTGAATCTGTTGTACCTGGTACAGAGTCTGGTACAAAACAGCAGGATTTAAAATGTTTGCCAAGCAAACAGCTGAACAAATTTTAAAGAGATAGGACGTATAAGCGAACATTTGAGAATAAATGGTTTCACGGTCAAGGGCAAAATAGAAAGTTTCTAGGGAGTGTTATGAAGATTGAATTGATGGTGCAGTATAAGCAGGAAACCCTTGTGGGAATGGCTTAGACTAACAGTCCTGAAGGTGGCTCGTATTGAATAGAGAATGTATTATCTTTAGATCAGAGTAGTTAAAGCGTTCAGGCCCCCTAGCAAGCAAACTGTACTGAGGAGTCACCACTACTCTCGAAGTATAGAAGTTAGAGAATAAGAGTGAGGCAGAACAACAAAATAACATTATCTTCACATGATTTGTAAAATAAATCTCCATTCAACCCCTACCAAGCAGGAGCCACTAGAAAGAGAGGACAGGTCTCTTATCAGCCCCTTAGCAAAGAAAAAAAAAAAAAAAATACCTTCTAAGCTAAGACTAGTACCCAGGGAACCAATCATTCTGGGAAAACATGGCTGCCTGGGGAAGCCCTT